>NC_092163.1:3309177-3639177 GCF_045791955.1 Oncorhynchus clarkii lewisi
GGCACAGCGTGGTTAAATCAGAAGCCTTTTGTCGCTGTTGAAGAAGCCTCATGTCCCGTCCACTAGATTATACGTCACGTAAGAAGCATCACCTGAAAAATTCATATCGCCATCTGCTGACTGGAGTGGGTAACGCAGACTGGAAAATATGAATTCAATGTTCAGTCTGGCAAGCAATGTCATAAGAAGTCATTTAAAAATAACCAGATGTTATGTTCTTACTTCTTACAGCCAATACTTTCCTCCAGGATTGGCCTGCCTATTAGGCAGGATTAGGTATGTATATAGACTCTCTTTTTTTCCTACTGTTTTATTGACTTGTTAATTGTTTACTCCATGTGTAACTCTGTGTTGTCTGTTCACACTGCTATGCTTTATCTTGGCCAGGTCTCAGTTGTAAATGAGAACTTGTTCTCAACTAGCCTACCTGGTTAAATAAAGGTGAATTTAAAAAAATAAAAAATTAAGGGTGACAGATAGAATAGTGTGGCATACTCTGAGCTAAATTGACAAAGGCTCATCGCGAACAACACATAACACTTCCTATGGTGGCATATGGGCTATTTAGGCAAGTGTTGGTGTCTCCCATCTTCACAGAGGAACTCTATATCTCTGTCAGAGTGACAATCAGGTTCTTGGTAACCTCCCAGACCAAGGCCTTTCTCCCCTGATTGCGCAGTTTGGCCACGCGGCCAGCTCTAGGAAGAGCCTTGGTGCTTCCAAACTTTTCCTTTTAAGAACGATGGTAGCCACTGTGTTCTTTGGGAACTTCAATGCGGCATTTTTTTGTTGTTGTCTCCCTTCCCCATATCTGTGCCGGCGCTCTACGGACAATTCCTTCCACTTCATGGCTTGGTTTTTGCTCTGACTTGCGCTGTAAACTATGGGACCTTATATAGACAGGTGTGTGCCTTTCCAAATCATGTCCAATCAACTGAATTTACCACAGGTGGACTCCAATGAAGTTCTAGAAACATCTCAAGGATGATCAATGGAATCAAGATGCACCTGAGCTCAATTTCGATTCTCATAGCAAAGGGTCTGAATACTTATGTAAATAAGTTATTTCTGTTTAAAAATACATATACATTTGTAATACTTTCTAAAGGCACTGTATGTATAAACATATATTTTCCTTTGTTTTCCACTAACCCTATCACCCCTTCCCTAATTGGAGGAAACGAATGCACAACAACTTTCAGGCTTCTATGTCCAGCTTATACGTACCATGTACATTTTACAGACAATGTGTTATACAATAGTTATATTTAGTTTGTTTTTAATCCTATCCTCAGTTACCCTAAACCTCTCCCATCTATCTCTGAAGACCATCCAGTCCTATCCTTCAGTTACCCTAAACCTCTCCCATCTATCTCTGAAGACCATCCAGTCCTATCCTTCGTTACCCTAAACCTCTCCCATATATCTCTGAAGACCATCCAGTCCTATCCTTCAGTTACCCTAAACCTCTCCCATCTATCTCTGAAGACCACCCAGTCCTATCCTTCAGTTACCCTAAACCTCTCCCATCTATCTCTGAAGACCATCCAGTCCCATCCTTCAGTTACCCTAAACCTCTCCCATCTATCTCTGAAGACCACCCAGTCCTATCCTTCAGTTACCCTAAACCTCTCCCATCTATCTCTGAAGACCATCCAGTCCTATCCTTCAGTTACCCTAAACCTCTCCCATCTATCTCTGAAGACCATCCAGTCCTATCCTTCAGTTACCCTAAACCTCTCCCATCTATCTCTGAAGACCATCCAGTCCTATCCTTCAGTTACCATAAACCTCTCCCATCTATCTCTGAAGACCATCCAGTCCTATCCTCCAGTTACCCTAAACCTCTCCCATCTATCTCTGAAGACAACCCCGTTTGATTTCTATTTGCCATATATTTTTAACTGTGCTGTTTCACAAAAGTTATTGACCTTTATATTCTCATAGTTGCTAGTAAATTAAAAATAAACATGTTTGCTTAAAGTATTATTATATTATTGTTCAATTGACTATGACTTTTCAAATCCCCCAGTAGTGCTGTCTGCAGAGTTAGCTCCAGGTAAATGTTGCCATTCCTTCACCTGCGACCAAAAACAAGCTACATATGGACAGTACCAAAACAAATTATCTAAAATGATCAAATGATTCTGTCTCTTCGTAGCTAGATCTGCAGAGGTTCATAATTTTCTTTAACCAATTTTGGTCTTTAATTATTATTAATTTTTTTCACCTTTATTTAACAAGGTAGGCAAGTTCTCATTTACAATTGCGACCTGTCCAAGATAAAGCAAAGCAGTTCCACACATACAACAACACAGAGTTACACATGGAGTAAAACAAACATACAGTCAATAATACAGGAGAAGAATAAGTCTATATACAATGTGAGCAAATGAGGTGAGATAAGGAAGGTAAAGGCAAAAAAGGCCATGGTGGCGAAGTAAATACAATATAGCAAGTAAACCATTGGAATGGTAGATTTGCAGTGGAATAATGTGCAAAGTAGAAATAGAAATAATGGGGGTTTTATTATTATTTTTTTTTTTATCAATTAGTAACCAGAATGTTCTGTCTTTTCTGGTGGATTAAACTGAAATTGCAACCAACTTCCTATGGCTTGTATTGTAGTACAGCCCGACAGGATGCTTTCATTGTGCATCTGTAAAACTGTGTGAGGGTTTTAGGTGCCTCCTGATGTTGAAGAGGCTCTGTTGCACCTTCTTCACCACAGTGTGTTCTTGGGGTCATTTAATTGTGCATCTGTAAAACTGTGTGAGGGTTTTAGGTGCCTCCTGATGTTGAAGAGGCTCTGTTGCACCTTCTTCACCACAGTGTGTTCTTGGGGTCCTTTAATGCTGCAGAAGTGTTTTGGTACCCTTCCCAAGATTTGTGCCTCAACGTAATCCTGTCTCGAAGTTCTACGGACAATTCCTTCGACCTCATGGCTTGGTTTTTGCTCTGACAGTCTCATAGCAAGGGGTCTGAATAATTACTGTTATGTAAATAAGGTATTTCTGTTTTTTATCTTTTAATAAATTAGCTACATTTTCTAAAAAACTGTTTTTGCTTTCTCAGAATTGGGCATTGTGTAGATTGCTGAAGGAGAACCAGTTTGGAATATGTAATTATTATTCTTATTTTTTTTTAAATAAGGCTGTAATTTAACAAAATGTGGAGAAAGTCAAGGGGTCTGAATACTTTACGAATGCACTGTACAAACATCACATTGAATATTCACCTCACTTTTGAAAAGCTCCATGAGGAAGAAAGGCTTCCTAGATTATCTTTTAGATGTTCTGTCTTCAGGATGTTCTGGGTTGATGGCTGTTTGAGAGGGAGGGGCAGTTGAGTGAGCTGGGGCCTTTTATTGCCCTGCCTCTGGGAGCCTGACAGCTTGTGACATGATGAGAGAGTGGAAGAGGGTCTACCTGTAAGATATTCAGGTAGGCGAATTTAACAATGACTTGCAGGCAGTTGGTTTAAAATAACTATGGCAAAAAATGAATACAGATTATACCACCACCCAAAAGGGCACTTCAGAGACTGGAAGGGCAAAGGGGCATGTGCTCTACAAAGGTAGAGCCCTGTCTGTCCACGTCCTATCTGTCCTTAAACAAGTGGGCACTGCTTCATGTGGCAACAGCAACACTCACCTAAATAGCCCATATGTCACTGGGTGAGTTTTCATTATTTTTGGGCAGCATTATATGAGGTGTTATTATCTGTTGTTAGCGATGAGCTTTGGTCAATTTAGCTTGGAATATGCTGCCATTGTCAATCTGTCACCTAATCCTACCTAATGAGCAGGCCAAACCTGGAGGAAAGTATTGGCTGTAAGAAGGAAGAGAAGACATAACATCTGTTTCTTTTTAAATTACTTCTTATGACATTGCTTGCCAGAATAAACATTAATTAATATTTTTCCAAACTGCGCTACCCACTCCAGATGGCGATATGAGTTTTTGAGGTGATGCTTCTTGTGTGACGTATAATCTAGTGGACGGAACTGGAGGCTTCTTCAACAGCGACAAAAGGCTTTCTGATTCAACCAACGTGGTGGTTTGCTAGCGAACATTAAACCGAAACATTGAAGCGTTTAAGAAAAATCTTGTGTATATTATTCTTAGTGTTCTAAGCACAATTCTATTTACATATCTACTCGTTCATTGAAACTTAGATTGCTTGTTAAATTAGCTAATGTGGTAAATTGAGACTGCACTAGGCTAATCGCCCGAAACATGAGCTCACTAATCTCGATGGAGAAAGAAGCTTTCAGGATGAAAAGGGAGGAAGAGGAGGCTATCACATTGAAAGAAGAAGAGGATGATATTACAGTGAAAGAGGAATATGGAAAAGAGGTTGTCAGAGTGGAAGAGGAGGAGGTAGAAGCTTTCAGAATCAAAAAGGAGGAAGATACCGTAATATTGAAAGAAGAGGAAGAAACTTTTGGAGTAAAAGAGGAAGAGGCTATCTCAATTAAAGAGGAGGAGGAAGACATTTTGGGAGTGAAAAGGGACGAGGCTGAAGATTCGATTAAGACCAGTGAGTACTGACTTAAAAACGGGCACCAAATATGCATTTCTTGAACTAATGTTGGGTTTGAAAGAGGCATTCTACTGAAGTTCTACACTTTAATATGTTGTTCAGTACTCAATACATTGTTAAAGGTGCTATCCGTCATTGGTACATATATTTAGACTTTTATATTAGATTTATTGAAATATCCATGTAGTCCACATTAAAGTGCACTTCATAAAACAGGCCTTTCAGAATTCAACATTGGTGCATGATTTCTACTTAAATTATCAAAGGGACGCAAAAGGCACCCATTTCGTGGAACGACCCTTTTACATTTGCAACACAAACAGTATTTGAGGAAATCACGATGAAAGTGGCCATTATAGGCACTTTTTTTTAATACATATTCATGCCTCTTGTAAGACTCTGTGATTGCAGTAGATGGTCATAAGTTCATCATCTGTTTGATGTTCTCGTTCATACAGGAGAGAGACATGACTTTCGTGGATCCTCTGGGGAGCCTCAACAACATCCTGATGCTGACGAGGCAGAGAAGAGTCTCTCCAGATCAGAACACCAGATGGTACAGCTTGGTCTGGTCTAGCATACAGCTTGGTCTGGTCTAGCATACAGCTTGCTCTGGTCTAGCATACAGCTTCCTCTATCTGGGTCTGGGTTTCTGTAAGGCACTTTATGACAACAGTGACATCAGCATCCATAATGATATGTGTCTGTGTCCCCTCTTTATGGTTACCAGGACAACGCTAGCCCTTCCTCTCTCCCGGAGTCCCCGTGTCGTGCCTCTCCCAGTATTGGCTTACTGTTGGGTAGGAAGAGGTTGTCTGTGCTGCTGGTGGACTGCAGGAAAACAACGGGGCTGAGTGGAACTGTGAGAGGAGGAGAAGAGAAGAAAGGATCAGATTTGACTCATCAAAGTAAGTAGTTTAGTATGAACAAATACAATAGATCTGCCCACTAATACCTGTTAGTTGACATGAAGATAGACTGGTGGATATGGATGTTATGAATATCATAACACTGAAAAAGGATTCTGCCAATGAAAAGAGAGAAACCAATAGACCATATAAAACCTTGATGAAAGTTAGCTTCAGAGAAAAAATGTCAAGATGATCTATTTAACTAATACTGGAGGAAAGCTGTCATCAGGCTGCCCACTCAAGAGAAAGCTTCAAACTGTAACCAGTGCCTGCAACCTGGTTCAGGTTATCAGTCAACCTACCAGGGTAGGGTAGTCACAAACAGTAGAGGAATGAAATCATCAACATGTTTTGATCATATCTTTACTAATGCTGCAGAAATGGGTTTTAAAGCAGCATCCAGATCCAGCAGATGTAGTGATCACAATATAGTAGCCATGTCTAGGAAAACCACAGTTCCAAAGGCTGGGACTAATATTGTGTATAAGAGGTCATACATTTTTTTGTAGTGATTCCTATGTTGTTGATGTAAATAATATTTGTTGGTCCGTGGTGTGTAATGAGGAGCAACCAGACACTGCCCATGACACATTTGAAACTGCTTATCCCAGTTACTAATAAGCATGCACCCATTAAGAAAATGACTGTAAAAACGGTTAAATCCACATGGATTGATGAGGAATTACAAAATGGTATGATGAAGAGGGAGGCAAAAGAGATGGCATATAGGTCTGGCTGTATAACTGATTGGCAAACCTATTGCAAATTGAGACATCATTTGACTAAACTGAATAAAAAGAAGAAAGTACACAATGAAACAAAGATAAATGACATGAAGAATGATTGTAAAAATCTTTGGAGCATCTTCAAGGAAATTTTGGGCAAAAAAAATCTACAATGACAAGTCACCGGTGTCTGACAACGTGGATGGAAAATTGAGGATAATAGCGGCCGATATTTCCATTCCTATTTGCCTTGTCTTTAATTTAAGCCTACTAGAAAGTGTGTGCCCTCAGGCCTGGAGGGAAGCTAAAGTCATTCCACTACCCAAGAATTGTAAAGCTCCCTTTACTGGTTTAAATAGCCAACCAATCAGTGCGGCTTTTGACATTATCGATCGTAGTCTGCTGCTGAAAAAACGTATGGCCTTACACCCCCTGCTATATTGTGGATATATAATTCCAAAAAAAGCTAACCTTTATTTAACTAGGCAAGTCCGTTAAGAACAAATTATTATTTTCAATGACGACCTAGGGCTGCCTTGTTCAGGGGCAGAACGACAGAGTTTTACCTTGTCAACTCGGGGATAAGATCCAGCAACATTTCGGTTACTGGCCTCCCGCTCTAACCACTACCACCTGCCGCCCCAGAGCTACCTGTCTAACAGAACACAGTGTTCTTTAATGGAAGCCTGTACAACACAATCAAGGTAGAATCAATAATTCCCCAGGGCAGCTGTTTAGCACCTGCTTTTTTCAATCTTTACCAACAACATGCCAATGACATTTGAGTAAAGCCAGTGTGTCTGTATGCGGATGACTCAACACTGTACACGTCAGCTACCACGGAAACTGAAATGACAGCAACACTTACAATGAGCTGCAGTGAGTTTCAGAATGGGTGTCAAGGAATAAGTTAGTCCTAAATATTTCAGATTACCTTAAATTACATGGCCTACTATGCATTATGGAGTCTTAAAGGAGGCCTGTACCATCTAATGATGAAACATTATGTAGTCTTAAAGGAGGACTGTAGCATCTAATGATGAAACATTATGGAGTCTTAAAGGAGGACTGTAGCATCTAATGATGAACATTATGGAGTCTTAAAGGAGGACTGTAGCATCTAATGATGAAACACTATGGAGTCTTAAAGGAGGACTGTAGCATCTAATGATGAAACATTATGGAGTCTTAAAGGAGGACTGTAGCATCTAATGATGAAACATTATGGAGTCTTAAAGGAGGACTGTAGCATCTAATGATGAAACATTATGGAGTCTTAAAGGAGGCCTGTAGCATCTAATGATGAAACATTATGGAGTCTTAAAGGAGGACTGTACCATCTAATGATGAAACATTATGGAGTCTTAAAGGAGGACTGTAACATCTAATGATGAAACATTATGGAGTCTTAAAGGAGGACTGTAACATCTAATGATGAAACATTATGGAGTCTTAACATTCTGCTGAAAAGGCAGAGCGCGAAATACAAAAATATTTTTTAGAGATATGTAACTTTCATACATTCACAAGAAGACTTTTGGTGTCAAGAAGGGCCGCAAAGAAGCCACTTCTCTCCAGGAAAAACATCAGGGACAGACTGATATTCTGTAAAAGTTACAGGGATTGGACTGCTGAGGACTTGGGGTAAAGTCATTTTCTCTGATGAATCCCCTTTCCGAATGTTTAGGGCATCCGGAAAAAAGCTTGTCCGGAGAAGACAACCATCAGTCCTGTGTCATGCCAACAGTAAAGCATCCTGAGACCATTCATGTGTGGGGTTGCTTCTCAGCCAAGGGTGTCGGCTCACTCACCATGTTGCCTAAGAACACAGCCATGAATAAAGAATGGTACCAACACATCCTCCGAGAGCAACTTCTCCCAACCATCCAGGAACAGTTCGGTGACGAACAATGCCTTTTCCAGCATGATGGAGCACCTTGCCATAAGGCAAAAGTGATAACTAAGTGGCTCGTCAATATTTTGGGTCCATGGCCAGGAAACTCCCCAGACCTTAATCCCATTGAGAACTTGTGGTCAATCATCAAGAGGCGGGTGGACAAACAAAAGCCCACAAATTCTGACAAAATCCAAGCATTGATTATGCAAGAATGGGCTGCCATCAGTCAGGATGTGGCCCAGAATGTTATGAAGAGGATTGCAATGGGCTTGAAAAAGAAGGGTCAACACTGCAAATATTGACACCTCATCAACTTCATGTCATTGTAAATAAAAGCCTTTGACACTTATGAAATGCTTGTAATTATACTTCATCATTCCATAGTAACATCTGACTAAAATATCTAAAGACACTGAAGCAGCAAACTCTGTGGAAAGTAATATCTTTCATTCTCAAAACTTTTGGCCACGACTGTAGGTCGCATTCTGTATCATACAGCTATGAAAGTTATATATTTAGAACTACCTGCTCGATTGGAATCCAGTGACGTCTGTGTCTTGAGTGTCCGAGAACTGTTTATTTATTTGTGTTCTGACGAAAACAGAATGAATAAATAAGTAGTGTAAACATTGTCAGTAATTACCAGGAAACTCTACAACATTTGTTTTAAAATCACACTGATTTTGTTAAAACTGGCCTTAGGTTATTGAGGGATCTGATTAGGATTTACCCTCGTAGCAAGGCTGTTTTATCATGTGGAGGTTTCATTCAGGTCTCTATTTTAAAAACACTGTCTTTGGCAGGAGAAAGACCAGATTCAGAGGAACCAGAGCCAGGGACGTCCAAACCAGCAAGAAGACACCAGTGCTCTTACTGTGGAAAGTGTTTTAAGCGGTTAGGGAACCTGAAACGGCACGGGCTAGTACACACAGGGGAGAAGCCATACCACTGCTCCCAGTGTGGAAAGTGTTTCAGCCGGTCAGGGCATCTGAAAAAACATGAAAGAATACACACAGGGGAGAAGCTTTTCTACTGCTCCCAGTGTGGCAAGCGTTTCAGCCAGTCAAGGGATCTGAAAAAACATGATAGAATACACACAGGGGAGAAGCCTTTCTACTGCTCCCAGTGTGGCAAGCGTTTCAGCCAGTCAGGGCATCTGAAAAACCATGAGAGAAGACACACAGGAGAGAAGCCTTACCACTGCTCCCAGTGTGGCAAGTGTTTCACCCAGTCAGGGGATCTGAAAAAACATGAAAGAATACACACAGGGGAGAAGCCTTTCTACTGCTCCCAGTGTGGCAAGCGTTTCAGCCAGTCAAGGGATCTGAAAAACCATGAGAGAAGACACACAGGGGAGAAGCCTTTCTACTGCTCCCAGTGTGGCAAGCGTTTCAGCCAGTCAGGGGATCTGAAAAACCATGAGAGAAGACACACAGGGGAGAAGCCTTACCACTGCTCCCAGTGTGGCAAGTGTTTCACCCAGTCAGGGGATCTGAAAAAACATGAAAGAATACACACAGGGGATAAGCCTTACCACTGCTCCCAGTGTGGCAAGTGTTTCAGCCAGTCAGGGGATCTGAAAAAACATGATAGAATACACACAGGGGAGAAGCCTTACCACTGCTCCCACTGCGGAAAGGGTTTTAACCGGTTAGGGACCCTGAAACAGCATGAGAGAAGACACACAGGGGAGAAGCCTTACCACTGCTCCCAGTGTGGCAAGTGTTTCACCCAGTCAGGGGATCTGAAAAGACATGAAAGAATACACACAGGGGAGAAGCCTTACCACTGCTCCCAGTGTGGCAAGTGTTTTAACCGGTCAGGGAGCCTGAAAGAACATGAGAGAATACACGCTGGAGAGAAGCCTTAACACTGCTCCCAGTGTGGAAGGAGTTTTAACCAGAAAAACAGCCTGAACCAACATGAGAAAATACACAAGAGGTGAGATGCATTACCACTCCTCCCAGGGTGCAAAGCATTTGCCCATTTAGGAAGCCTGAAAGAGCATGACACAGAGGAGAAGGCTTTACAGAAGATTAGATTTTGGGAAAACATAGTACTCAATCACTTAAACGTCATTAGAGAATCCACACAGGAGAGAGTAATTACTTCTCTTAGCGTGTATATATTTCACATCTCATTTTTCTTACAATTCATCAGAGAACATACACAGTGCTCCCAATGTCTTATATTGTTGCCTTATACAGTGCCTTGCGAAAGTATTCGGCCCCCTTGAACTTTGTGACCTTTTGCCACATTTGAGGCTTCAAACATAAAGATATAAAACTGTATTTTTTTGTGAAGAATCAACAACAAGTGGGACACAATCATGAAGTGGAACGACATTTATTGGATATTTCAAACTTTTTTAACAAATCAAAAACTGAAAAATTGGGCGTGCAAAATTATTCAGCCCCCTTAAGTTAATACTTTGTAGCGCCACCTTTTGCTGCGATTACAGCTGTAAGTCGCTTGGGGTATGTCTCTATCAGTTTTGCACATCGAGAAACTGAAATTTTTTCCCATTCCTCCTTGCAAAACAGCTCGAGCTCAGTGAGGTTGGATGGAGAGCATTTGTGAACAGCAGTTTTCAGTTCTTTCCACAGATTCTCGATTGGATTCAGGTCTGGACTTTGACTTGGCCATTCTAACACCTGGATATGTTTATTTTTGAACCATTCCATTGTAGATTTTGCTTTATGTTTTGGATCATTGTCTTGTTGGAAGACAAATCTCCGTCCCAGTCTCAGGTCTTTTGCAGACTCCATCAGGTTTTCTTCCAGAATGGTCGTGGCAAACTTTAAACAACACTTTTTATTGATATCTTTAAGAAATGGCTTTGTTCTTGCCACTCTTCCATAAAGGCCAGATTTGTGCAATATACGACTGATTGTTTTCCTATGGACAGAGTCTCCCACCTCTGCAGTTCATCCAGAGTGATCATGGGCCTCTTGGCTGCATCTCTGATCAGTCTTCTCCTTGTATGAGCTGAAAGTTTAGAGGGACGGCCAGGTCTTGGTAGATTTGCAGTGGTCTGATACTCCTTCCATTTCAATATTAATCGCTTGCACAGTGCTCCTTGGGATGTTTAAAGCTTGGGAAATCTTTTTGTATCCAAGTCCGGCTTTAAACTTCTTCACAACAGTATCTCGGACCTGCCTGGTGTGTTCCTTGTTCTTCATGATGCTCTCTGCGCTTTTAACGGACCTCTGAGACTATCACAGTGCAGGTGCATTTATACGGAGACTTGATTACACACAGGTGGATTGTATTTATCATCATTAGTCATTTAGGTCAACATTGGATCATTCAGAGATCCTCACTGAACTTCTGGAGAGAGTTTGCTGCACTGAAAGTAAAGGGGCTGAATAATTTTGCACGCCCAATATTTCAGTTTTTGATTTGTTAAAAAAGTTTGAAATATCCAATAAATGTCGTTCCACTTCATGATTGTGTCCCACTTGTTGTTGATTCTTCACAAAAAAATACAGTTTTATATCTTTATGTTTGAAGCCTGAAATGTGGCAAATGTCTTTGTTCTCTTGCCTGGAGGGAAGCCAAATTAATCCACTACCCAAGAGTGGTAAAGTGGCCTTTACTGGTTTTAACAGCAGACCTATAAGCTTGCTGCCAGCTCTTAGCAAACTGTTGGGGAAAAAATGGTTTGAACAAATACAATGCTGTATTTCTGTAAACAAATGAACAACATACTTTCAGCATGCTTATAGAGAAGGGCACTCAACATGTACTGCACTGACACAAATGACTGATGATTGGTTGAGAGAAATTGATAACAAGAAGATTGTGGGAGCTCTATTGTTAGATTTCAGTGCAGCCTTTGATATTATTGACCATAACCTGTTGTTTAAGAATGTTTGTGCTATGGCTTTTCAACCTCTGCCATAATGTGGATTCAGAGCTATCTATCTAATAGAACTCAGAGGGTTTTTAATGGAAGCTTCTCTAATGTCAAACATATAAAGTGTGATGTACCGCAGGGCAGCTCTCTAGGCCCTCTACTCTTTTCTATTTTTACCAATGGCCTACCACTGGCATTAAACAAAGTATGTGTGTCCATGTATGCTGATGATTCAACTATATAAGCACCAGCAACCACAGCTAATGAAGTCACTGAAACCCTTAACAAAGAGTTGCAGTCTGTTTTGGAATGCGTGGCCAGTAATAAACTGGTCCTGAACATCTTTAAAACTAAGAGCATTGTATTTGGTACAAATCATTCCTTAAGTTATAGACCTCAGCTGAATCTGGTAATGAATTGTGTGGCTGTTGAACAAGTTGAGGAGACTAAACTTGGCATTACCTTAGATTGTAAACTGTCATGGTCAAAACATATAGATTCAATGGTTGTAAAGATGGGGAGAGGTCTAGCCATAATAAAGAGATGCTCTGCTTTTTTGACACTACTCTCCACAAAGCAAGTTCTGCAGGCTCTAGTTTAGTCTAATCTTGATTATTGTCCAGTCGTGTGGTCCAGTGCTGCAAGGAAAGACAGAGTAAAGCTGCAGCTGGCCCAGAACAGAGCGGCTGTCACGCCCTGGCCATAGAGAAGCTTTTATTCTCTATTTTGGTTAGGCCAGGGTGTGACTCGGGTGGGAATTCCAGTTTCTTTATTTCTATGTTTTCTATTTCTTTGTTTTGGCCGGGTATGGTTCTCAATCAGGGACAGCTGTCTATCGTTGTCTCTAATTGGGAATCATACTTAGGCAGCCTTTTTCCACCTGTGTTTTTTGGGTAGTTGTTTTCTGTATAGTTGATTTGTCTTACAGAACTGTTCGTTCTTCTCTTTGTTATTTTGTTTGAATGTTTTTTGATTAAATAAAAATCATGAACACTTACCACGCTGCGCTTTGGTCCATGCCTTCCAACGAGAGACGTGAAAATTATGTGTCATGTTTTGTGTTGACCGCAGGAGGGGTAGCTGCTGCTTTTGCAACAGCTAATGGGGATCCTAGTAAAATACCAAACTGTTATTCTCTCTGAGCTCAGAAATAAAGAATCTTGGTTTGACTTGGACTCCAGCAGATCCTTATATTATAATATCCACTACAACTCACCCACAGATTGCTGTTTCATGATTGTCTCAATGAAGAGTTCCTCATTCCACTTTCCTGTGGGCTTTTACAAGCCTCCCACTGGTTGAATAAACATTGTTTCCACGTCAAATTAAAAAACATCCTTAACATTGATGAACCTTCACTATCTTCATCCCTAAACTAGCAACATTAACTGATGTCTCAATGACCTTCCTGGCCTTATGAAATCCTGACTAAATACAATGTTCCCACCAGTTTTCATGTCTTTGGTTATGCAAACATTTGTTTATTAGATTATATTTCTCATTAAGATGAATATAGTTTTAATTCTGCATGGGTCACGCATTGCTTTGGTCATGTGTTCCCTTATGGGTCAATGATTTTAATTAGAATATAGCAATTAAGCTCTCTCCTCAATCACTTACAGTTTCTTTGGAAAGTATTCAGACCCCTTGACTTGTAGGTTTAGGTCATCAGTAAAGGGGACATCTTAAATATTACAATGACCCTTTCAAAGACAGACATCCCCCGGACCTCCCCCTATAACTATTTTTAAAAGGGTAAAATGGTCTGTTTTCTATAGCATTAAGGTCAGGGCGTGGTGATGCCCACTCCAATACCTTGACTTTGTTGTCCTTAAGCCATTTTGCCACAACTTTGGAAGTATGCTTGGCGTCATTGTCGATTTGGAAGACCCATTTGCGACCAAGTCTTTAACTTCCTGACTGATGTTTTGAGATGTTGCTTCAATATATTCACGTAATTATCCTCTCCCATGATGCCATTTATTTTGTGAAGTGCCCCAGTCCTTCCTGCAGTGAAGCACCCCCACAACGTGATGCTGCCACCTGCTTCACGGTTGGGATGGTGTTCTTCGGCTTGCAAGCATCCCCCTTTTTCCTCCGATCATAACGATGGTCATTATGTCCAAACAGTTCTATTTTTGTTTTATCAGACCAGAGGACGCCTTCAGGCGTTTGGAAATCGCTCCCAAGGATGAACCAGACTTGTGGAGGTCTACCATTTTTCTTCTGAGATCTTGGCAGATTTGTATTTATTTTCCCATGATGTCAAGTAAAGAGGCACTGAGTTTCAAGGTAGGTCTTGAAATACATACACAGGTGCTCTTCAAATTAACTCAAATTATGTCAATTAGCCTATCAGAAGCTACGAAAGCTATGACAAAATGTTCTTGAATTTTCCAAGGCTGTTTAAAGGCACAGTCAACTTAGAGTATGTAAACTTCTGACCCACTGGGATTGTGAAATAATCTGTCTGTAAACAATTGTTGGAAAAATGACTTGTGTCGTTAACACAGATGTCCTAACCAACTTGCCAAAACTAAAGTTTGTTAACAAGAAATTTGTGGAGTGGTTGAAAAATGAGTTATAATGACTCCAACCTAAGTGTATGTAATCTTTAGTTTCAACTGTAAATACTGTATCCTTCACTATCTATTCTTCACTATATATTGCATCTTAGCTGCTGTGTTTCTGCTCATCCATGTTTTATACTTCTATATTTCCCATTCCTTTACTGGATTATGTGTATTAGGTTTAGTTGTGGAATTTGTTAGATATTATCTGTTTGATACTGCTGCACTGTCGGATCTAGAAGCACAAGCATTTCACTACACTCACAATAACATCTGCTAACCATGTGTATGTGACCAATAACATCTGATAACCATGTGTATGTGACCAATAACATTTGCTAACCATGTGTATGTGACCAAAAACATATGCTAACCATGTGTATCTGACCAATAACATCTGCTAACCATGTGTATCTGACCAATAACATATGCTAACCATGTGTATCTGACCAATAACATCTGATAACCATGTGTATCTGACCAATAACATTTGCTAACCATGTGTATGTGACCAAAAACATATGCTAACCATGTGTATCTGACCAATAACATTTGCTAACCATGTGAATGTGACCAAAAACATATGCTAACCATGTGTATCTGACCAATAACATTTGCTAACCATGTGTATCTGACCAATAACATTTGCTAATCATGTGTATGTGACCAAAAACATCTGCTAACCATGTGTATGTGACCAATAACATCTGATAACCATGTGTATGTGACCAATAACATCTGCTAACCATGTGTATGTGAACAATAACATCTGCTAACCATGTGTATGTGACCAATAACATCTGCTAACCTTGTGTATGTGACCAATAACATCTGCTAACCATGTGTATGTGACCAATAACATCTGCTAACCATGTGTATGTGACCAATAACATCTGCTAACCATGTGTATGTGACCAATAACATCTGCTAACCATGTGTATTTGACCAATAACATCTGCTAACCATGTGTATTTGACCAATAACATCTGCTAACCATGTGTATGTGACCAATAACATCTGCTAACCATGTGTATGTGACCAATAACATCTGCTAACCATGTGTATGTGACCAATAACATCTGCTAACCATGTGTATTTGACCAATAACATCTGCTAACCATGTGTATGTGACCAATAACATCTACTAACCATGTGTACGTGACCAATAACATCTGCTAACCATGTGTATGTGACCAATAACATCTGCTAACCATGTGTATGTGACCAATAACATCTACTAACCATGTGTATGTGACCAATAACATTTGATTTGATTTCAACAAAACAAATCCATGTGATGATGTTTATTCAATGTGGAAAACGGATTGGATTTATATAAGGTATTTTTATTAATTTTCACACAACTGGCAACCTAAATCCAGTGACTGGTGATATTTTGTGTTTCACCCAACTGGCAACCTAAATCCAATTACAGTGGACATTTTGTGTAGATTTCATGTTGAATTCACTTTAGTTGACGAATCAAAGAAATGTAAATAGAAACTAGATGTTGAACTGACGTCTATGCCCAGTGGGACGGTTTGAATAAGCAGCAGGTTTTGGATCAGTATCCAGGTTAGTAGCTAAATTTCCATGTCATTTGCGACAGATTTTCATGTGAATATTCTCAAATCTGCATAAAACAATATACGCATTTTCCCACCGGAAATGTTTGCATCAAACAGGTTTATTGCAGATAAAAGTCTGCGTGATGAAGTAGTGCACGGAAAAAATGTTTTGCTGTTGAATTCCCATGAACTGAATGAAAAATGCAAGTTAAATGGGTTTCCATCGCATTTTCAACTCTACTGATGGTTTTGAAAAACCGTTGAGTTATATAGCAAACGTGCTCTTGTCCCGTGCACTGTAGCCAACAGCTCACATATACAGTGTTGGTAGGCTACCTACATGATGAGATTCTTATCCATAATAGAGATATTATTTTATTTGTCAAATGGCAACCAAGCATCAATCATCATGTCACCAGAATAAGACCCTCAATGTATTGGAAAGGAGCATCAAGCTCATCACCTCCACTTTCACCACCCTGTGAAGTTTATTTAATCTGTAGCCTAATAAACTACATGGGTTCCCAAATCGTAGTGGGAGGAACAATCAACATTTCATCACGTGACTCCAAGTTAACTTCGATATGATGGTTATTATATAAATAAATGTTTCCACCGCCTTTTCTCGCTCATAAATGTTTACTGACACAAAAACACCCCACCATGTAAAACAAACCAACAATCTTCTGTCGGCATTTAGAAAAGTATACAGGCATATCCTGTTTCCATCAGCCCGGTCATTACTTTGGAAATGGTTGGATCAATATCCACCTTCATGATGTGGATGAAGCCTGATTTGGAATGTCTGAGTAGTTCTATATGATGTCATAATACACCCCTCTGATAATCAAGTGATATTTGGAATGTCTGAGTAGTTCTATCTGATGTCATAATACACCCCTCTGATAATCAAGTTCTATTTGCGTGTGATATATTTGCTCTCTTGTTTACCCCAGCCCCAGCTAACACACCAGACTCCAATAATCACCTAATCATGATCTTCAGTTTAGAATGCAGTTTGATTAATCAGCTGTGTTTGTTAGGGATGGAGAAAACGTGTGGTTTACAGGATGATTTGTATCTTAAAGAGCGTAGCTTTCAGGGAAGAGTGCCGTCACATCTAGATAAAAACGAATGTAAATAATTGAACAGAGCAAATGTGTATTAACACACTACCTATTCATAGATGTATTTATTAATCATCTACATATTCATATTACGCTTCTACGTCTGTGTACAGGACGGAAGAGAAAATATATCAGCTTATTGTTAAATTATTATAACGTTCTTTCCAATACAGAAGTGTCGTAACTATTGTTTCCAAACTGCGTTACCCACTCCAGTCAGCAGATGGCGATGAGCGTCTTTCAGGTGATGCTTCTTGATGACGTATAATGGACTGGACGGGACGCTTCTTCAGGAACAACAACACGGCTTCTCTTTCAACCACCTCGGTAGCTTGCTAGACAACATAAAACTGAAAGATTGACGCTTTAGACCATGTTAATGTACATGAGCTAATCTCAGTGTTGTAAACACAGTTCAGTTGACGTGTCAACTGGTTAACTTTAACCTAATTTGCTTGTTTAATTTGCAAACGTGTTAAAGATTGATACTGAGCCTAGCACTAGGCTAGTCGCTAATGCTAACTAGCTAACTTCCCTGATCATGAGTTCACTAAACTACTCCTCCCCTGCTAAAGAAGAGGTCTGCTGTATGGAGAATGAAGCTCTGGGACTGAACATTGTCGTGGAAGATGATGTTATTGAGGAAACAGAGGAAGAACCTTTTAGAGAGGAACAGGATGCTGTCTCAATAAAGGTGAAGGAGGAAGACGTCTTGGGAGTGAAAGAGGGGGAGACAGAATATCAGATTAACACCAGTGAGTACTGTCTTAAACAGGGTCACAAACTATGCCGTTGTTGAACTAATGTGGGGTTTTAAAGTGGCATTCTACTGAAGTTCTACACTTGAATATGTTGTTCAGTACTGTAGGAATTGTTGAAGTTTTAGTTTGGTACATATATTTCTGGGACTTTCAAATGAGATGTATTGAATTCTCCATGTGGTCAACATTAAAGTGCACCTCATCTAATACAACAGGCTTTTAAAATGCAATATTGGAGCATCATTTCTACTTATATCAAAGGGATGCAAAAGGCCATTTTGTGGAATGACCCTTTAACATTTGCATTTTAGGCCCTGTTCACACAGGAGAGAGACATGACTATTATGGATCCTCTGGGGAGCCTCAACAACATCCTGATGCTGACGAGGCAGAGAAGAGTCTCTCCAGATCAGAACACCAGATGGTACAGCTTGGTCTGGTCTAGCATACAGCTTGCTCTATCTGGGGCTGGGTTTCTGTAGAGCACTTCATGACAACAGTGACATCAGCATCCATAATGATATGTGTCTGTGTCCCCTCTTTATGGTTACCAGGACAACGCTAGGCCTTCATCCCTCCCAGAGTCCCCGTGGCATGCCTCTCCCGGTAGCACCTTACTGCTGGGTATGAAGAGGTTGTCTGTGCTGCTGGTGGACTGCAGGAAAACAACGGGGCTGAGTGGAACTGTGAGAGGAGGAGAAGAGATGAAAGGATCAGATTTGACTCATCAAAGTAAGTGCTGTAGTTTAGTTTGAACAAATACAACAGATCTGCCCACTGGTATCTGTTACCAGGACAACCAGTTGACAGGAAGATAAACTGGTGGATATGGATGTTATGAATATCATAACACTGAAAAAGGATTCTGCCAATGAAAAGAGAGAAACCAATAGACCATATTAAACCTTGATGAAAGTTAGCTTTAGAGAGAAAGTTTCAAGATGATCCAATGTAAGGGGCATGTTTTACAAAACCTTTTCCTGAGAACGTTATGGATGTTACATTGCCTGTCCCAGTCAAACTCCTATCTTTACAAGACTGTAGAACAGGCAAGCAAAACTCCTGACAGCAGTGGACTGGCCGTAGGGAGCACCGGGACGTTTCCCGGTGGCCTGAGGGTCGTTTTGGCCTGAGGGTCGTTTTGGCCTGAGGGTCGTTTTGGCCTGAGGGTCGTTTTGGCTGAGGGTCGTTTTGGCCTGCCATGAATGGTCAACTTGACCAGCGTTAATATAGCGAGCAGGAATGAGTTGATGCAGAATCCATGCATCAGGCACGACTCCCACGCTCTCGTTGCAGTGTCCACGTGCCAAAAAGGACATCGGGTCTCTCAAATTTTTCCCTGCAATGTATTAATGTAGCCTACTGATACACTAATGATAGTGAGTATGACAAGAGTATTTTCTTTGCAAAGGTGGAGGAAGGAAGGAAGCAGCAGCACTAGAGCTTCAGGTGCTCCTGCTGAACTGGAGATGGTGGTCAGTTCAGAGTCAGACTCAGAGCAGGAACCTTCAGGTACAACTTAAGAGCACAAACCTAAACATCTAGGCTTTTTGGGGGGATTTTAGATTAATATGTGCTTTATTTATGAGATTATCAGTAGGACTGTAATCTGGGGGCATACAATCGATGACTTGCACAAGTAATACACGTTTAAGTGTAGGTTATTTACCATGTTAATCTCATTCTGCAGAGCAACCAGATGTGCAGAGAGAGAGAGAGAGAGGTTCAGAGCAACCAGATGTGCAGAGAGAGAGAGAGAGGTTCAGAGCAACCAGATGTGTAGAGAGAGAGAGAGAGAGGTTCAGAGCAACCAGATGTGCAGAGGAGAGAGAGAGAGAGAGAGAGAGGTTCAGAGCAACCAGATGTGCAGAGAGAGAGAGGTTCAGAGCAACCAGATGTTCAGAGAGAGAGAGGTTCAGTGCCCAGTACAGGGGAAATAGAAAGGGACAGCGAAAGGCACTGAAAATCCATTTGATTATTTTGCCCAAAACAGCAAATAAAGTAATTGAAGTCATCAGAATGTCGATTCAGCAGACAATTGCTGTTGAAGTGAGAAAGGCAGGGATGTTCTCAGTACAAATGGGCACAACACAGGATTTAACATCCAAAGACCAGTGTGCAGTAGTTCTGCGATATGTCACTGATGTTGTCCACGAGAGACTCATTGCGGTCATTGACTGAGTCATCGACTGGACAGGACTTTGTGGACCTTGTGGACCTTGTGAAACAGACCCTTGAAAAGATGGACATAAAGTTGAAGTGGGAAGTTTACATACACTTAGGTTGGAGTAATTAAAACTAGTTTTTCAACCACTCCAAAAATGTATTGTTTAACAAACTATAGTTTTGGCAAGTTGGTTAGGACATCTACTGTGTGCATGACACAAGTAATTTTTCCAACAATTGTTTACAGTCAGATTATTTCACTTATAATTCACTATTCACTGTACTACAATTCCAGTGGGTCAGACGTTTACATACACCAAGTTGACTGTGCCTTTAAACTGTTTGGAAAATTCCAGAAAATTATGCCATGGCTTTAGAAGCTTCTGGTAGGCTAATTGACATAATTTGAGTCAATTGGAGGTGTACCTGTGGATGTATTTCAAGGCCTACTTTCAAACTCAGTGCCTCTTTGCTTGACATCATGGGAAAATCAAAAGAAATCAGCCAAGACCAACAAAAATTGTAGACCTCCACAAGTCTGGTTCATCCTTGGGAGAAATTTCCAAATGCCTGAAGGTTCCACGTTCATCTGTACGAACAATAGTACGTAAGTATAAACACCATGGGACCATGCAGCCGTCATACCGCTCAGGAAGGAGACGCGTTCTGTCTTCTAGAGATTAACGTACTTTGGTGCGAAAAGTGCAAATCAATCCCAGAACAACAGCAAAGGACATTGTGAAGATGCTTGTGGGAAACGGGTACAAAAGTATCTATATCCACAGTAAAACCAGTCTTATATCGACATAACCTGAAAAGCCGCTCAACAAGGAAGAAGCCACTACTCCAAAACCGCCATAAAAAAGCCACACTACAGTTTGCATGGGGAGAAAGATTGTACTTTTTGGAGAAAGGTCCTCTGGTCTAATAAAATAGAACTGTTTGGCCATAATGACCATCGTTATGTTTGGAGGTAAAAGGGGGAGGCTTGCAAGCCGAAGAACATCATCCCAATCGTGAAGCACGGGGGTGGCAGCACCATGTTGTGGGGGTGCTTTGCTGCAGGAGGGACTGGTACACTTCACTTACTAGATGGCATCATGAGGCAGGACAATTATGTGGATATATTGAAGAAATATCTCAAGATCTCAAGACATCAGTCAGGAAGTTAAAGCTTGGTCACAAATGGGTTTTCCAAAATGGACAATTACCCCAAGCACACTTCCAAAGTTGTGGCAAAATGGCTTAAGGACAACAAGTCAAGGTATTGCAGTGGCCATCACAAAGCGCTGACCTCAATCCTATAGAAAGTTTATAGGCAGAATTGAAAAAGTGTGTGTGAGCAAGGAGGCCTACAAACCTGACTCAGTTACACTAGCTCTGTCAGGAGGAATGGGCCTCCTATATACTCTATACCATCTACTGAATGGGCCAAAATTCACCCAACTTATTGTGGGAAGCTTGTGTACCTGAAACATTTGACCCAAATTAAACCATTTGAAGGCAATGCTACCAAATACTAATTGAGTGTAAGTAAACTTCTGACTCACTGGGAATGTGATGAAAGAAATAAAAGCTGAAATCATTCTCTCTTCTGACATTTCACATTCTTAAAATAAAGTGGTGATCAACACCATAGTACCCTCCAAGCTCGAGACTCTGGGTCTCGACCCCGCCCTGTGCAACTGGGTACTGGACTTCCTGACGGGCCGCCCCCAGGTGGTGAGGGTAGGCAACAACATCTCCACCCCGCTGATCCTCAACACTGGGGCCCCCCAAGGGTGCGTTCTGAGCCCTCTCCTGTACTCCCTGTTCACCCACGACTGCGTGGCCACGCACGCCTCCAACTCAATCATCAAGTTTGCGGACGACACAACAGTGGTAGGCTTGATTACCAACAACGACGAGACGGCCTACAGGGAGGAGGTGAGGGCCCTCGGAGTGTGGTGTCAGGAAAATAACCTCACACTCAACGTCAACAAAACTAAGGAGATGATTGTGGACTTCAGGAAACAGCAGAGGGAACTCCCCCCTATCCACATCGATGGAACAGTAGTGGAGAGGGTAGCAAGTTTTAAGTTCCTCGGCATACACATCACAGACAAACTGAATTGGTCCACTCACACAGACAGCATCGTGAAGAAGGCGCAGCAGCGCCTCTTCAACCTCAGGAGGCTGAAGAAATTCGGCTTGTCACCAAAAGCACTCACAAACTTCTACAGATGCACAATCGAGAGCATCCTGACGGGCTGCATCACCGCCTGGTATGGCAACTGCTCTGCCCACAACCGTAAGGCTCTCCAGAGGGTAGTG
The DNA here is from genome assembly GCF_045791955.1 of Oncorhynchus clarkii lewisi. Classification (NCBI taxonomy): domain Eukaryota; kingdom Metazoa; phylum Chordata; class Actinopteri; order Salmoniformes; family Salmonidae; genus Oncorhynchus; species Oncorhynchus clarkii. Next base: position 3,331,620 of record NC_092163.1, read on the forward strand.
AGGTCTGCACAACGCATCACCGGGGGCAAACTACCTGCCCTCCAGGACACCCGATGTCACAGGAAGGCCATAAAGATCATCAAGGTCAACAACCACCCGAGCCACTGCCTGTTCACCCCGCTATCATCCAGAAGGCGAGGTCAGTACAGGTGCATCAAAGCTGGGACCGAGAGACTGAAAAACAGCTTCTATCTCAAGGCCATCAGACTGTTAAACAGCCACCACTAACATTGAGTGGCTGCTGCCAACACACTGACACTGACTCAACTCTAGCCACTTTAATAATGGGAATTGATGGGAAATGATGTAAAATATATCACTAGCCACTTTAAACAATGCTACCTAATATAATGTTACATACCCTACATTATTCATCTCATATGCATACGTATATACTGTACTCTATATCATCTACTGCATCCTTATGTAATACATGTATCACTAGCCACTTTAACTATGCCACTTTGTTTACATACTCATCTCATATGTATATACTGTACTCGATACCATCTACTGTATCTTGCCTATGCCGCTCTGTACCATCACTCATTCATATATCTTATGTACATATTCTTTATCCCCTTACACTTGTGTCTATAAGGTAGTAGTTTTGGAATTGTTAGTTAGATTACTTGTTGGTTATTACTGCATTGTCGGAACTAGAAGCACAAGCATTTCGCTACACTCGCATTAACATCTGCTAACCATGTGTATGTGACAAATACAATTTGATTTGATTTGATCCTAACTGACCTAAGACAGGGAATTTTTACTAGGATTAAATGTCAGGAATTGTGAAAAACTGAGTTTAAATGTATTTGGCTAAGGTGTATGGAAACTTCTGACTTCAGCTGTGTATACAGAACAAAAATATAAACACCCACCAGCCCACCAACTGCGGAGCCAGGCCCAGCCAATGAGAATTTGTTTTCCCCCACAAAAGGGCTTTGTTACAGAGCTAAATACTCCTCAGGCTTCATTACAAAGAGGAATACAACTCGGGTGGCTGGTCTCAGACGATGTGGAGGTCCTGGGCTGGCGTCGTTATATGTGGTCTGCGGTTGTGAGACCGGTCTGATGTACTGCCAAATTCTCTAAAACGACGTTGGAGGCGGCATATGGTAGAGATATTAACGTTACATTCTCTGGCAACAGCTCCAGTATATATTCCTGCAGTCAGCATGCCAATTGCACACTCCCTCAAAACTTGAGACATCTGTGGTGTTGTGTGACAAAACTGCACATTTTAGAATGGCCTTTTATTCTCCCCAGCACAAGGTGCACCTGTGTAATGATCATGCTGTTTAATCAGCTTCTTGATATGCCACACCTGGAGGATAGATTATCTTGTAAAAGGAGAAATGTTCACTAACAGGGTTGTAAACAAATGTGTGCACCAAATTTGAGAGAATGAAGCTTTTGTGCGTAAGTGAAGAATTCTGGGATCTTTTATTTCAGCTCATGAAACATGGGTCCAACATTTTACATGTTGTATTTTTATAGTAACATCTTCCCAAATCGACAATGGGGAGACCTTACTGTGCTTTGTGTCTGTCTCTAAGTTTTGGACTTCCACACAAAATTACTTTTTTACCTATTTTAGGTTTAAGGAAGTGTCTAGGTCGTGTTCTATATCATACAGCTAGTTTTATAATGTAGAGGTTTCATTCAGGTCTCTCTTTAAATAAACACTGTCTTTGGCAGGAGAAAAACCAAACTCTGCGGAACCAGGAACGTCCAAACCGGCAAGACAACACCTCTGCTCCCAGATTGGAAAGAGTTTTACCAAGTTAGGAAGCCTGAAAAGACATGAGAGGACACACACAGCAGAGAAGCTATACCATTGTGCCCAGTGTGGAAAGAGTTTTAACCACTTAGGAAACATGAAATCTCACGAGCGAATACACACTGGGGAGAAGCCATACCTTTGCGCCCAGTGCGGAAAGAGTTTTAGCCGCTTAGGACAACTGAAATGTCATGAGCGAATACACACAGGGGAGAAGCCATACCATTGCGCCTGGTGTGGAAAGAGTTTTAAGGTCTCGGGAATGCTGACAACTCATGAGCGAATACACACAGGGGAGAAGCCTTTCAAATGCTCAGACTGTGGGAAGACATATTACTCATCACAGTCACTTAAAAGTCATGTGAGAATCCACACAGGAGAGAATCATTACTTCTAGTGTGAATATTGATATTTCACTTCACATTGACTTCATCAGAGAACATACACAGTGGCCCCGTTGTCTTATATTGTTGACTGATAATGTGTTTACCTGTCTTTACCAGATGAAATGTAATTGTACAACGTATATTCAAACATATATTTGTATGTTTTTATTAGAAACCATGAAGTGAATATGGAGTCTGTCAGTTTGAAAATAGAGTAGATCAGATTCCATGTGTTTAAATGGTCCTTTTTTTAAACTCTGTGTTATTCTCTCTGAGCTCAGAAATAAAGAATATTGGTTTGACTTGGACTCCAGCAGATCCTTATTTTATAATATCCACCTCAACTCTTCCACGGATTGCTATTTATCATTGTCTCAATGAAGACTTCTTTGTTTTACTTTCCTGGGGTCATTTACAAGCCTCCCACTGGTTGAATTAACTTTGTTTCCACGTCATTTCAACAAAACAAATCCATGATGTTTGATTAATGTGGAAAACTGATTGGATTTGTAAAAAGCCATGAACATCAGGTATTTTTTAATATTTTTCACAGAACTGGCAACCCAAATCCCTTGTGTTGGTTTCATGTTGAATTGACTTTATGTAACATGTAAATAGAAGCTAGATGTTTAACTGACACCAGTGGGCTGGTTTGAATAAGCGGTGGGTGTTGGATCCACCTGCTGTTGAATTCCCATGTGCCGAATGAAAAATACAAGTTAAATTGGTTTCCATCGCATTTTCAACTCTACTGATCTTCTTTTTGTTACGTTGAGTTCTATAGCAAACGTGCTCTTGTCCCGTGCACTGTAGCCAACAGCTCACAGATACAGTGCTGGTAGGCTAGCTACATGATGAAATTATTATGGATAAGAATGATATTTTATTTGTCAAACAAAATAATAAACCATGTAAAACAAACTAACATATCGTCTGTCAGCATTTAGAAAAGTATACAGGCATATCCTGTTTCCATCAGCCCGGTCATTACTTTGGAAATGGTTGGATCAATATCCACCTTCATGATATGGATGAAGCCTGATTTGGAATGTCTGAGTAGTTCTATATGATGTCATAATACACCCCTCTGATAATCAAGTGATATTGTTTACATTTACGTTGGTGACCCACTCTGATGATTTATATTTTTCAGCTTGGAGCTTTAAAGGAATTGTATGGTGACATCAAATAATTGGGATTATTAATCATAAACTCCTATAGCAACAATACACTGCAGCTTTGACACCAAGAAGAGAACTGGCTGATGGGTGGTGGTGCTACTCTATAGGTAAGGCTGTCCAATATGAATGTTCAATACACACAATAGGTTGATCAGTAGCCAGTTAGCTAGCTGCTAACACAGTTCACAATCAACAAAGTCAAAACGACCTCCAGGCCTGGTGGTGGCAGCAGTGTACTACAACCACTGTTTACCGGAGCTTCCTGAGGGGAAAATAATTTGTCTGTATACAGATTGATTAACCATGTTTCCATCCCAAGGTTATTTGTGAGTAAAGTGATACCGTATAAAAAACTCACAACAACTGTGATGGAAACAGGAAGTTGTGATCGGTGGTGGTGCTACTCTATAGGTAAGGCTGTATAGTCCAATATGAATGTTCAATACACACAATAGGTTGACTGGGGAGGTGATGTACCACCGTCAAAGTCCTGCAATAAGAGCTAAGAGACTAATATTTGTATAAACTATACATAGTTGTGTTCTGTGGTTGTCACTGAGTTGGCTGATATCCCATTTCACTCCATACCATATACCATATACCATGCCTAGTGGTTAGAGCGTTGGACTAGTAATCGGAAGGTTGCAAGTTCAAATCCCCGAGCTGACAAGGTACAAATCTTTCGTTCTGCCCCTGAACAGGCAGTTAACCCACTGTTCCTAGGCCGTCATTGAAAATAAGAATTTGTTCTTAACTGACTTGCCTAGTTAAATAAAGGTAGAATTTAAAAAAAAGTTAAGGTTGTACAGTGTTCTGTTGTCACTGAGTTGGCTGATGTCCCATTTCACTCCACAGTTAAGGTTGTACAGTGTTCTGTTGTCACTGAGTTGGCTGATGTCCCATTTCACTCCACAGTTAAGGTTGTACAGTGTTCTGTTGTCACTGAGTTGGCTGATGTCCCATTTCACTCCATAGTTAAGGTTGTACAGTGTTCTGTTGTCACTGAGTTGGCTGATGTCCCATTTCACTCCATAGTTAAGGTTGTACAGTGTTCTGTTGTCACTGAGTTGGCTGATGTCCCATTTCACTCCACAGTTAAGGTTGTACAGTGTTCTGTTGTCACTGAGTTGGCTGATGTCCCATTTCACTCCACAGTTAAGGTTGTACAGTGTTCTGTTGTCACTGAGTTGGCTGATGTCCCATTTCACTCCACAGTTAAGGTTGTACAGTGTTCTGTTGTCACTGAGTTGGCTGATGTCCCATTTCACTCCACAGTTAAGGCTGTACAGTGTTCTGTGGATGTCACTGAGTTGGCTGATGTCCCATTTCATTCCACAGTTAAGGTTGTACAGTGTTCTGTTGTCACTGAGTTGGCTGATGTCCCATTTCACTCCACAGTTAAGGTTGTACAGTGTTCTGTTGTCACTGAGTTGGCTGATGTCCCATTTCACTCCACAGTTAAGGTTGTACAGTGTTCTGTTGTCACTGAGTTGGCTGATATCCCATTTCACTCCACAGTTAAGGTTGTACAGTGTTCTGTTGTCACTGAGTTGGCTGATATCCCATTTCACTCCACAGTTAAGGTTGTACAGTGTTCTGTGGATGTCACTGAGTTGGCTGATGTCCCATTTCACTCCACAGTTAAGGTTGTACAGTGTTCTGTGGATGTCACTGAGTTGGCTGATGTCCCATTTCACTCCACAGTTAAGGCTGTACAGTGTTCTGTTGTCACTGAGTTGGCTGATATCCCATTTCACTCCACAGTTAAGGCTGTACAGTGTTCTGTTGTCACTGAGTTGGCTGATATCCCATTTCATGTATGTTCCATATGTTCCACACATCTAATATATTGTCGAGGGAAAACAAGTGGTACCAATTATAACAATGTGCATTTCATGTGTTCTAATCCAGTATGTACATAAAACGTATTAAACACGACTGTAAAACCACCATGAGGACCGACCAAGCAAGTTCATTCAGAAATCATTGGGTACAAGAAAAATGTCAGAGTCATCTGAAATGGGGGCATTAATTCATATTCACATTTATCCTACCATGACTATATCCAACCCAACTCCATGTGTTGCCACTATCATGTATCCTACCATGACTATATCCAACCCAACTCCATGTGTTGCCACTATCATGTATCCTACCATGACTATATCCAACCCTACTCCATTTGTTGCCACTATCATGTATCCTACCATGACTATATCCAACCCTACTCCATGTGTTGTCACTATCATGTATCCTACCATGACTATATCCAACCCAACTCCATGTGTTGCCACTATCATGTATCCTACCATGACTATATCCAACCCAACTCCATGTGTTTGCCACTATCATGTATCTTACCATGACTATATCCAACCCAACTCTATGTGTTGCCACTAGTTTTTCCAGGTTTCTGATTTGTCCCTGTGTTTCTGGTATTCTCTGCTCCGTTTAGTTTTTCCAGGTTTCTGATTTGTCCCTGTGTTTCTGGTATTCTCTGCTCCGTTTAGTTTTTCCAGGTTTCTGATTTGTCCCTGTGTTTCTGGTATTCTCTGCTCCGTTTAGTTTTTCCAGGTTTCTGATTTGTCCCTGTGTTTCTGGTATTCTCTGCTCCGTTTAGTTTTTCCAGGTTTCTGATTTGTCCCTGTGTTTCTGGTATTCTCTGCTCCGTTTAGTTTTTCCAGGTTTCTGATTTGTCCCTGTGTTTCTGGTATTCTCTGCTCCGTTTAGTTTTTCCAGGTTTCTGATTTGTCCCTGTGTTTCTGGTATTCTCTGCTCCGTTTAGTTTTTCCAGGTTTCTGATTTGTCCCTGTGTTTCTGGTATTCTCTGCTCCGTTTAGTTTTTCCAGGTTTCTGATTTGTCCCTGTGTTTCTGGTATTCTCTGCTCTGTTTAGTTTTTCCAGGTTTCTGATTTGTCCCTGTGTTTCTTCTCTCAGAATCCTCTGAAGGATCCGCCCCTTTTTTTCTCTCCAATTGTCACCTAAAATGACATTCTCTAATCTAACTGCCTGTAGACATTCCCTAATCTAACTGCCTGTAGACATTCTCTAATCTAACTGCCTGTAGACATTCTCTAATCTAACTGCCTGTAGACATTCTCTAATCTAACTGCCTGTAGACATTCTCTAATCTAACTGCCTGTAGACATTCTCTAATCTAACTGCCTGTAGACATTCCCTAATCTAACTGCCTGTAGACATTCTCTAATCTAACTGCCTGTAGACATTCTCTAATCTAACTGCCTGTAGACATTCCCTAATCTAACTGCCTGTAGACATTCTCTAATCTAACTGCCTGTAGACATTCCCTAATCTAACTGCCTGTAGCTCAGGTCCAGAAGCAAGGATATGCATATTCTCGGTACCATTTGAAAGGAAACACTTTGAAGTTTGTAGAAATGTGAAAGGAATGTAGGAGAATATAACACCATAGATCTGGTAGAAGATAACACAAAGAAAAAAACAACTGTTATTTTCTATTTTTTCTCTCGATTGTGCATCTGTAAAAATTTGAGAGTGTTTTTGGTGACAAGCCAAATTTCTTCAGCCACCTGTGTATGAAGAGGCGCTGCTGCGCCTTCTTCATCCCCGCTGTCTGTGTGGGTGACCATTTCAGTTTGTCCATTATGTGAGGAACTTAAAACTTTCCACCTTCTCCACTACTGTCCCGTCGATGTGGATAGGGGGCTGCTCCCTCTGCTGTTTCCTGAAGTCCACGATCATTCTCCTTTTGTTGACATTGAGTGTGAGGTTATTTTCCTGACACCACACTCCGAGGGCCCTCACCTCCTCCCTGTAGGCCGACTCGTCGTTGTTGGTAATCAAGCCTATCACTGTAGTGTTGTCTGCAAACTTGATGATTGAGTTGGAGGCGTGCATGGCCACACAGTCATGGGTGAACAGGGAGTACAGGAGAGGGCTGAGAACGCACCCTTGTGGGGGTTGAGGATCAGCGGGGTGGAAATGTTGTTACCTACCTTCACCACCTGGGAGCAGCCCATCAGGAAGTCCAGGACCCAGTTGCACAGGGCGGGGTCGAGAACCAGGGTCTCGAGCTTAATGACGAGTTTGGAGGGTACTATGGTGTTAAATGCTGAGCTGTAGTCGATGAACAACATTCTTACATAGGTATTCCTCTTGTCCAGATGGGTTAGGGCAGTGTGATTGCGATTGCGTCGTCTGTGGACCTATTGGGGCAGTAAGCAAATTGGAGTGGGTCTAGGGTGTCAGGTAGGGTGGAGGTGATATGGTCCTTGACTAGTCTCTCAAAGCACTTCAATGATGAAGGAAGTGAGTGCTACAGGGCGATAGTCATTTAGCTCAGTTACCTTCGCTTTCTTGGGAACAGGAACAAAGTTGCTGGAAAATACAAATCACTGAGGCTAATTTAACGATGGCTTGCAGGCAGTGGGTGTAGAATAACTGATGAGAAAAAACTGAATACAAATTACCCAAAAGGGCACTTCAGAGACTGGAAGGGCAAAGGTGCATGTGCTCTGCACAGATAGGGTCCTATCTGTTCATGTTGCCTTTTGCAAAGTGGGCACTGCTTCATGTGGCAACAGCAACACTCACCTAAATAGCCCATATGCCACTGGGTGAGAGAAGTTTTCGTATTTGGGCAGCATTATATGAAGTGTTATTATGTGTTGTTAGAGATGAGCCTTGGTCAGTTTAGCTAGGAATATAACACCCTCTTCAATCTGTCACCTAATCCTGTCTAATGGGCAGGTCAGCCCTGGAGGAAAGTATTGGCTGTAGGAAGTAAGAGAAAACGTAACATCTGGTTGTTTTTACAGTACTTCTTATGACATTGCTTGCCAGTATAAACATTGTAATGGAGATGTTTCTCCAGTCTGCGTTACCCACTCCAGTCAGCAGATGGCGATGTGAGTCTTTCAGGTGATGCTTCTTGCTTCTTCTTCTTCTTTCTTCTTATAATCTAGTGGACGGGACAGGAGGCTTCAACACGACAACAGATTACTGATTCAACCACACGGTTGTTTGCTAGCGAATTTAAACCCGAAACATTGGAGCTCTTCAGACCTGGCCTAGCCAGTCTCCAGACCTGAACCCAATAGAAAATCTTTGGAGGGAGCTGAAAGTCAGTATTGCCTAGCGACAGCCCCGAAACCTGAAGGATCTGGAGAAGGTCTGTATGGAGGAGTGGGACAAAATCCCTGCTGCAGTGTGTGCAAACCTGGTCAAGAACTACAGGAAACGTATGATCTCTGTAATTGCAAACAAAGGTTTCTGTACCAAATATTAAGTTCTGCTTTTCTGATGTATAAAATACTTATGTCATGCAATAAAATGCTAATTAATTACTTAAAAATCATACAATGTAATTTTCTGGATTTTTGTTTTAGATTCCGTCTGTCACAGTTGAAGTGTACCTATGATAACAATTACAGACCTCTACATGTTTTGTAAGTAGGAAAACCTGCAAAATCGGCAGTGTATCAAATACTTGTTCTCCCCACTGTACATACATACATACATATACACACACACAGTCGAAGTTTACATACACTTAGGTTGGAGTCATTAAAACTCGTTTTTCAACCACTCCACAAGTTAACCCATTTCTTGTTAACCTCTCTGGTACAAGTGCGTCCCACCCGCTAGCGTCCCACCTCGACAACAGCCAGTGAAATTGCAAGGCGCCAAATTAAAAACATCAGAAATCCCTTATTTAAAATTCCTCAAACATACACCATTTTAAAGATAAACTTCTTGTAAGTCCAGCCACAGTGTCCGATTTCAAATAGGCTTTACTGCGAAAGCACACCAAACGATTGTTAGGTCAGCCCCGAGCCACAGAGAACTATACAGCCATTTTCCAACCAAGGAGAGGTGTCACAAAAGTCAGAAATAGCGATTAAAATTAATCACTTACCTTTGATGATCTTTATCTGGTGGCACTCTCAGGTCTCCATGTTAGACAATAAATGTTATTTTTGTTCGGTAATGCCCCTCTTTATGACCAAAAACCTCCTTTTTGTTTGCGCGTTATGTCCAGCAATCCGAATGCACAAGGCTCGGGCACAAAGTCCAGACGAAAAGTAAAATTAAAGTTAGTAGAAACATGTCAAACAATGTTTAAAATCAATCCTCAGGTTGTTTTTGTCATAAATAATCAATAATATTTCGACCGGACAAAAGCTTTGTCAATAGAAAAGGAGAAACAAGAAAGGCGCGCTCCCGATCAGGCGCTTGGCTGATGTCTGGAAATTTCCACTGGCCACTGATTGAAAGTGCTGTATCTCCCTAATTTTCAGAGTAAAAGCCTGAAACAATGCCTAAACACTGGTCACATGTAGGGGAGGCCATAGAGCTCGTGAACTGGGTCCTAAGTCTTTGTATGGTGGATAGGCTTTCAATGGAAAAACAGCCTTTCAAAATAATAGTACTTCCTGGTTGGATTTTCCTCAGGTTTTCACCTGCCATATCCATTCTGTTATACTCACAGACATTATTTTAACAGTTTTGGAAACTTGAGTGTTTTCTACCCAAATCTACTAATTATATGCATATCCTATCTTCTGGGACTGAGTACCAGGCAGTTTAATTTGGGCACGCTTTTCAACCAGAGGTGAAAATACTGCCCCCTGCCCAAGAGAGGTTACCAAACTATAGTTTTGGCAAGTCGGTTAGGACTTCTACTTTGTGCATGACACAAGTAATTTTTCCAACAATTGTTTGGACAGATTATTTCACTTATAATTCACTGTATCACCATTCCAGTGGGTCAGAAGTTTACATACACTAAGTTGACTGTGCCTTTAATAAACAGCTTGGAAAGTTCCAGAAAAATTGTCATGGCTTTAGAAGCTTCTGATTATTCTAATTTACATAATTTGAGTCAATTGGAGTTGTACCCGTGGATGTATTTCAAGGCCTACCTTCAAACTCAATGCATCTTTGCTTGACATCATTGGAAAAATCCAAAGAAATCAGCCAAGACCTCAGATAAAATAATGTAGACCTCCACAAGTCTGGTTCATCCTTGGGAGCAATTTCCAAACGCCTGAAGGTACCACGTTTATCTGTAGAAATAATAGTATGCAAGTATACACACCATGGGACCACGCAGCCGTCATACCCCTAAGGAAAGAGACGCGTTCTGTCGCCTAGAGATGAAAGTGCTTTGGTGCGAAAAGTGCAAATCAATCCCAGAACAACAGCAAAGGACCTTGTGAAGATGCTGGAGGAAACAGGTACAAAAGTATCTATAGCCACAGTAAAACGAGTCCTATATCAACATAACCTGAAAGGCCGTTCAGTAAGGAAGAAGCCACTGCTCCAAAACCCCCATAAAAAAAGCAGACTAAGGTTTGCGGACAAAGATTGTACTTTTTGTAGAAATGTCCTCTATTCTGATGAAACAAAAACAGAACTGTTTGTCCATTGTAATGTTTGGAGGAAAAAGGGGGGGGGTCTTGCAAGCCGGAGAACACCATGCCAACCGTGAAGCACGGGGGTGACAGCATCGTGTTGTGGGGTGCTTTGCTGCAGGAGGGACTGGTTGCACTTCACAAAATAGATGGCATCATGAGGTAGGAAAATTACGTGGATATATTGAAGCAACATCAGTCAGGAAGTTAAAGCTTGGTCGCAAATGGGTCTTCCAAATGGACAATGACCCCAAGCATACTTCCAAAGTTGTGGCAAAATGGCTTAAGGACAACAAAGTCAAGGTATTGGAGTGGGCATCACAACGCCCTGACCTTAATGCTGTAGAAAACACATCATTTTACCCTTTAAAAAATAGTTATAGGGGGAGGTCCGGGGGATGTCTGTCTTTGAAAGGGTCATTGTAATATTTAAGATGTCCCCTTTACTGATGACCTAAACCTACAAGTCAAGGGGTCTGATTACTTTCCAAAGAAACTGTAAGTGATTGAGAAGAGAGCACAATTGCTATATTCTTTGACCCATAAGGCAACACATGACCAAAGCAATGCGTGACCCATGCGGAATTAAAACAATATTCATCTTAATGAGAAATGTAATCGAATAACCAAAGACATGAAAACGGGTGGGAACATTGTATTTAGCTAGGATTTCATAAGGCCAGGAATGTCATTGAGAATAACAATAGACAATAGTTAATGTTGCTAGTTTAGGGATGAAGATAGTGAAGGTTCATCAATGTTAAGGATGTTTTTTTAATTTGACGTGGAAACAACGTTTATTCAACCAGTGGGAGGCTTGTAAAAGCCCACAGGAAAGTGGAATGAGGAACTCTTCATTGAGACAATCATGAAACAGCAATCTGTGGGTGAGTTGTAGTGGATATTATAATATAAGGATCTGCTGGAGTCCAAGTCAAACCAAGATTCTTTATTTCTGAGCTCAGAGAGAACAACAGAGTTTGGTATTTGGTATTTTACTAGGATCCCCATTAGCTGTTGCAAAAGCAGCAGCTACCCCTCCTGCGGTCAACACAAAACATGACACAATTGTCATGTCTCTCGTCGGTGGGCATGGACCAAAGCGCAGCGTGGTAAGTGTTCATGAATTTTATTTAATCAAAAAACAGAGAATAGAGACAATGATAGACAGCTTTCCCTGATTGAGAACCATACCCCCTGATTGAGAACCATACCCGGCCAAAACAAAGAAATACAAAAACACATAAAAAGGAACATAGAATGCCCACCCTAGTCACACCCTGGCCTAATCAAAATAGAGAATAGAAGCTTCTCTATGGCCAGGGCGTGACAGCCGCTCTGTTCTGTGCCAGCTGCAGCTTTACTAGGTCTTTCCTTGCAGCACTGGACCACACGACTGGACAATAATCAAGATTAGACAAAACTAGAGCCTGCAGAACTTGCTTTGTGGAGAGTAGTGTCAAAAAAGCAGAGCATCTCTTTATTATGGCTAGACCTCTCCCCATCTTTACAACCATTGAATCTATATGTTTTGACCATGACAGTTTACAATCTAAGGTAATGCCAAGTAATTTAGTCTCCTCAACTTGTTCAACAGCCACACAATTCATTACCAGATTCAGCTGAGGTCTAGAACTTAAGGAATGATTTGTACCAAATACAATGATCTAAGTTTTAGAGAGGTTCAGGACCAGATTATTACTGGCCATGCATTCCAAAACAGACTGCAACTATTTGTTACGGGTTTTAGTGACTTCATTAGCTGTGGTTGCTGGTAGCTTATATAGTTGAATAATCAGCATACATGGACACATATGCTTTGTTTAATGCCAGTGGCAGGCCATTGGTAAAAATAGAAAAGAGTAGAGGGCCTAGAGAGCTGCCCTGCGGTACATCACACTTCATATGTTCTTGTTCTTTTGTTTACAGAGAAATAGCATTAGATTTGGTCAAACACAATTTATTTACAACAGGTTGCTAAGAGCTGGCTGCCAGCTTATAGGTCTGCTGTTAGAACCAGTAAAGGCCGCTTTACCACTCTTGGGTAGTGGATTAATTTGGCTTCCCTCCAGGCCTGAGGACAGACTTTCCTCTAGGCTCATATTAAAAATATGTCAGATAGGAGTGGCTATAGAGTCAGCTACTGTCCTCAGTAGTTTCCATCTAAGTTGTCAATGCCAGGAGGTTTGTCATTATTGATCGATACCAATTGTTCCACCTCTCCCACACTAACTTTACAACATTCAATACTTGCACTGCTTTTCTTTCATGATGTTTTATTACATCATTCATTATATCATTGATCTTGGCTTCATAATAAGTTGATTATTTTTGTTGAGTTTGGTCACATCATTTCTCAATTTGCAGTACAGATGTGCAGTCAGACTTATTAGCCACTCCTTTTGCCCCAACTCTTTCAAACATACAGTTTTTAAATTCCTCATCAATCCATGGAGCCTTTACATATTTAACAGTCAGTTTCTTAACAGGTACATGTTTATCAATAACTGGAAGAAGCAATTTCATCTGGTAAAAACAGGTCAACACATTATCAGTCAACAATATAAGACAATGGGAGCACTGTGTATGTTCTCTGATGAGTTGTGAGTCAATGAGATGTGAAATATCAATATACATGCTAAGAGAAGTAATTTCTCTCTCCTGTGTAGATTCTCTAATGATGTTTACGTGACTGTTATGAGTAATATGTTTTCCCAAAATCTAATCTTCTGTAAAGCCTTCTCCTCTGTGTCTCATGTTCTTTCAGGCTTCCTAAATGGGCAAATGCTTTGCGCCCTGGGAGGAGTGGTAATGCATCTCCCCTGTGTGTATGATCTTGTGCTGTTTCAGGGTCCCTAACTGGTTAAAACACTTGCCACACTGGGAGCAGTGGTAAAGCTTCTCCCCTGTGTGTATTCTCTTGTGCTGTTTCAGGGCCCCTAACTGGTTAAAACACTTGCCACACTGGGAGCAGGGGTAAGGCTTCTCCCCTGTGTGTATTCTTTCGTGTTTTTTCAGATCCCCTGTCTCATTGAAACACTTGCCACACTGGGAGCAGGGGTAAGGCTTTTCCCCTGTGTGTATTCTTTCGTGTTTTTTCAGATACCCTGCCCAGGTGAAACACTTTCCACACTGGGAGCATTGGTAAGGCTTCTCCCCAGTATGAATTTTCTCATGAGCTTTTAGGTGTCCTTTCTGCCTATACATCTTTTCACATTGCGAGCAGTGGTAAGGCTTCTCCCCTGTGTGTATTCTCTCATGTCGTTTCAGCTCCCCTGACTGGACGAAACACTTTCCACAGTGGGAGCAGTGGTAAGGCTTCTCCCCTGTGTGCATAGGCTTCTCCCCTGTGTGTATTCTCTCATGTCGTTTCAGCTCCCCTGACTGGTTGAAACACTTTCCACAGTGGGAGCAGTGGTAAGGCTTCTCCCCTGTGTGTATTCTCTCATGTCGTTTCACCTTCCACAAATCGTTAAAACGCTTTCCACAGTGGGAGCAGTGGTAAGGCTTCTCCCCTGTATGTATTCTCTCGTGTCGTTTCAGCGTCCCCAAATTGTTACAACCCTTTCCACACTGGGAGCAGTGGTAAGGCTTCTCCCCTCTGTGTATTCTCTCGTGCCGTTCCAGCTTCCCCAAATCGTTAAAACGCTTTCCACACTGGGAGCAGTGGTAAGGCTTCTCCCCTCTGTGTATTCTCTCGTGCCGTTCCAGCTTCCCCAAATCGTTAAAACTCTTTCCACACTGCATGCAGCGGTAAGGCTTCCCCCTTGTGTGTATTCTCTCATGAGTTTTCAGGTTTCCTTTCTGGTTAAAACTCTTTCCACACTGGGAGCAGTGGTAAGGCTTCTCCCCAGTGTGTATTCTCTCATGTTGTTTCAGCTCACATAAGTGGTTACAACCCTTTCCACAGTGGGAACACTGGTGTCGTCTTGCTGGTTTGGACGTCCCTGGCTCTGGTTCCTCTGAATCTGGTCTTTCTCCTGCCAAAGACAGTGTTTTTTTAAAATAGAGACCCGAATGAAACCTCCACATGATAAAACGGCCTTGCTACGAGGGTAAATCCTAATCAGATCCCTCAATAACCTAAGGCCCGTTTTAACAATCTCAGTGTGATTTTAAAACAAATGTTGTAAAGTTTCCTGGTAATTACTGACAATGTTTACACTACTTATTTATTCATTCTATTTTCGTCAGAACACAAAAAACTAAACAGTTCTAGGACACTCAAGACACAGACGTCACTGGATTCCAATCGAGCAGGTAGTTCTAAATATATAACTTTCATAGCTGTATGATACAGAATGCGACCTACAGTCGTGGTCAAAAGTTTTGAGAATGAAAAATATGAATTTCCACAAAGTTTGCTGCTTCAGTGTCTTTAGATATTTTTGTCAGATGTTACTATGGAATGCTGAAGTATAATTACAAGCATTTCATAAGTGTCAAAGGTTTTTATTTACAATGACATTAAGTTGATGCAGTGTATATATTTGCAGTGTTGACCCTTCTTTTTCAAGACCTCTGCAATCTGCCCTGGCATGCTGTCAATTAACTTCTGGGCCACATCCTGACTAACGGCAGCCCATTCTTGCATAATCAATGCTTGGATTTTGTCAGAATTGTGTTTTTTTCATGTTTGTCCACCCGCCTCTTGATGATTGACCACAAGTTCTCAATGGGATTAAGGTCTGGGGAGTTTCCTGGCCATGGACCCAAAATACTGATGTTTTGTTACCCGAGCCACTTAGTTATCACTTTTGCCTTATGGCAAGGTGCTCCATCATGCTGGAAAAGGCATTGTTCGTCACCGAACTGTTCCTGGATGGTTGGGAGAAGTTGCACTCGGAGGATGTGTTGGTACCATTCTTTATTCATGGCTGTGTTCTTAGGCAACATTGTGAGTGAACCCACACCCTTGGCTGAGAAGCAACTCACACATGAATGTTGGTACCATTCTTTATTCATGGCTGTGTTCTTAGGCAACATTGTGAGTGAGCCCACACCCTTGGCTGAGAAGCAACTCACACATGAATGGTCTCAGGATGCTTTACTGTTGGCATGACACAGGACTGATGGTAGCGCTCACCTTGCCTTCTCCGGACAAGCTTTTTTCCGGATGCCCCAAACATTCGGAAAGGGGATTCATCAGAGAAAATGACTTTACCCCAGTCCTCAGCAGTCTCACCAATCCCTGTAACTTTTGCAGAATATCAGTATGTCCCTGATGTTTTTCCTGGAGAGAAGTGGTTTCTTTGCTGTCCTTCTTGACACCAAAAGTCTTCGCTTCACTGTGCGTGCAGATGCACTCACACCTGCCTGCTGCCATTCCTGAGCAAGCTCTGTACTGTTGGTGCCCCGATCCCGCAGCTGAATCAACAAGCCTTCTTCACAACAATTGAACCGCTCTCCTTGAAGTTCTTGATGATCCGATAAATGGTTGATTTTGGTGCAATCTTACTGGCAGCTATATCCTTGCCTGTGAAGCCCTTTTTGTGCAAAGCAATGAGGACGGCACGTGTTTCCTTGCAGGTAACCGTGGGTGACATTTGAAGAACAATGATTCCAAGCACCACCCTCCTTTTGAAGCTTCCAGTTTTGGGGGAGATTCAGTTAATTTGCATAGAAAATAGGGACTTTGCAATTAATTGCAACTCATCTGAACACTCTTCATAACATTCTGGAGTATATGCAAATTGCCATCATACAAACTGAGGCAGCAGATTTGGTGAAAATTAACATTTGTGTCATTCTCAAAACTTTTGGCCACGACTGTACACACTTCCTTAAACATCAAATAAGTAAATAAGTCATTAAGTGGAAGTCCAAAACTTGATTTTACGTCTAAGACACAAAGCACATCAGTAAAATCTCCCCGTTGTTGAAAGGGTTCGACACCTGCTGTTTTAGTGGCCCAATTTATTATTTAGACGTTCACAGGTTTTCAACATTTTGACTATCGCTGATGTGATATTTTGGGTAAAGTAAAAAATAAAGTGAAATATTTGGAAAGATGTTCCTAAAACTGATAGAAACTACAATAATCTTTTACATCCCTGTTAGTTAACATTAGTTAGTTAACATGTATTCTCTGCCAAGATAATCCATCCACCTGACAGGTGTGGCATATCAAGAAGCTGATTGACCAGCTTGATTATTACACAGGTGCACCTTGTGCCGGGGAAAATAAAAGTGACTAGTCACGTTTTGCAGCTGTTTCAGGACAGCACTACAGGGATTCTATTCAACTAACTTTAATAACTAGGGTTAATACCTGCCTGGCGCACCAACAAAACTTTATCTTTACCCCCCTCTAACAATACCGCTACAGAATTAGCATAGTAGGCCATGTAACTTAAGGTAATCTGAAATATTATTATTATTCCTTGACACCCATTCTGAAACTCACTGCAGCTCTTTGTAAGTGTTGCAGTCATTTCAGTTTCCGTGGTAGCTGACGTGTACGGTGTTGAGTCATCCGCATACAGACACACACTGGCTTTACTCAAATGTCGTTGGCATGTCGTTGGTAAAGATTGAAAAAGGTAGGTGCCAAACAGCTGCCCTGGGAATTCCTGATTCTACCTTGATTTTGTTGTACAGGCTTCCATTAAAGAACACTCTTTGTGTTCTGTTAGACAGGTAGCTCTGGGGCGGCAGGTAGCCTAGTGGTTAGAGCGGTAGGCTAGTAACCGAGAGATTGCTGGATCGAATCCCTGAGTTGACAAGGTAAAACTCTGTCGTTCTGCCCCTGAACAAGGCAGTCCTAGGTCGTCATTGAAAATAAGAATTTGTTCTTAACCGACTTGCCTAGTTAAATAAAGGTCACATTTTAAAAGAAAAACTCTTCATCCACAATATAGCAGGGGGTGTAAGGCCATACGTTTTTTCAGCAGCAGACTACGATCGATAATGTCAAAAGCCGCACTGAAGTCTAACAAAACAGCCCAAACAATATTTTTATCGTCATCAATTTCTCTCAGCCAATCAGTCATTTTTAAGTGCTGTGTTTATTGAATGTCCTTCCCTATAAACCTGATCACAACTTTCCTCAGTATTAGTTAATAAATGAACAGTGTCTAGAGTTTAGTTTGCCTGTTCAACAGTCTTATAAAGATAGGGGGGTTGACTGGGACAGGCAATGTAATATCCATGTTTTAAGGATAAGTTTTTGTAAAACAAGCCCCTTCCATTGGATCATCTTGAAATTTTCTCTCTAAAGCTAACTTTCATCAAGGTTTCATATGGTCTATTGGTTTCTCTCTTTTCATTGGCAGAATAATTTTTCAGTGTTATGATATTCATAACATCCATATCCACCAGTCTATCTTCCTGTCAACTAACAGAACTCCACTGGTTGTCCTGGTAACAGATACCGGTGGGCAGATCTATTGTATTTGTTCAAACTAAACTACAGCACTTACTTTGATGAGTCAAATCTGATCCTTTCATCTCTTCTCCTCCCCTCACAGTTCCACTCAGCCCCGTTGTTTTCCTGAAGTCCACCAGCAGCACAGACAACCTCTTCATACCCAGCAGTAAGGTGCGACCGGGAGAGGCACGACACATGGACTCCGGGAGGCTGGAAGGGCTAGCGTTGTCCTAGTAACCATAAAGAGGGGACACAGATACACATCATTATGGATGGTGATGTCACTGTTGTCATAAAGTGCTCTACAGAAACCCAGCCCAAGCCGATAAAGCAAGCTGTATGCTAGACCAGACTAAGCTGTACCATCTGGTGTTCTGATCTGGAGAGACTCTTCTCTGCCTCGTCAGCATCAGGATGTTGTTGAGGCTCCGCAGAGGATCCACCATAGTCATGTCTCTCTCCTGTGTGAATGAGAACATCAAACAGATGGTAAACTTATGATCTTCTATTGCAATCACAGAGTCTTACAAGAGGCATGAATATGTCTAAAAAGAGCCTAAAATGGCCACTTTCATCTTGATTTCCTAAAAAAATATTTGTGATGCAAATGTAAAAGGGTTGTTCCACAAAATGGGTGCCTTTTTTATATTTTAAGTAGAACATACGCACCAATATTGAATTTTAAAAGACTGTTATACTAGATGAGGGGAACTTTAATGTTGACCACATGGAGAATTCAATACATCTAATTGAAAAGTCCCAAAAGTATATGAACCAATGGCAGATCGACCATTTAACAATTCCTACAGTAAGAATGCCCATTAAAAACCCCACATTAGTTCAACAACTGCATAGTTTGTGTCCCTGTTTTTAAGACAGTACTCACTGGTGTCAATCGGATCTTCTGTCTCCTCCTTTTTCACTCTCAAAACGTCTTCCTCCTTCACGTTTATTAAGATAGCATCCTCTTCCTCTCTAAAAGGTTCTTTCTCTTCTTTCACTATAACAGCCTCCTCTTCCTCCTTTTTCATTCTGAAAGATTCTTTCTCCGTACAGCAGACCTCCGCTTCATTAGCAAGGGAGGAGTAGTTCAGTGAGCTCATGGTCAGGGATGTTAGCTAGCTAGCATTAGCGACTAGCCTAGTGCTAACCTCAGTATCAATCTTTAACAAGTTTGCAAATTGAACAAGCACATTAGGTTAAAGTTCACCAGTAGATTCGTCAACCGAAATTTGTCTAAAACACTGAGATTAGCTAATGTACAATAACATGGTCTAAAGAATCAATCTTTCAGTTTTATGTTGTCTAGCAGGCTACCGAGGTGGTTGAAAGAGTTGGCGCCTTGTTGTTCTTGAAGAAGCGTCCCGTCCAGTCTATTACACGTCACGCAAGAAGCATCACCTGAAAGACGCACATCGCCATCTGCTGGCTGGAGTGGGTAACGCAGTTTGGAAACAATAGGTACTACACTTTTTGTGTTGGAAAGAACGTCATAATAATTTAACAATAAACAGATATATTTTCTCTTACGTCTTACAAATGATACTTTCCTGTACACAGACGTAGAAGCTTAAAATGAATATGTGGATGATGAATAAATACTTATACGAATAGGTAGTGTGTTAAAACACATTTCTGTTAATACTCTGTTCATTTTTCACATTCGTTTTTATTAGATGTGACCATACTTTTCCCTTAAAGCCACGCTCTATACGATACAAATCATACTGTAAACAATAGAGCAAATGCATCACATGCAACAGAATCGTCTGAATGAATTCACCCCTGATGATGCGTAAACACAGTTCACTTTCACAACTGCCACGTTGTATTTCCTCTCACATCAATTCGCTCACCTTTTCCCTTCGCTTGTGGACGTCAATGCACAACACATCAGCTGTAGGTGACCAGGAGTTAAAACCTTTCCAAACCAAACCATTTCATATCTGCTACACACAGCCTATATCGTTGTCACCATATTAGCTAAAGTCAACACAGCTAATATAAGTAACTTGTTAGTAAACCTGCTACAATCATGACAGAGCTCCTCTGTGGAGATGCTACATGTTTCATCATTAGATGCTACAGTCCTTCAACAATGGATGTCATATGAATCTTTACCACTTGGATCTGTAATAGGAGTAGTATTTTTCCTCGACTCACCTGTGTCCCCGCACATTGACTCTGTTCCGGTACCTCCTGTATATACCCTCTACATTGACTCTGTTCCGGTGCCTCCCGTATATACCCTCCACATTGACTCTGTTCCGGTACCTCCTGTATATAGCCTCCACATTGACTCTGTTCCGGTACCTCCTGTATACAGCCTCCACATTGACTCTGTTCCGGTACCTCCTGTATACAGCCTCCACATTGACGTTGTACCGGTACCTCCTGTATATAGCCTCCACATTGACTATGTACCGGTACATCCTGTATGTCTCTCTCAAATGTCAATATGCCTTGTATACTGTCGTTCATGTTAGTTATCATTGTTTTAGTTTACAATGGAGCCCCTAGTTCCACTCTTCATACCCCTGATACCTGCTTTGTCCCACCTCCCACACATGCGGTGACCTCACCCATTACAACCAGCATGTCCAGAGATACAACCTCTCTTATCATCACCCAGTGCCTGGGCTTACCTCCGCTGTACCCGCACCCCACCATACCCCTGTCTGCACATTATGCCCTGAATATATTCTACCATGCCCAGAAATCTGCTCCTTTTATTCTTTGTCCCCAACGCTCTAGGCGACCAGTTTTGATAGCCTTTAGCCACACCCTCATACTACTCCTCCTCTGTTCCGCGGGTGATGTGGAGGTAAACCCAGGCCCTGCATTTCCCCAGGCACCCTCATTTGTTGACTTCTGTGATCGAAAAAGCCTTGGTTTCATGCATGTCAACATCAGAAGCCTCCTCCCTAAGTTTGTTTTACTCACTGCTTTAGCACACCCTTGATGTCCTTGTCGTGTCTGAATCCTGGCTCAGGAAGGCCACCAAAAATTCTGAGATTTCCATACCCAACTATAACATTTTCCGTCAAGATAGAACTGCCAAAGGGGGAGGAGTTGCAGTCTACTGCAGAGATAGCCTGCAAAGTAATGTCATACTTTCCAGGTCCATACCCAAACAGTTCAAACTACTAATTTTAAAAATTACTCTCTCCAGAAATAAGTCTCTCACTGTTGCCGCCTGCTTACCGACCCCCCTCAGCTCCCAGCTGTGCCCTGGACACCATTTGTGAATTGATCGCCCCCCATCTAGCTTCAGAGTTTGTTCTGTTAGGTGACCTAAACTGGGATATGCTTAACACCCCGGCAGTCCTACAATCTAAGCTAGATGCCCTCAATCTCACCCTCAATCTCACACAAATCATCAAGGATGACCAGGTACAACCCTAAATCTGTAAACAAGGGCACCCTCATAGACGTCACCCTGACCACCTGGCCAGGATGGCCCTCCAAATACACCTCCGCTGTCTTCAACCAGGATCTCAGCGATCACTGCCTCATTGCCTGTATCCGCTATGGATCCGCAGTCAAATGACCACCCCTCATCACTGTCAAACGCTCGCTAAAACACTTCTGTGAGCAGGCCTTTCTAATTGACCTGGCCCGGGTATCCTGGAAGGATATTGACCTCATCCCGTCAGTTGAGGATGCCTGGTCATTCTTTAAAAGTAACTTCCTCACCATTTTAGATAAGCATGCTCCGTTCAAAAAATGCAGAACTAAGAACAGATATGGTTCACTCCAGACCTGACTGCCCTCGACCAGCACAAAAACATCCTGTGGCGGACTGCAATAGCATCGAATAGTCCCCGCGATATGCAACTGTTCAGGGAAGTCAGGAACCAATACACGCAGTCAGTCAGGAAAGCAAAGGCCAGCTTCTTCAGGCAGAAATTTGCATCCTGTAGCTCTAACTCCAAAAAGTTCTGGGACACTGTGAAGTCCATGGAGAACAAGAGCACCTCCTCCCAGCTGCCCACTGCAATGAGGCTAGGTAACACGGTCACCACCGAAAAATCCATGATTATCGAAAACTTCAACAAGCATTTCTCAACGGCTGGCCATGCCTTCCTCCTGGCTACTCCAACCTCGGCCAACAGCTCCGCCCCCCCCGCTGCTACTCGCCCAAGCCTCTCCAGGTTCTCCTTTACCCAAATCCAGATAGCAGATGTTCTGAAAGAGCTGCAAAACCTGGACCCTACAAATCAGCTGGGCTTGACAATCTGGACCCTCTATTTCTGAAACTATCCGCCGCCATTGTCGCAACCCCTATTACCAGCCTGTTCAACCTCTCTTTCATATTGTCTGAGATCCCCAAGGATTGGAAAGCTGCCGCAATCATCACCCTCTTCAAAGGGGGAGACATCCTGGACCCAAACTGTTACAGACCTATATCCATCCTGCCATGCCTATCTAAGGTCTTCGAAAGCCAAGTCAACAAACAGGTCACTGACCATCTCGAATCCCACCGTACCTTCTCCGCTGTGCAATCTGGTTTCCGAGCCGGTCACGGGTGCACCTCAGCCAAGCTCAAGGTACTAAACAATATCATAACCGCCATCGATAAAAGACAGTACTGTGCAGCCGTCTTCATCGACCTTGCCAAGGCTTTCGACTCTGTCAATCACCATATTCTTATCGGCAGACTCAGTAGCCTCGGTTTTTCTGATGACTGCCTTGCCTGGTTCACCAACTACTTTGCAGACAGAGTTCAGTGTGTCAAATCGGAGGGCATGCTGTCCGGTCCTCTGGCAGTCTCTATGGGGGTGCCACAGGGTTCAATTCTCGGGCCGACTTTTCTCTGTATATATCAATGATGTTGATCTTGCTGCGGGCGATTCCCTGATACACCTCTACGCAGACGACACCATTCTGTATACTTCCGGCTCGTCCTTGGGCACTGTGCTATCTAACCTCCAAACGAGCTTCAATGCCATACAACACTCCTTCCGTGGCCTCCAACTGCTCTTAAACGCTAGTAAAACCAAATGCATGCTTTTCAACCGTTCGCTGCCTGCACCCGCACGCCCGACTAGCATCACCACCCTGGATGGTCCGACCTTGAATATGTGGACATCTATAAGTACCTAGGTGTCTGGCTAGACTGTAAACTCTCCTTCCAGACTCATATCAAACATCTCCAATCTAAAATCAAATCTAGAGTCGGCTTTCTATTCCGCAACAAAGCCTCCTTCACTCACGCCGTCAAACTTACCCTAGTAAAACTGACTATCCTACCGATCCTCGACTTCGGCGATGTCATCTACAAAATAGCTTCCAACACTCTACTCAGCAAACTGGATGCAGTTTATCACAGTGCCATCCGTTTTGTTACTAAAGCACCTTATACCACTGCGACCTGTATGCTCTAGTCGGCTGGCCCTCGCTACATATTAGTCGCCAGACCCACTGGCTCCAGGTCATCTACAAGTCCATGCTAGGTAAAGCTCCGCCTTATCTCAAATCAAATCCAATGTTATTTGTCACATACACATGGTTAGCAGATGTTAATGCGAGTGTAGCGAAATGCTTGTGCTTCTAGTTCCAACAATGCAGTAATAACCGACAAGTAATCTAGCTAACAATTCCAAAACTACCACCTTATACACACAAGTGTAAGGGGATAAAGAATATGTACATAAAGATATATGAATGAGTGATGGTACAGAGCAGCATAGGCAAGATACAGTAGATGGTATTGAGTGCAGTATATACATATGAGATGAGTATGTAAACAAAGTGGCATAGTTAAAGTGGCTAGTGATACATGTATTACATAAAGATGCAGTAGATGGTATCGAGTACAGTATATACATATGAGATGAGTATGTAAACAAAGTGGCATAGTTAAAGTGGCTAGTGATACATGTATTACATAAAGATGCAGTAGATGATATAGAGTACAGTATATACATATACATATGAGATTAATCATGTAGGGTATGTAAACATTATATTAGGTAGCATTGTTTAAAGTGGCTAGTGATATATTTTACATCATTTCCCATCAATTCCCATTATTAAAGTGGCTGGAGTTGAGTCAGTGTGTTGGCAGCTGCCACTCAATGTTAGTGGTGGCTGTTTAACAGTCTGATGGCCTTGAGATAGAAGCTGTTTTTCAGTCTCTCGGTCCCAGCTTTGATGCACCTGTACTGACCTCGCCTTCTGAATGATAGCGGGGTGAACAGGCAGTGGCTCGGGTGGTTGTTGTCCTTGATGATCTTTATGGCCTTCCTGTGACATCGGGTGGTGTAGGCGTCCTGGAGGGCAGGTAGTTTGCCCCCGGTGATGCGTTGTGCAGACCTCACTACCCTCTGGAGAGCCTTACGGTTGTGGGCGGAGCAGTTGCCGTACCAGGCGGTGATTCAGCCCGACAGGATGCTCTCGATTGTGCATCTGTAGAAGTTTGTGAGTGCTTTTGGTGACAAGCCGAATTTCTTCAGCTTCCTGAGGTTGAAGAGGCGCTGCTGCGCCTTCTTCACAATGCTGTCTGTGTGGGTGGACCAATTCAGTTTGTCTGTGATGTGTACGCCGAGGAACTTAAAACTTACTACCCTCTCCACTACTGTTCCATCAATGTGGATAGGGGGGTGTTCCCTCTGCTGTTTCCTGAAGTCCACAATCATCTCCTTAGTTTTGTTGACGTTGAGTGTGAGGTTATTTTCCTGGTCACGATGCCAACACTCACCCATAGCACGCGCTCCAGCAGGTGTATCTCGCTGATCATCCCTAAAGCCAACACCTAATTTGGCCGCCTTTCGTTCCAGTTCTCTGCTGCCTGTGACTGGAACGAATTGCAAAAATCGCTGAAGTTGGAGACTTTTATCTCCCTCACCAGATCTGCTATCTGAGCAGCTAACTGATCGCTGCACATAGTCCATCTGTAAATAGCCCACCCAATTTACCTACCTCATCCCCATACTGTTTTTATTTATTTTATTTTCTGCTCTTTTGCACACCAGTATCTCTACCTGCACATGACCATCTGATCATTTATCACTCCAGTGTTAATCTGCAAAATTGTAATTATTCGCCTACCTCCTCATGCCTTTTGCACACAATGTACAGTGGGGCAAAAAAGTATTTAGACAGCCACCAATTGTGCAAGTTCTCCCACTTAAAAAGATGAGAGAGGCCTGTAATTTTCATCATAGGTACACTTGAACTATGACAGACAAAATGAGAAAAAAAAATCTAGAAAATTACATTGTAGGATTTTTTTATGAATTTATTTATTATTTTATGGTGGAAAATAAGTATAAACAAAAATAGAACTGTTTGGCCATAATGACCATCGTTATGATCGGAGGAAAAAGGGGGATGCTTGCAAGCCGAAGAACACCATCCCAACCGTGAAGCACACAGGTGGCAGCATCATGTTGTGGGGGTGCTTCGCTGGAGGAAGGACTGGGGCACTTCACAAAATAGATGGCATCATGGGTGAAAATTATGTTAATATATTGAAGCAACATCTCAAGACATCAGTTAAAGCTTGGTCGCAAATGGGTCTTCCAAATGGACAATGACGCCAAGCATACTTCCAAAGTTGTGGCAAAATGGCTTAAGGAAAACAAAGTCAAGGTATTGGAGTGGGCATCACAACGCCCTGACCTTAATGCTATAGAAAATAGATCATTTTTACCCTTTTAAAAATAGTTATAGGGGGAGGTCCGGGGGATGTCTGTCTTTGAAAGGGTCATTGTAATATTTAAGATGTCCCCTTTACTGATGACCTAAACCTAAAAGTCAAGGGGTCTGAATACTTTCCAAAGAAACTGTAAGTGATTGAGGAGAGAGCATCATTGCTATATTCTAATTAAAATCATTGACCCATAAGGGACCACATGACCAAAGCAATGCGTGACCCATGCAGAATTAAAACTATATTAATCTTAATGAGAAATATAATCTAATAAACAAATGTTTGCATAACCAAAGACATGAAAACTGGTGGGAACATTGTATTTAGCTAGGATTTCATAAGGCCAGGAAGGTCATTGAGAATAACAATAGACAATAGTTAATGTTGCTAGTTTAGGGATGAAGATAACATTGAACCTTCACTAAGGATGTTTTTTTAATTTGACGTGGAAACAACGTTTATTCAACCAGTGGGAGGCTTGTAAAAGCCCACAGGAAAGTGGAATGAGGAACTCTTCATTGAGACAATCATGAAACAGCAATCTGTGGGTGAGTTGTAGTGGATATTATAACCAAAGCGCAGCGTGGTAAGTGTTCATGGTTTTTATTTAATCAAAAAACATTAGAACAAAATAACAAAGAGAAGAACGAACAGTTCTGTAAGACAAATCAACTATACAGAAAACAACTACCCAAAAAACACAGGTGGAAAAAGGCTGCCTAAGTATGATTCACAATTAGAGACAACGATAGACAGCTGTCCCTGATTGGGAACCACACTGGCCAAAAAACAAAGAAATAGAAAACATAGAAATAAAGAAACTGGAATTCCCACCCGAGTCACACCCCGGCCTAACCAAAATAGAGAATAATAAGCCTCTCTATGGCGTGACAATAATACAGAACATCAATAGACAAGAACAGCTCAAGGACAGAACTACATACATTTTGTAAAAGGCACACGTAGCCTACATATCAATGCATTCACACAAACTACCTAGGTCAAATAGGGGAGAGGTGTTGCTTGCCTCCAGGCCTGAAAACAAAGACTTTCCTCTAGGCTCATGTTAAAAATATGACAGATAGGAGTGGCTATAGTCAGCTACTGTCCTCAGTAGCTTTCCATCTAAGTTGTCAATGCCAGGAGGGTTGTCATTATTGATCGATAACAACCATTTTTCCACCTCTCCCACACTAACTTTACAAAATTCAATACTTGCACTGCTTTTCACAACAGTTCTAACAGTCAGTTTCTTAACAGGTACATGTTTATCAATAATTGGAAGAAGCAATTTCATCTGGTAAAAACAGGTCAACACATTATCAGTCAACAATATAAGACAATGGGAGCACTGTGTATGTTCTCTGATGAGTTGTGAGTCAATGAGATGTGAAATATCAATATACACGCTAAGAGATGTAATTTCTCTCTCCTGTGTGGATTCTCTAATGACGTTTAAGTGATTGTTATAAGTAATATGTTTTCCTAAAATCTAGCCTTCTCCTCTGTGTCTCATGTTCTTTCAGGCTTCCTAAATGGGCAAAAGCTTTGCATCCTGGGAGGAGTGGTAATGCAGCTCCCCTGTGTGTATTATCTTGTGCTGTTTCAGGGTCCCTAACTGGTTAAAACACTTGCCACACTGGGAACAGTGGTAAGGCTTCTCACCTGTATGTATTCTTTCGTGTTTTTTCAGATACCCTCGCCAGGTGAAACACTTTCCACACTGGGAGCATTGGTAAGGCTTCTCCCCTGTGTGTATTCTTTCATGTTTTTTCAGATACCCTCGCCAGGTGAAACACTTTCCACACTGGGAGCATTGGTAAGGCTTCTCCCCTGTGTGAATTTTCTCATGAGCTTTCAGGTGTCCTTTCTCGCTATACATCTTTTCACATTGCAAGCATTGGTAAGGCTTCTCCCCTGTGTGTATTCTCTCATGTCGTTTAAGCTCACTTAAGTGGTTACAACCCTTTCCACAGTGGGAACACTGGTGTCTTCTTGCTGGTTTGGACGTCCCTGGCTCTGGTTCCTCTGAGTCCGGTTTTTCTCCTGCCAAAGATAGTGTGTTTTTTAAAATAGAGACCTGAATGAAACCTCCACATAATAAAACGGGCTTGCTACGAGAGTAAATCCTAATCAGATCCCTCAATAACCTAAGGGCCGTTTTAACAATCTCAGTGTGATTTTAAAACAAATGTTGTAGAGTTTCCTGGTAATTACTGACAATGTTTACACTACTTATTTATTCATTCTGTTTTCGTCAGAACACAAAAAACTAAACAGTTCTAGGACACTCAAGACACAGACGTCACTGGATTCCAATCGAGCAGGGAGTTCTAAATATATAACTTTAATAGCTGTATGATACAGAATGCGACCTACAGTCGTGGCCAAAAGTTTTGAGAATTAAAAATATTAATTTCCACAAAGTTTGCTGCTTCAGTGTCTTTAGATATTTTTGTCAGATGTTACTATGGAATGCTGAAGTATAATTACAAGCATTTCATAAGTGTCAAAGGTTTTTATTTACAATGACATGAAGTTGATGTAGAGTCAATATTTGCAGTGTTGACCCTTCTTTTTCAAGACCTCTGCAATCCGCCCTGGCATGCTGTCAATTAACTTCTGGGCCACATCCTGACTGACGGCAGCCCATTCTTGCATAATCAATGCTTGGATTTTGTCAGAATTTGTGGGTTTTTGTTTGTCCACCCACCTCTTGATGATTGACCACAAGTTCTCAATGGGATTAAGGTCTGGGGAGTTTCCTGGCCATGGACCCAAAATACTGATGTTTTGTTACCCGAGCCACTTAGTTATCACTTTTGCCTTATGGCAAGGTGCTCCATCATGCTGGAAAAGGCATTGTTCGTCACCGAACTGTTCCTGGATGGTTGGGAGAAGTTGCTCTCGGAGGATGTGTTGGTACCATTCTTTATTCATGGCTGTGTTCTTAGGCAACATTGTGAGTGAGCCAACACCCATGGCTGAGAAGCAACCCCACACATGAATGGTCTCAGGATGCTTTACTGTTGGCATGGCACAGGACTGATGGTAGCGCTCACCTTGTCTTCTCCGGACAAGCTTTTTTCCGGATGACCCGAACATTCGGAAAGGGGATTCATCAGAGAAAATGACTTTACCACAGTCCTCAGCAGTCCAATCCCTGTAACTTTTGCAGAATATCAGTCTGTCCCTGATGTTTTTCCTGGAGAGAAGTGGTTTCTTTGCTGCCCTTCTTGACACCAAAAGTCTTCGCTTCACTGTGCGTGCAGATGCACTCACACCTGCCTGCTGCCATTCCTGAGCAAGCTCTGTACTGTTGGTGCCCCGATCCAGCAGCTGAATCAACTTTAGGAGACGGTCCTGGCACTTGCTGGACTTTCTTGGGTGCCCTGAAGCCTTCTTCACAACAGTTGAACCGCTCTCCTTGAAGTTCTTGATGATCCGATAAATGGTTGATTTAGGTGCAATCTTACTGGCAGCTATATCCTTGCCTGTGAAGCCCTTTTTGTGCAAAGCAATGAGGACGGCACGTGTTTCCTTGCAGGTAACCGTAGGTGACATATGAAGAACAATGATTCCAAGCACCACCCTCCTTTTGAAGCTTCCAGTTTTGGGGGAGATTCAGTTAATTTGCATAGAAAAGAGGGACTTTGCAATTAATTGCAACTCATCTGAACACTCTTCATAACATTCTGGAGTATATGCAAATTGCCATCATACAAACTGAGGCAGCAGATTTGGTGAAAATTAACATTTGTGTCATTCTCAAAACTTTTGGCCACGACTGTACACACTTCCTTAAACATCAAATAAGTAAATAAGTCATTTTAAGTGGAAGTCCAAAACTTGTTTTTATGTTGAAGACACAAAGCACATCAGTAAAATCTCCCCGTTGTTGAAAGGGTTCGACACCTGCTGTTTTAGTGGCCCAATTTCTTATTTAGACGTTCACAGATTTTCAACATTTTGACTATCGCTGATGTCATATTTTGGGTAAAGTAAAAAATAAAGTGAAATATTTGGAAAGATGTTCCTAAAACTGATAGTAACTACAATAATTTTTTACATCCCTGTTAGTTAACATTAGTTAGTTAACATTTATTCTCTGCCAAGATAATCCATCCACCTGACAGGTGTGGCATATCAAGAAGCTGATTGAACACCTTGATTATTACACAGGTGCACCTTGTGCCAGGGAAAATAAAAGGCCACTCTCAAATATGCAGTTTTGTCACACAAAACACACACAACGTCACTAGTCACATTTTGCAGCTGTTTCAGGACAGCACTACAGGGATTCTATTCAACTAACTTTAATAACTAGGGTTAATACCTGCCTGGCGCACCAACAAAATGTATCTTTACCCCCCTCTAACAATACCGCTACAGAATTAGCATAGTAGGCCATGTAATTTAAGGTAATCTGAAATATTTAGGACTAATTTATTCCTTGCCACCCATTCTGAAACTCACTGCAGCTCTTTGTAAGTGTTGCTGTCATTTCAGTTTCCGTGGTAGCTGACGTGTACAGTGTTGGGTCATCCGCATACAGACACGCTGGCTTTACTCAAATGTCGTTGGCATGTCGTTGGTAAAGATTGAAAAAGGTAGGTGCCAAACAGCTGCCCTGGGAATTCCTGATTCTACCTTGATTTTGTTGTACAGGCTTCCATTAAAGAACATTCTCTGTGTTCTGTTAGACAGGTAGCTCTGGGGCGGCAGGTAGCCTAGTGGTTAGAGCGGTAGGCCAGTAACCAAAAGGTTGCTGGATCTTATCCCCGAGTTGACATGGTAAAACTCTGTTGTTCTGCCCCTGAACAAGGCAGTCCTAGGTCGTCATTGAAAATAAGAATTTGTTCTTAACTGACTTGCCTAGTTAAATAAAGGTCACATTTTAAAAGAAAAACTCTTCATCCACAGTATAGCAGGGGGTGTAAAGCCATACGGGACCCTGGGCATCTTTCTTTTGGTGTTGCCAGATTCAGTAGAAAGGCCTCTTTAGTGACCTAAGTTTTCATAACTGGGGGTGTAAAGCCATACGTTTTTTCAGCAGCAGACTACGATCGATAATGTCAAAAGCCGCAAACAATATTTTTATCGTCATCAATTTCTCTCAGCCAATCAAGTGCTGTGTTTATTGAATGTCCTTCCCTATAAACCTGATCACAGCTTTCCTCAGTATTAGTTAATTAATTAACAGTGTCTAGAGTTTAGTTTGCCTGTTCAACAGTCTTGTAAAGATAGGGGGGTTGACTGGGACAGGCAATGTAACATCCATAATGTTTTAAGGATACGTTTTTGTAAAACAAGCACCTTACATTGGATCATCTTGAAACTTTCTCTCTAAAGCTAACTTTCATCAAGGTTTTATATGGTCTATTGGTTTCTCTCTTTTCATTGGCAGAATCCTTTTTCAGTGTTATGATATTCATAACATCCATATCCACCAGTCTATCTTCCTGTCAACTAACAGAACTCCACTGGTTGTCCTGGTAACAGATACCAGTGGGCAGATCTATTGTATTTGTTCAAACTAAACTACAGCACTTACTTTGATGAGTCAAATCTGATCCTTTCATCTCTTCTCCTCCTCTCACAGTTCCACTCAGCCCCGTTGTTTTCCTGCAGTCAACAAGCAACACAGACAACCTCTTCATACCCAGCAGTAAGGTGCGACCGGGAGAGGCACGACACATGGACTCCGGGAGGCTGGAAGGGCTAGCGTTGTCCTGGTAACCATAAAGAGGGGACACAGACGCACATCATTATGGATGCTGATGTCACAGTTGTCATAAAGTGCTCTACAGAAACCCAGCCCAAGCCGATAAAGCAAGCTGTATGCTAGACCAGACCAAGCTGTACCATCTGGTGTTCTGATCTGGAGAGACTCTTCTCTGCCTCGTCAGCATCAGGATGTTGTTGAGGCTCCGCAGAGGATCCACCATAGTCATGTCTCTCTCCTGTGTGAATGAGAACATCAAACAGATGGTAAACTTATGATCTTCTATTGCAATCACAGAGTCTTACAAGAGGCATGAATATGTCTAAAAAGAGCGTCACGCAAGAAGCATCACCTGAAAGACGCACATCGCCATCTGCTGGCTGGAGTGGGTAACGCAGTTTGGAAACAATAGGTACTACACTTTTTGTGTTGGAAAGAACGTCATAATAATTTAACAATAAACAGATATATTTTCTCTTACGTCTTACAAATGATACTTTCCTGTACACAGACGTAGAAGCTTAAAATGAATATGTGGATGATGAATAAATACTTATACGAATAGGTAGTGTGTTAAAACACATTTGTGTTAATACTCTGTTCATTTTTCACATTCGTTTTTATTAGATGTGACCATACTTTTCCCTTAAAGCCACGCTCTATACAATACAAATCATACTGTAAACAATAGAGCAAATGCATCACATGCAACAGAATCGGCTAAATGAATTCACCCCTGATGATGCGTAAACACAGTTCACTTTCACAACTGCCACGTTGTATTTCCTCTCACATCAATTCGCTCACCTTTTCCCTTCGCTTGTGGACGTCAATGCACAACACATCAGCTGTAGGTGACCAGGAGTTAAAACCTTTCCAAACCAAACCATTTCATATCTGCTACACACAGCCTACATCGTTGTCACCATATTAGCTAAAGTCAACACAGCTAATATAAGTAACTTGTTAGTAAACCTGCTACAATCATGACAGAGCTCCTCTGTGGAGATGCTACATGTTTCATCATTAGATGCTACAGTCCTTCAACAATGGATGTCATATGAATCTTTACCACTTGGATCTGTAATAGGAGTAGTATTTTTCCTCGACTTACCTGTGTCCCCGCACATTGACTCTGTACCGGTACCTCCTGTATATACCCTCCACATTGACTCTGTTCCGGTACCTCCTGTATATACCCTCCACATTGACTCTGTTCCGGTACCTCCTGTATATACCCTCCACATTGACTCTGTTCCGGTACCTCCTGTATATACCCTCCACATTGACTCTGTTCCGGTACCTCCTGTATATACCCTCCACATTGACTCTGTTCCGGTACCTCCTGTATATACCCTCCACATTGACTCTGTTCCAGTACCTCCTGTATATACCCTCCACATTGACTCTGTTCCGGTACCTCCTGTATATACCCTCCACATTGACTCTGTTCCGGTACCTCCTGTATATACCCTCTACATTGACTCTGTTCCGGTACCTCCTGTATATACCCTCCACATTGACTCTGTACCGGTAATACCTGTATATAGCCTCCACATTGACTCTGTTCCGGTACCTCCTGTATATAGCCTCCACATTGACTCTGTACCGGTAATACCTGTCTACAGCCTCCACATTGACTCTGTACTGGTACCTCCTGTATATACCCTCCACATTGACTCTGTTCCGGTACCTCCTGTATATACCCTCCACATTGACTCTGTTCCAGTACCTCCTGTATATACCCTCCACATTGACTCTGTTCCGGTACCTCCTGTATATACCCTCCACATTGACTCTGTTCCGGTACCTCCTGTATATACCCTCTACATTGACTCTGTTCCGGTACCTCCTGTATATACCCTCCACATTGACTCTGTACCGGTAATACCTGTATATAGCCTCCACATTGACTCTGTTCCGGTACCTCCTGTATATAGCCTCCACATTGACTCTGTACCGGTAATACCTGTCTACAGCCTCCACATTGACTCTGTACTGGTACCTCCTGTATATGGCCTCCACATTGACTCTGTACTGGTACCTCCTGTATATAGCCTCCACATTGACTCTGTACCAGTAATACCTGTATATGGCCTCCACATTGACTCTGTACCGGTAATACCTGTATATGGCCTCCACATTGACTCTGTACCGGTAATACCTGTATATAGCCTCCACATTGACTCTGTACCGGTAATACCTGTATACAACCTCCACATTGACTCTGTACCGGTAATACCTGTCTACAGCCTCCACATTGACTCTGTACTGGTACCTCCTGTAAATGGCCTCCACATTGACTCTGTACTGGTAATACCTGTATTTAGCCTCCACATTGACTCTGTACTGGTACCTCCTGTATTTAGCCTCCACATTGACTCTGTACCGGTAATACCTGTATATAGCCTCCACATTGACTCTGTACCGGTAATACCTGTATACAGCCTCCACATTGACTCTGTACCGGTAATACCTGTATATAGCCTCCACATTGACTCTGTACCGGTACCTCCTGTATATGGCCTCCACATTGACTCTGTACTGGTAATACCTGTCTACAGCCTCCACATTGACTCTGTACCGGTACCTCCTGTATATGGCCTCCACATTGACTCTGTACTGGTAATACCTGTCTACAGCCTCCACATTGACTCTGTACCGGTACCTCCTGTATATGGCCTCCACATTGACTCTGTACTGGTAATACCTGTATACAGCCTCCACATTGACTCTGTACTGGTAATACCTGTCTAGGTATATCACCACAACATGCATCATTACAGATCTCTTGAACAGAGATGCCTTTAAACAATGTATATGTTGTAGCCAGACCTCTGGTGGATTGAGCCATCAAGCCCTCTGGAGGTGTCAGATCCTTGCTACTATAGAACCTCATGAAGGTTCATCACCACAACATGCATCATTACAGATCTCTTGAACAGAGACGCCTTTAAACAATGTATATGTTGTAGCCAGACCTCTGGTGGATTGAGCCATCAAGCCCTCTGGAGGTGTCAGATCCTTGCTACTATAGAACCTCATGAAGGTTCATCACCACAACATGCATCATTACAGATCTCTTGAACAGAGACGCCTTTAAACAATGTATATGTTGTAGCCAGACCTCTGGTGGATTGAGCCATCAAGCCCTCTGGAGGTGTCAGATCCTTGCTACTATAGAACCTCATGAAGGTTCATCACCACAACAAGCATCATTACAGATCTCTTGAACAGAGACGCCTTTAAACAATGTATATGTTGTAGCCAGACCTCTGGTGGATTGAGCCATCAAGCCCTCTGGAGGTGTCAGATCCTTGCTGCTATAGAACCTCATGAAGGTTCATCACCACAACATGCATCATTACAGATCTCTTGAACAGAGATGCCTTTAAACAATGTATATGTTGTAGCCAGACCTCTGGTGGATTGAGCCATCAAGCCCTCTGGAGGTGTCAGATCCTTGCTACTATAGAACCTCATGAAGGTTCATCACCACAACATGCATCATTACAGATCTCTTGAACAGAGATGCCTTTAAACAATGTATATGTTGTAGCCAGACCTCTGGTGGATTGAGCCATCAAGCCCTCTGGAGGTGTCAGATCCTTGCTGCTATAGAACCTCATGAAGGTATTTTTTTATTTGCATTTATTTAACCTTTTTTTAACCAGGAACTAACTAACTATATTTAACCAGGAACTAACTAACTATATTTAACCAGGAACTAACTAACTATATTTAACCAGGAAGACTAATTGAGAACAAGTTTTCATTTACAACTGCGACCTGGCCAAGATAAAGCAAAGCAGTGCGACAAAAACAACAACACAGAGTTACACATAAACAAATTGGCAGTAGAGAACTGGAAGGAAAGGCAGCCAAAGGAAGTGTTGGCTTTGGGAATGACCAGTGAAATATACCTGCTGGAGCGTGTGCTATGGGTGGGTGTTGCTTTGGTGACCAGTGAGCTGAGATAAGGCTGGGCTTTACCTAGCAAAGGCTTATAGATGACCTGGAGCCAGTGGGTTTGGCGACAAATATGTAGGGTAGTATATGGGGCTTTGGTGACAAAACGGATGGCACTGTGATAGACAACATCCAGGTTGCTTAGTAGGGTGTTGGAGGCTATTTTGTAAATGACATTGCCAAAGTCAAAGACCGGTAGGATAGTCAGTTTTACGAGCGTATGTTTGGCAGCATGAGTGAAGGAGGCTTTCTTGCGAAATCGGAAGCCGATTCTAGATGTAATTTTGGATTGGAGATGCTTAATGTGAGTCTGGAAGGAGAGTTTACAGTCTAACCAAACACCTAGGTATTTGTAGTTGTCCACATATTCTAGGTCAGAACCGCCCAGAGTAGTGATTCTAGTCTGGCAGGCGGGTTCGGGCAGCAATCGGTTGAAGAGCATGCACTTAGTTTTACTAGCATTTAAAAGCAGTTGGAGGCCACGGAAGGAGTGTTGTATGGCATTGAAGCTCGTTTGGAGATTTGTTAACACAGTGTCCAAAGAAGGGCCAGATGTATACAGAATGGTGTCGTCAGAGTAGAGGGGGATCAGAGAGTCACCAGCAGCAATAGGGCGACATTGATATATACAGAGAAAAGAGTCGTCCCGAGAATTGAACCCTGTGGCACCCCCATAGAGACTGCCAAAGGTCCGGACAACAGGCCCTCCGATTTGACACACTGAACTCTATCTGAGAAGCAGTTGGTGAACCAGGCGAGGAAGTCATTTGAGAAGCCAAGGCTATTGAGTCTGCCGATAAAAATGCGGTGATTGACAGAGTCGATAGCCTTGGCCAGGTCGATGAAGACGGCTGCACAGTACTGTCTTTTATCGATGGCGGATATTATATCGTTTAGGACCTGGAGCGTGGCTGAGGTGCACCCATGACCAGCTCGGAAACCAGATTGCATAGTGGAGAAGGTACGATGGGATTCGAACTGGTCGGTGATCGTTTGTTAACTTGGCTTTTGAAGATTTTAGAAATGTTGGGCAGGATGGATATAGGTCTATAACAGTTTGGGTCTAGAGTGTCTCCCCCTTTGAAGAGGGGGTTGACCGCAGCAGCTTTCAAATCTTTGGGGATCTCAGACGATACGAAAGAGAGGTTGAACAGGCTGGTAATAGGGATTGGAACACTTGGCAGATAATATTTAGAAAGACAGGGTCCAGATTGTCTGGTCCTGCTGATTTGTAGGGATCCAGATTTGTAGGCATCCAAAAAATCTAATGTATGTACCAACGACAGATTGACAATTAAACAATTTATACAGTACTGAACAACATATTCAAGTGTAGAACTTCAGTAGAATGCCCCTTTAAAACCCCACATTAGTTCAACAACAGTTTGTGCCCTTGTTTAAGACAGTACTCACTGGTGTTAATCTGATATTCTGTATCCTCCTCTTGCACTCCCAAAACGTCTTCCTCCTTCACTTTTATTGAGACAGCATCCTCTTCCTCTCTAAAAGGTTCTTTCACGATAACAGCCACCTCTTCCATTCTGAAAGGTTCTTTCTCGTCTTTCACTGTAACACCGTATGGGAAAGGGAGAAGGAGGAAGGGGGTTGGACCCCCACCACACCCCACCCCACTCCACTGGGTAGCACAGAGCAACACTTTAAGGGGCATTGCATTCATAATGGCGCTGACTAGGGAAACGCTCCCGCTGTTCTTAGAGCCTGTCTGCACGTTCAAACTAAAACAATGTAACTAATAATGGTGTGAAAAATGCCCCTTAGATATTAATTCGGAGGGCAGATATTATTCAATATTAAAGCAGTAGACCTCTCATTAAAGGCGTCAGTCAAAAGTTATACTTAAATTCAAACTGGATTTAACAAAAAATTATATGAAAAGTGCACATTTGTAAATCCCAAACTCTAAAAGCAATTGGAAAGGTAGATACAAATGATTTGTGACGTGGTTAAAATAAAGAATGTAAACAAGATGCTGGAGCGGCAGGGTAGCCTAGGTTAGAGCGTTGGACTAGTAACTGGAAGGTTGCAAGTTCAAACCCCCGAGCTGACAAGGTACAAATCTGTCGTTCTGCCCCTGAACAGACAGTTCCTAGGCCGTCATTGAAAATAAGAATTTGTTCTTAACTGACTTGCCTAGTTAAATAAAGGTAAAATAAAAAATGAAAATTACAGTAGTGGTGGCATTTTCAAAACAGGTTTTCAAACACTTGTAGCCCGATTAGCAGGACAATAGACTCTTTATATCCCGGCTACTGTAGGTGTGAACATCCCCCTACCTGCAATGTATTCGATTCTTAAGTGTTACATTTCTAACTCAAAACAGCAGTACAGTATATATTCGTCAACATCTTTATGCTTTCTTTAACAATGATACAAATCCTCTTTCAAAATGCATATGTTTATTTAGTTATGGATCCATAACGAACTACTATGGGAATAAATATCACTGAATGACAGAAATATTGGAACAAAGTTGTCTAATGAAGGTAAACAAATTGTTGCTAAATGGAAAACACTCTTTCAAAACACACACGGTCATGTCGTACAGCGCCATTATGGCTATTAGCAAGAAGCTGGACAATAGACTTGCCTAGGAGGAGGATAGGGGGAGACTTCTATCTTCAAATGTATTTCTTAGTTAGGTTGGCTGTATCACAACTGGCCGTGATTGGTTGAAATTTCAGTTTAATCCACCAGAAAAGACCAAACAAATAATACAGCAAAAAGTATTGTTATGTATCACATCTGACTGTGATTGGGAGTCCCACAGGGCGGAGCACAACTGGCCCAGCGTTTCTCTCCCTCTAAAAACAGAAATACATGTTTTGGCCTTTATTCAGATTACAATCGGTCACTTTCGTTTTTTGAAAACAAAATAACCTCCAAAATATCGTTATATCCTATCAAGTTGATGGCACAGTCATGTAGCCGGGCACCTACATATAGCTGAGTGACTCACTCATCCATGGCTTTGGATCAAAATAAATAAGTATCAACATTCTTTCTGATAGTCTTTAATAAAGAAATATTTTGGTTATCCTGAGCTGGACACCACGTACAGTATTTTAATAGCCCATTATGTGCTATTATCAGGACAATATACCTTCACCAACACCTCTCTGATGCAGGTTCGATACCCGCGCCGGCCGTCACTGGGAGACCAATGCGGCGGCTTTTGGTTTTAATTTAGAATCCTCTATATGTAATTATTGGCGGAGAGTCAGGTCATATTTTTCAATTTACTGACATGAGTCTCACTAGTGTTGAGTAATGTGCTGTTTAAAGTGGTGTAGGTCTTATTTATTTAAAGAGCATATTGAAGCTAGAAGCAATAGGATTAGAACCAATAGGATTTGAAGCAAAAGCCTCCAACTATTTTAGCACTGTTTCGCGCTGCTCTGAGACAAGCATGGGGACTGGTCTTGATAAATGAATTAGATTGTTTTCTCCGTTTGGGTATTGGTTAGACTACAATTATACAATTATGGTGTAGAAATGTTATGTTCTTAGTGTAACCTTTATTTAACTAGGCAAGTCAGTTAAGAACAAATTCTTATTTACAAGAACAGCCTACTCCTTCCTCCACGTCTGGGAATTGAACCTCGTTCTCCGGTGTGCCAGCACGACACGGGGATTCTTTAGCTAAATAGCCCAGTACTGTAGCCTACTCCAGACCGTCACGTTGTACAGGGCCATATTTTCCATCCTTACGGAAACCCAGAGGGTTTTTAGTTTTCTTTGTAATTTAAACACCATAATATGAACTTCTTGGGATAGGGGGCAGCATTTTCATTTTTGGATTAATAGAGTGAATAGAGTGCCCAGAGTGAACTGCCTCCTACTCAGTCCCAGATGCTAATATATGCATATTATTAGTATTGGATAGAAAACACTCTGAAGTTTCTAAAACTGTTTGAATGATGTCTGTGAGTATAACAGAACTCATATGGCAGGCAAAAACCTGAGAGAAAATCCAAACAGGAAGTGGGAAATCTGAGGTGTGTAGTTTTTGAACTCACCCCTATCGAATACACAGTGGGATATTGGTCATGTTGCTTCCACTAGATGTCAACCGTCTCTAGAACCTTGTTTGATGCTTCTACTGTGAAGTGGGGCTGAATGAGAGGGGAATGAGTCAGAGGTCTGCCTGAGTCCCACGAGCTGACCACGCGCGTTCATGACAAAGTTAGCTTGTTTTCCATTGCTTTTCTACAGACAATGGAATTCTCCGGTTGGAACATTATTGAACATTTATGATAAAAACATCCTAAAGATTGATTCTGTACTTAGTTTTTACAAGTTTCTTCGACCTGTAATATAACTTTTTGAACTTTTCGTCCAACTGGATTTGTTTACCAAACGCCCCAAGAAAATAAGCTATTTGGTCATAAATGATGGACATTAACAAACAAAACAAGCATTTATTGTGGAACTGATCATCAAAGGTAAGTGAATATTTATAATGCTATTTATGACTAATGTTGACTACCCAACATGGCAGATATTTCTCTGGCTGGTTTGGGCTCTGAGCTCCGTACTCAGATTATTGCATGGTATGCTTTTTCCGTAAAGTTTTTTTGAAATCTGACACAGCGGTTGCATTAAGAAGAAGTGTATCTAAAGTTCCATGCATAACACTTGTATTTTCATCAACATTTATAATGAGTATTTCTGTGAATTCATGTGTCTCTCTGCACAATCACCGCATGTTGGAACTACTGAACGTAACGCGCCAATGTAAAATGAGATTTTTTTAATAAATATGAACTTTATCAATCAAAACATACATATATTGTGTAACATAAAGTCCTATGATTGTCATCTGATGAAAATCATCAAAGGTTAGTGATTCATTTTTATCTCTATTTGTGCTTTTTGTGGCTCCTCTCTTTGGCTGGAAAAATGGCTGGGTTTTTCTGTTAGTTGGTGGTGACCTAACATAATCGTTTGTGGAGCTTTCGCTGTAAAGCATTTTTGAAATCAGACACTGTGGCTGGATTAACGAGAATTATATCTTTTTTTTTTTTTTTTTTTTTACCTTTATTTAACCAGGCAAGTCAGTTAAGAACAAATTCTTATTTTCAATGACGGCCTGGGAACAGTGGGTTAACTGCCTGTTCAGGGGCAGAACGACAGATTTGTACCTTGTCAGCTCGGGGGTTTGAACTCGCAACCTTCCGGTTACTAGTCCAACGCTCTAACCACTAGGCTACCCTGCCGCACATACACTTGTATGTTTGAGAAATTTGATTTATGAGATTTCTATTGATTTTTATTTGGCTGAAATTTCATTGGCTGTTGGCGAGGGGTTCCGCTAGCGAAACTGGGTTCAGGTTAATCAAATTATTAAAGAAACATTTCTTGATATCAGTCCCATTTACATTGTTCTTACAAAAACAAGTTTTAAATTCTCTAGTACAGCCACTATTGAAGGCAATCAAATGCTTCTCAAAGATGCCCTCTGGTGGTCAAACTAGCACTTACTAGCATTATTGGTGACAGTGGTTGACACGTAAATAACATGCCATAGAATTCTGTGGCACCATGCAAGCTGTGCTGCAGTACGCTGCAACTTTTAAAGGACGAACCACTGTACTCCATATTCAATTCATGTTTTCTAATAAAAACACACAAATATATTTTTGAGTATACATTGTACAATTTAAATTCATATGGTATAAACAAGCAAACACATTCTCAGTCAACAATTAAAGACACTGGGAGCACTGTGTATGTTCTCTGATGCATTTTAAGAAGTCAAGGAGAAGTAATTATTCTCTCCTGTGTGAATTCTCACGTGCTTTTTCAGCTTTCCAGAATGGTTAAAACGCTTTCCACATTGGGAGCAGTGGTAAGGCTTCTCTCCTGTGTGTATTCGCTCATGAGCTTTCAGGGTTCCTACTTGGCCAAAACTCTTTCCACACTGGGAGCAGTGGTAAGGCTTCTCCCCTGTGTGTAGTCGCTGGTGAACTTTCAGGGTTCCTAAGTGACTAAAACTATTTCCACACTGGGAGCAGAGGTAAGGCTTCTCCCCAGTGTGGATTCTCACATGAATTTTAAGTGACTGTGAAGAGTAATAGGTCTTCCCACAGTCTGAGCATTTGTAAGGCTTCTCCCCTGTGTGCAGTCTCATGTGCTCTTTTAGGTTTCCTGAATAGTTAAAACTCTTTCCACACTGGGAGCAGTGGTAAGGCTTCTCCCCTGTGTGTATTCGCTCATGAGCTTTCATGTTTCCAAAGTGACTAAAACTCTTTCCACATAGGGAGCAGAGGTAAGGCTTCTCCCCTGTGTGAATTCTCATATGACTTTTAAGTGAGTGTGATGAGTAATATATCTTCCCACAGTCTGAGCATTTGTAAGGCTTCTCCCCTGTGTGTATACGCTCATGAGCTTTGAGGGTGTCTAACCGCTTAAAACTCTTCCCACACTGGGAGCAATGGAAAGGCTTCTCCCCTGTGTGTATACGCTCATGAGCTTTGAGGGTGAGTAACCGCTTAAAACTTTTCCCACATTGGGAGCAATGGAAAGGCTTCTCCACTGTGTGTATACGCTCATGAGCTTTGAGGGTGTCTAACCGCTTAAAACTCTTCTCACACTGAGAGCAGTGGAAAGGCTTCTCCCCTGTGTGAATTCTCACGTGACTTTTAAGTGAGTGTGATGAGTAAAATGCCATCCCACAGTCTGAGCATTTGTAAGGCTTCTCCCCTGTGTGTATACGCTCATGAGCTTTGAGGGTGTCTAACCGCTTAAAACTCTTCTCACACTGGGAGCAATGGAAAGGCTTCTCCCCTGTGTGTATACGCTCATGAGCTTTGAGGGTGTCTAACCGCTTAAAACTCTTCCCACACTGGGAGCAAAGGAAGGGCTTCTGCCCTGTGTGTATTCCCTCATGTATTTTCAGGCTTCCTGACTTGGTAAAACTCTTTCCAATCTGGGAGCAGAGGTGTTGACTTGCTGGTTTGGACGTCTTTGGTTCGTCCAAGTTTGGTTTTCCTCCTGCCAAAGACAGAGTTTATTTTTAAGACAGAGCAGAATGAAATCTCCACATGATAAAACTGCCTTGCTATGAACTTTAAACCAAATCAGATCCCTCAATAACCTGAGGCCAGCTTTCAAACATTTCATAATTTAAAACCATTTTTGTGTGATTTTAAAACAAATGTTGTAGAGCATCCTGGTAATTACTGTTTACAAGACTTATTTGTATTTCTGTTTTACTAGTCAGAACACAAAACACTAGACAGTCCTATGACACTCAAGACACAGACATCGCTGGATTCCTATCAAGCAGGTGGTTGTAAATATATAACCGTCATAGCTGTATGATACAGAATGTGACCTACACACTTCCTTAAACATTTAGTAGTCATTTATAGTCATTTAAAGTGGAAGTCCAAAACTTGTTTTTACGTGGAAGATACAAAGCACATCAGTAACATCTCCCCGTTGTTGAAAGGGTTCGACACATTGCTGTTAAAACCAATTTCTAATTTTGACGTTCACACATTTGGACTATCATTCATTTCATGATATTTTGGGAAAAGTAAAAAAGAATGAAATATTTGGGGTAGATGTTACAAAAACTATA
Organism: Oncorhynchus clarkii lewisi; assembly: GCF_045791955.1. Classification (NCBI taxonomy): domain Eukaryota; kingdom Metazoa; phylum Chordata; class Actinopteri; order Salmoniformes; family Salmonidae; genus Oncorhynchus; species Oncorhynchus clarkii. The sequence continues at coordinate 3,374,696 of NC_092163.1, forward strand.
AATATGTAAAGTGTTGGTCCCATGTTTCATGAGCTGAAATATCCCAGAATTCTTCCATACGCACTACAGCTTATTTCTCTCAAATTCGGTGCAAAATGTGTTTATATCCTTGTTAGTTAAAATTTCTCCTTTGCCAAGATAATCCATTTACCTGACAGGTGTGGCCTAATGTTGAACACTTTTTAGGTTACTCTATGATTCCATAAGTGTTATTTCATAGATTTGATATCTTCACTATTATTCTACAATGTAGAAAATAGTAAAAATAAAGAAAAACCCTTGAATGAGTAGTTGACTGGTAGTGTATATGGTCGATTCCATGGGATAGTCAACCTGAACATGTGTAACGGAGGTGAGAACGTGCCGTAAACTCACTCCACAGCTTGAAACGTCACAGATGGAGCTGTCCAACTGGTTTATTTTAAACTCACTCCACAGCTTGAAACGTTTTTGACATCAATTGAGCCAATTGGAGGTGTACCTGTGGATGTATTTCAAAGGCCTACCTTCAAACTCAGTGCCTCTTTGCTTGACATTATGGGAAAATCAAAAGAAATCAGCCAAGACATCAGAAAAGAAAATGTAGACCTCTACAAGTCTGGTTTATCCTTGGGAGCAATTTCCAAACGCCTGAAGGTACCACGTTTATCTGTACAAACAATAGTACGCAAGTATAAACACCATGGGACCACGCAGCCTTCATACCGCTCAGGAAGGAGACACGTTCGGTCTCCTAGAGATGAAACGTTTGACCCAAGTTAAATCATTTAAAGGCAATGCTACCAAATACGAATTGAGTGTATGTAAACTTCTGACCCACTGGGAATGTGATGAAAGAAATAAAAGCTGAAATAAATCTCTCTACTATTATTCTGACATTTCACATTCTTAAAAATAAAATGGTGAACTAACCTAAAACAGGGAAATTTTACTATGATTAAATGTCAGGAATTGTGAAACTGAGTATAAATGTATTTGGCTAAGGTGTATGTAAACGTCCGACTACAACTGTACATTTGCATGTTTAACACGTTCTGTAGATCAGACGTTAATGAAGCAATGCAGAACACATTGAAGTGTCTGGAGTTTTGTCTGCCGCTTCAAAAGTCTTGTAATGATGGGGGGGGGGGGGGGGTTCACTGGGACAGGCAATGTCACATCCATAATGTTGTTAGGACAAGTTTTGTAAAATTTGCACCTTACATCAGATCATCTTGAGACTTTCCGTCTAAAGCTAACTTTTTATATGGTCTATTGGTTTCTCTCTTTTCATTGGCAGAATCCTTTTTCAGTGTTATGATATTCATAACATCCATATCCACCAGTCTATCTTCCTGTCAACTAACAGAACTCTGCTGGTTGTCCTGGTAACAGATACCAGTGGGCAGATCTATTATATTTGTACAAACTAAACTACAGCACTTACTTCGGTGAGTCAAATCTGATCCTTTCTTCTCTTCTCCTCCTCTCACAGTTCCACTCAGCCCCGTTGTTTTCCTGCAGTCCACCAGCAGCACAGACAACCTCTTCATACCCAGCAGTAAGTTGCTACCGGGAGAGGCTCGACACGGGGACTCCGGGAGGGAGGAGGGGCTAGCGTTGTCCTGGTAACCATAAAGAGGGGACACAGACACATATCTTTATGGATGCTGATATCACTGTTGTCATAAAGTGTTTTACAGAAACCCAGCCCAGCCCTCGATAGAGCAAGCTGTATGCTAGACCAGACCAAGCTGTATGCTAGACCAGACCAAGCTGTACCATCTGGTGTTCTGATCTGGAGAGACTCTTCTCTGCCTCGTCAGCATCAGGATATTGTTGAGGCTCCCCAGAGGATCCAGGATAGTCATGTCTCTCTCCTGTGTGGACGAGAACATGAAACCGATTGTAAACTTATGATCTTCTATTGCAATCATAGGGTCTTACAAGAGGCATTAATATGTCTAAATAGGGCCTAAAATGGCCACTTTCATCATGATTTCCGAAAATATTGTTTGTGATGCAAATGTAAAAGGCTCGTTCCACAAATTGGTTGGCTTTTGCGTCCCATTGATCTTTTAAGTAGAAAATATGCACCAATATTGAATTTTAAAAGACTGTTACATTAGATGAGGTGCACTTTAATGTAGACCACATGGAGAATTCAATAAATCTAAATCTAAGTCCCCAAAATATATGTACCAAATGCAGATTTTACATTTAACAATTTATAGAGTACGAAACTTATTAAAGTGTAGAACTTCAGTAGAATGCCCCTTAAAAACCCCACATTAGTTAAACAACGGCATAGTTTGTGCCCCTGTTTAAGACAGTACTCACTAGTGTTAATCTGATATTCTGTATCCTCCTCTTTCACTCCCAAAACGTCTTCCTCCTTCACCTTTACTGAGATAGAACCTTTTAGAGAGGAAGAGGATGCTATCTCTTCTTTCACTGTAACAGCCTCCTCTTCTTTCACTGTAACAGCCTCCTCTTCTTTCACAGTAACAGCCTCCTCTTCTTTCACTGTAACAGCCTCCTCTTCTTTCACTGTAACAGCCTCCTCTTCTTTCACTGTAACAGCCTCCTCTTCTTTCACTATAACAGCCTCCTCTTCTTTCACTGTAACAGCCTCATCTTCCACGACAATGTTCAGTCCCAGATCTTCTTTTTCCGTCCAGCAGACCACCTCTTCTTTAGCAGGGGAGGAGTAGTTTAGTGAACTCATGGTCAGGGATGTTAGCTAGCTAGTTAGCATTAGCGACTAGCCTAGTGCTAACCTCAGTATCAATCTTTAACACGTTTTCAAATTGAACAAGAACATTAGGTTAAAGGTCATCAGATGATAAGTCAACAGAAATGCGTTTAAAACACTGAGATTAGCTAATGTACACAAACACGGTGTAAAGCGTCAATCTATCGGTTTTATGTTGGCTAGCAGGCTACCGAGGTGGTTGAAAGAGAAGCCGTTTTGTTGTTCCTGAAGAAGCGTCCCGTCCAGTCCATTACACGTCACGCAAGAAGCATCACCTGAAAGTGGCACATCGCCATCTGCTGGCTGGAGTGGGTAACGCAGTTTGGAAACTAGTTACGACATGTTGTATTGGAAAGAACGTCTTAATAATTTAACAATAAACTGATACATTTTCTCTTGCGTCTTACAAATAATAAGTTCCTGTACACAGACGTAGAAGCTTAATATGAATATGTTGATGATGAATAAATACATATATGAATAGGTAGTGTTTTAATACACATTTGATCTGTTCATTTTCACATTCGTTTTTATCTACATGTGACCATACTCTTCCCTTAAAGCCACGCTCTATAAGATACAAATCATCCTGTAAACAACAGAACAAATGCATCACATGCAAATAGCACTTGATTATCTGTAGTGCTTTACACTGGGTAGACAAAACATTAAGAACACCTGCTCCTTCCATGACTTAGAAAGACTAGGTGAATCCAGGCTAAAGCTATGATCCCTTACTGATGTCACTAGTTAAATCCACCTCAGTCAGTGTAGATGAAGGGGGGAGTCAGGTTAAATAAGGATTTTTAAGCCGTGAGACATGAGACATGGACTGTGCATGTGTGCCATTCAGAGGGTAAATGGGGAAGACAAAATATTTAAGTTACTTTGAACGGGGTATGGTAGTAGGTGCCAGGCGCACCGGTTTGTGTCAAGAACTGCAACGCTGCTGGGTTTTTCAGCTCAACAGTTCCCATGTGTACCAAGAATGGTCCACCATCCAAACAGTGGCGGTCAGTGCCGTTTAAGATGAGGGAGGACCATTTTGTTTTTCATGGGCATGGCCTTATTTCTACTACAGCATGTTGGATGACTGTCATTCATATTCCATTCACCTTGTTCAATGTAACAGTGGTAGGTTTAGGCTACAACATGATACTAACATTTCCCGTATACTCATCATGAGGTAGCAACCTAGCTTATGAATGAAAGTTTAGAATGTAGGTTCACACAGGTCGAGAGAAAATGTTGAGGTGACAGACAGTGACACATTCAATATCGCCTTGCACACTCTCGCCTGCATCTAGCTGAAATAGAGATTCTATTGGACAAATTCACGTATGTTTATCCTGGTTGTGTTCTGTTTAAGAAACGTTTGTCAACAGAATCGGCTGAATGAATACGCCCCTGATCATGCATAAACACAGTTCACTTTCATTACAGACACGTTGTATTCCTTCTTGCATCTATGTGCTCTCCTCTTATCACCTTCTCCCTTTGTTTCTGGACTTCAATTGCACAACACAACACAACACATTCCCTCAGAAGAGACTAATTGAGAGGCTCCTGCTGCCCTCAAGGGCACATTGACAGATTTTTCACCTAGTCCTCTCTGGGATTCAAACCAGGGATCTTTCAGTTACTGGCCCAACACCATTAACCGCTAGCCTACCTGCAGCAGGAGTCCCATGTTGACAGGAGAGCCCACCTTTATTTCTCCCTCATTATGAACATTCGTATTGGACAGCCTTACCTATAGAGTAGCACCACCACCCATCAGCCAGTTCTCTTCTTGATGTCAAAGCTGCAGTGTATTGTTGCTATAGGAGTTTTTGATTCATAATAATTCAAATTGTGAAAATAGAAGTGTACAATTTATATATATTTTTAATCAACTTTAAAATACTGTTTGAGTCTATGCAGATGTATAATCTGAATAGGAAAATACATTATCAATAAATAGTTTACATCAACATACCGAGCCACAATCTGTAAAATGTGACCATACTATTTATTTCAAGACCCTCTGTCAGATATAAATCATCAGAGTGGGAAACCAACTGACATGGAAACAATGGAGCAAATGTATCACAATCAGAGGGGTGTATTATGACATCAGATAGAACTACTCAGACATTCCAAATCAGGCTTCATCCATATCATGAAGGTGGATATTGATCCAACCATTTCCAAAGTAATGACCAGGCTGATGGAAACAGGATATGCTTTTACAATTTTATAAATGAAGACAGACAATTTGTTGGTTTGTTTTACATGGTGGGGTCTTTTTGTGTCAGTAAAAATGAATAGGTGATAAATGGCGGTGGAAACTCCTTTATGCGCAAATATTTATATAATAACCATCATATCAAAGTTAAACGTGGAGTCATGTGATGAAATGTTGATTGGTCCTCCCACTATGACTTGGGAAACCATGCAGTTTATTAGGCTACAGATGAAATAAGTTATGAACTTCACAGGGTGGTGAAACTACATGTGATGAGCTTGATGCTCCTTTCCAATACATTTTGATGGTCTTATTCTGGTGACATGATGATCGATGCTTGGTTGTCATTTGACAAATAAAATAATATCTCTCTTATCCATAATAATCTCATCGTGTAGGTAGCCTACCAACACTGTACAGTTGTGGCCAAAAGTTTGGAGAATGACACAAATATACATTTTCACAAAGTCTGCTGCCTCAGTTTGTATGATGGCTATTTGCATATACTCCAGAATGTTAAGAAGAGTGTTCAGATGAATTGCAAATAATTGCAAAGTCCCTCTTTGCCATGCAAATGAACTGAATCCCAAAAACCATTTCCACTGCATTTCAGCCCTGCCACAAAAGGACCAGCTGACATCATGTCAGTGATTCTCTCGTTAACACAGTGTGTTGACGAGGACAAGGCTGGAGATCACTCTGTCATGCTGATTGAGTTCGAATAACAGAATGGAAGCTTCAAAAGGAGGGTGGTGCTTGGAATCATTGTTCTTCCTCTGTCAAACATGGTTACCTGCAAGGAAACACGTGCCGTCATCATTACTTTGCACAAAAAGGGCTTCACAGGCAAGGATATAGCTGCCAGTAAGATTGAAACTAAATCAACTGTTGTGTCTTTGACTATGCCGGATTAAGTGATATAACATGCTATTCTATAAAATCCTTTCTCTGTAATAGTATTACCTGATTGAGCTAATCATGTAAATGTAATTAACTAGAGAGTCGGGGCACCACAAAATAATATTTATAGAGCAGTTATCTTTCGAATAAACTCTTAAAGACCTAGTAATATTTTACATCAATAGCAGTCAATATTAATCGTCACCTTATTTCAGTCTCATCTGAAAGTTGTAAATTCTTGGTTATCTTCACGAACCCTGGTGAACAAGTTGAATCAGCAATACAACATTGGGTTTATTTATTTACTAAATACCTAACTAATCACACAGAATTACATATACACATAATTAATCATACCTTGATCACAAATTATGTCATAAAGGAAAACGTCCCTAGCGGACAAAGCAGATATGACAGCTGGTTACACAAAAGAAAATGGGTGAAAATGAATGGAAGAGCGGGAAGTCTGAGGAACAAAGGGAGAAGCTGTGCTATTGTAAATACAGTATCTTATGCATTCTAAATGATCACCCATTTGGAAAAGGAAAATGCAATAAATATTTACTCTGAGCTGCGCTTCAGTAGGTTGGTGGTAGCTGGAAAGCCGTGTTGCCCAACAGAGTCCTTTGAAGAGTGTCTCTGGTGGTGAACGGGAAACGTTGTAGTAACGTCATTGTGTGGTAGACGGGATACTCTGTCTGTTCTTTCCTAGCCCACATTTGCAGCTGCTGTTGCTAACTCAACGGCTAGGAGGTATCACTTCTGTAGTGAATGAGAGTTAAAAGTTCATACCATTCGCAACCAAAGCTCACGCTGAGGTTGGCTTCGTTCTGTAGTTAATATCTGAACCATTCTGACATCGGATCGTCATCCTAATGTCTCCAAGACAGGAGGTTACATTTTCGTCAAGGCTTTATATAGTGGAGGGAGAAGGGTGTGTTTGCATAGTTTTATAACCCATGTCTCTTCACAGGGGCGGGCCACTGATTGAGCAGAGCCCTAACCTTATGAAAACCCAAATCTCTCATTTGGAAGCTAAAATTACATTTAATCTTTTCACCAATAATTTTATATTCAAACATTTAAGTTGAACAACAATTCCATGTGAATCCGATAACTACAATGTGCAGACTTTCCACTGTAGAGTTTATGTCATTCTATCATTGATGAGAATGTCTCAGATAACAATCGAACTGACATCATATTCATTAAGTACCACCGCATATGTTCAACTGGTCCGATTACCAAAATATGGTTCATTTCCCCCCACATTCTGATGTTCCCAGAATCTCTATGTTAACCAAGGGATTTACAAATGTCACATCAGTAGGGTAGAGAGAGGAAAAGGGGGGGGGTATTTATGACTGTCATAAACCTACCCCCAGGCCAGCGTCGTGACACAACCATATATCGGATCATCAAGAACTTCAAGGAGAGTGGTTCAATTGTTGTGAAGAAGGCTTCAGGGCGCCCAAGAAAGTCCAGCAAGCGCCAGGACCGTCTCCTAAAGTTGATTCAGCTGCGGGATCGGGGCACCACCAGTACAGAGCTTGCTCAGGAATGGCAGCAAGTAGGTATGAGTGCATCTGCTCGTACAGTGATGCAAAGACTTTTGGAGGATGGCCTGGTGTCAAGAAGGGCAGCAAAGAAGCAACTTCTCTCCAGGAAAAACATGAGGGACAGACTGATATTCTGCAAAAGGTACAGGGATTGGACTACTGAGAACTGGGATAAAGTCATTTTCTCTGATGAATCCTCTTTCCGATTGTTTGGGGCATCCGGAAAAAAGCTTGTCCGGAGAAGACAAGGTGAGTGCTACCATCAGTCTTGTGTCATGCCAACAGTAAAGCATCCTGAGACCATTCATGTGTGAGTTGCTTCTCAGCCAAGGGAGTGGGCTCACTCACAGTTTTGCCTAAGAACACAGCCATGAATAAAGAATGGTACCAACACATCCTCCAAGAGCAACATCTCCCAACCATCCAGGAACAGTTTGGTGACGAACAATGCCTTTTCTAGCATGATGGAGCACCTTGCCATAAGGCAAAAGTGATAACTAAGTGGCTCGGGGAACAAACATCGATATTTTGGGTCCATGGCCAGGAAACTGAGAGAGGGGCCCAAGCCCACCCAAGCTATTTTATTAAAAGATAAAAAACAGAAATACCTTATTTACATAACAGTAATTATTCAGACCCCTTGCTATGAGACTGTCAGAGCAAAAACCAAGCCATGAGGTCGAAGGAATTGTCCGTAGAACTTCGAGACAGGATTACTTCTTGGGAAGGGTACCAAAACACTTCTGCAGCATTAAAGGACCCCAAGAACACACTGTGGTGAAGAAGGTGCAACAGAGCCTCTTCAACATCAGGCTTGTCACCTAAAACCCTCACACAGTTTTACAGATGCACAATGAAAGCCATAGGAAGTTGGTTGCAATTTCAGATTAATCCACCAGAAAAGACAGAACATTCTGGTTACTAATTGATAAAAATAATAATAATAATAAAACCCCCATTATTTCTATTTCTACTTTGCACATTATTCCACTGCAAATCTACCATTCCAATTGTTTACTTGCTATATTGTATTTACTTCGCCACCATGGCCTTTTTTGCCTTTACCTTCCTTATCTCACCTCATTTGCTCACATTGTATATAGACTTATTCTTCTCCTGTATTATTGACTGTATGTTTGTTTTACTCCATGTGTAACTCTGTGTTGTTGTATGTGTGGAACTGCTTTGCTTTATCTTGGACAGGTCGCAATTGTAAATGAGAACTTGCCTACCTTGTTAAATAAAGGTGAAAAAAAGTAATAATAATTAAAGACCAAAATTGGTTAAAGAAAATTATGAACCTCTGCAGATTTAGCTACGAAGAGACAGAATCATTTGATCATTTTAGATAATTTGTTTTGGTACTGTCCATATGTGGCTTGTTTTTGGTCGCAGGTGAAGGAATGGCAACATTTACCTGGAGCTAACTCTGCAGACAGCACTACTGGGGGATTTGAAAAATTATAGTCAATTGATCAATAATATAATAATACATTTAGCAAACATGTTTATTTTTAATTTACTATCTGCAGAAACTATGAGAATATAAAGGTCAAGAACTTTTGTGAAACAGCACAGTTAAAAATATATGGCAAATAGAAATCAAACGGGGTGGTCTTCAGAGATAGATGAGAGAGGTTTAGGGTAACTGAAGGATAGGACTGGATGGTCTTCAGAGATAGATGGGAGAGGTTTAGGGTAACTGAAGGATAGGACTGGATGGTCTTCAGAGATAGATGGGAGAGGTTTAGGGTAACTGAAGGATAGGACTGGATGGTCTTCAGAGATCGATGGGAGAGATTTAGGGTAACTGAAGGATAGGACTGGATGGTCTTCAGAGATAGATGGGAGAGGTTTAGGGTAACTGAAGGATAGGATTAAAAACAAACTAAATATAACTATTGTATAACACATTGTCTGTAAAATGTACATGGTACGTATAAGCTGGACATAGAAGCCTGAAAGTTGTTGTGCATTAGTTTCCTCCAATCAGGGAAGGGGTGATAGGGTTAGTGGAAAACAAAGGAAAATATGTTTATACATACAGTGCCTTTAGAAAGTATTACAAATGTATATGTATTTTTTAACAGAAATAACTTATTTACATAAGTATTCAGACCCTTTGCTATGAGAATCGAAATTGAGCTCAGGTGCATCTTGTTTCCATTGATCATCCTTGAGATGTTTCTAGAACTTCATTGGAGTCCACCTGTGGTAAATTCAGTTGATTGGACATGATTTGGAAAGGCTGTCTATATAAGGTCCCACAGTTTACAGCGCAAGTCAGAGCAAAAACCAAGCCATGAAGTGGAAGGAATTGTCCGTAGAGCGCCGGCACAGATATGGAGAAGGGAGACAACAACAAAAAATATGCCGCATTGAAGTTCCCAAAGAACACAGTGGCTACCATCGTTCTTAAAAGGAAAAGTTTGGAACCACCAAGGCTCTTCCTAGAGCTGGCCGCGTGGCCAAACTGCGCAATCAGGGGAGAAGGGCCTTGGTCTGGGAGGTTACCAAGAACCTGATGGTCACTCTGACAGAGATCTAGGGTTCCTCTGTGGAGATGGGAGACACCAACACTTGCCTAAATAGCCCATATGCCACCATAGGAAGTGTTATGTGTTGTTCGCGATGAGCCTTGGTCAAAGTAGCTCAGAGTATGCCACCCTATTCTATCTGTCACCTTTTATTTAACCAGGTAGGCTAGTTGAGAACAAGTTCTCATTTACAACTGCGACCTGGCCAAGATAAAGCATAGCAGTGGGAACAGACAACACAGAGTTACACATGGAGTAAACAATTAACAAGTCAATAAAACAGTAGAAAAAAAAGAGAGTCTATATACATACCTAATCCTGCCTAATAGGCAGGCCAATCCTGGAGGAAAGTATTGGCTGTAAGAAGTAAGAACATAACATCTGGTTATTTTTAAATGACTTCTTATGACATTGCTTGCCAGACTGAACATTGAATTCATATTTTCCAGTCTGCGTTACCCACTCCAGTCAGCAGATGGCGATATGAATTTTTCAGGTGATGCTTCTTGCATGACGTATAATCTAGTGGACGGGACAGGAGGCTTCTTCAACCGCGACAAAAGACTTCTGATTTAACCACGCTGTGCTTTGCTAGCAAACCTAAAACCGAAACATTGGAGCTCTTTAGACCAATCTTGTGTATATTACTCTTAGTTTTTTCAACATAATTCGGTTTACATATCTACTGGTTCATTTAAACGTAATTTGCTTGTTAAATTAGCAAATGTGTTACATTGATACTGCGCTAGGCTAATCTCCCGGAGCATAAACTCACTAATCTAGACGGAGAAAGAAACTGGTGAAAGGAGGCAAAGAAGCTTGAAGAATGAATAAGGAGGCTATCACATTGAAACAAGAGGATGATATTACAGTAAAAGAGGAATATGGGAACGAGGTTGTCAAAGTGGAAAAAGAGGTAGAAGCTTTCAGAATCAAAAAGGAGGAAGATGCCGTAAAATTGAAAGAGGAGGAAGACCCTTTTGGAGTAAAAGAGGAGGATATCTCAATAAAAGATGAAGACGTTTTGGGAGTGAAAAATGAGACTGAAGATCCGATTACCACCAGTGAGTACTGTCTTAAAAACGGGCACAAACTATGCAGTTGTTTTTAAAGGGGCATTATCCTGAAGTTCTACACTTGAATATGTTGTTCAGTACTGTAGGAATTGTTTATTAAGGGGCAATCTGCCATTGGTACATATATTTTTGGAACTGCAAAAATTGATTTATTGAATTCTCTATGTGGTCTATATTAAAGTGCACTTATTCTAGTATAGCCGGGTTTTAAAATATAATATACAGTGCATTTCTACTTAAAATATAAAGTGGACGCAAAATGCACCCATTTTGTGGAACGGCCCTTTTACATTTGCATCACAGTGGTGGGAAAAGTACCCAAGTAAAAGTGAGTCACACAGTAAAATACTACTTGAGTAAAAGTTAAAATATACTGAAGTATCAAAAGTATATAAATAATTTCAAATTCCTTATATTAAGCAAACCAGATGGTGCCATTTTCTTGTTTGTTTTTATTTTATTGACGGATAGCCAGGGACACACTCCAACTCTCTGACAATCTACAATTGAAACGTGTGTTTAGTGAGTCCGCCAGATCAGAGCCAGTAATGATTACCAGGGATGTTCTCTTGATTAGTGAGTGAATTGGACCATTTTCCTGTCCTGCTAAGCCTTCGAAATGTAATGAGTACTTTTGGGTGTCAGGGAAATGTATGGAGTAAAAAGTACATTTTCTTTATGTATGTAGTGAAGTAAAAGTACAATTAGTCAAAAATAGTAAAGTACAGATTCCCCGGAAAGATACTTAAATAGTACTTTAAAGTATTTTTACTTAAGTACTTTACACCACTGATAACAAACAATATAAAAAAACACAATTAAAGTGGCTAATTTAGTCCCCTTTTAGATATGTATTCATTCCTCCTGTAAGACTCTGTGATTGCTATAGAAGTTGATAAGTTTAACATCTGTTTGATGTTCTCATTCACACAGGAGACAGACATGACTATTGTGGATCCTCTGGGGAGCCTCAACAACATCCTGATGCTGACGAAGTAGAGAAGAGTCTCTCCAGATCAGAACACCAGATGGTACAGCTTGGTCTGGTCTAGCATACAGCTTGCTCTCGGGGTCTGGTCTGGGCTTCTGTAAAGCACTTTTTCAACAGTGACTTCAGCATCCATAATGATATGCGTCTGTGTCCCCTCTTTATGGTTACCAGGACAACGCTAGCCCCTCCTCCCTCCCGGAGTCCCCGTTTCGTGCCTCTCCCGGTAGCACCTTACTGCTGGGTAGGAAGAGGTTGTCTGTGCTGCTGGTGGACTGCAGGAAAACAACGGGGCTGAGTGGAACTGTGAGAGGAGGAGAAGAGAAGAAAGGATCAGATTTGACTCATCATAGTAAGTGCTGTAGTTTAGTTTGAACAAATAATGTGATAATGTGCCTCTGTAGATAATAATGGGCCTCTATGTAGATATTAATGGGCCTCTATGTAGATAATCAGCCATTTTCTGCTACAACATGTCTACACTGTATTTATGATAAATTTAATGTTATTTTAATTGACAAAAGGACATGTATATCCTAACACGATCCGTGTTGTAAACAGTATTCTGCATGAATTCCGACTCTTTCAACTTGCAACAAAACAATTTTATGAAATCAAATTTTGTTAGCAATCAAACATAGCTTAACACGGTCAAGTTCGGTTTCTGTGCAATCCTCAGACACTCTAGAAGGCAACCAAACATGTTTCATGATTCTACATTACATATTGGCTATACAAGACCTGAATTAGCCCATGAAGGGTCTTGGACCAATGACCACCTATCGTTTTGAAACCTAGCTAGATAGCCAATGAGCTGGGATTTCCAGCAGTATGTGAACGCCGTTTGTAGGACAAACAGCCATCATGCTAGAGCTGTGCACAACAGAGTTCATTCTCTGGTGAAAGGAAACCAGATGCACGGTAGTTTACGTTTCACAGCAGTTCGTTCTCTTCTACAGACTTCTCAAGTCTGAAAAAGTTAAACATGGTTACTAAGAGTGGAAAAGCTAAATCTCAGTCCAAGTATAATCATTTTGATGATATCATTGCAGAAATTGACCAGGAGAGTGACACAGAAGGAATGGATGAGGACTCTGAGGGTGACCAAAGTTTTGATTCCAGCGCGGAAGAAATGTGTTTGGAAGGAGAAGATCCACTTTTTGATCAGTAAGTAAAACAAGTTTTTACTTCTCATGCTAATGCAGTTGTTTAAATGGTTGCTTATTTATATATACATACATACACACACACACACACACACAAAGTTTACACACACTTAGTTTGGAGTCCTTAAAACTCGTTTTTCAACCACTCCACAAATTTCTTGTTAACCTCTCTGGTACAAGTGCGTCCCACCTCGACAACAGCCAGTGAAATTGCAGGGCGCCAGATTAAAAACAACAGAAATCCCATAATTAATAATAATTAATCCCATAATCCCATAAAAATCCCCAAATTCCTCAAACATACAAGTATTATACACCATTTTAAAGATAAACTTGTTGTAAATCCAGCCATATTGTCCTGTTTCAAATAGGCTTTACGGCGAAAGCACACCAAACAATTGTTAGGTCAGCCCCTAGCCACAGAACCATACAGCCATTTTCCAACCAAGGAGAGGTGTCACAAAAGTCAGAAATAGCGATTAAAATTAATCACTTACCTCTGATCATCTGGTGTCACTCCCAGGTCTCCATGTTAAACAATAAATGTTTGTTTTGTTCGATAATGTAGTTTGTGAACAGCTGTGATAAAACTGTCGGTGGTTTCACTCTGCTCCTGTATATTAAACCTAGCTCTCTCAAAAATAATGTCGTGTCTCCCTACAAAATGCGTTTCAAAATAGTCTTTAACGGCACTGTAGTTAACCTGTTGAATCTAGGGGGCAGTATTTTCATTTTTGGAAAAATAACGTTCCCAAAGTAAACAGGCTATTTTGTCAGGACAAGATGCTAGAATATGCATATAATTGACAGCTTAGGATAGAACACACTCTAAAGTTTCAAACTGTAAAAATATTGTCTGAGTATAACAGAACTGATATTGCAGGAAGGGACTCTTATTTAGAAAGCTCTGCGTTCCTATGCGTCCCTATTGAGCAGTGAATGAGATATCAACCAGATTCCTTTTTCTATGGCTTCCCTAATGTGTCTAGTGTCACAATACATAGTTTTTATTTAGAAAAATGAGCCTGAACGTCAACATTGCGTCAGTGGTCAGCTGGAGTCTCTCAGTGTTTTGTGCGTAAAAGACAAATGCAGCCATTGTTTCTCTCTTTCCTACTAAGAAGCCATCTGTCCCAGTTGATATATTATCGAATAGATATTTGAAAAACACCTTGAGGATTGATTATAAACAACGTTTGCCATGTTTGTCGTGACCACAATTTCCGGTCGAATTCTCAGCCAAACGTGAAGAACTAACGGAGTTATTTCGGCTACAAAAATAGTATTTTTGGAAAAAAGGAACATTTGCTATCTAACTGGGAGTCTCGTGAATGAAAACATCCGAAGCTCATCAAAGCGCCTGATCCATTTAATTCTCCGTCAGCACAAGCCACTGGCCTGTCCGTGTTTGCGCCAGAGCCCGTTGAACTTGGAGTCGCAAACCCTGAAATCCCGCCAGCTTCTTCCTCTTGCAACATGTTGCTTAGTAACTTAGTCCTTGCTCGTTAGCTAGCAAAATAATGATATGCGCTGTTTTATCTCCAACACTGTCCCCTCCCTGCTTTGAAACAGTCTGAATGTATGAATTACTTGGTCCTTCACGTTTATGTGAATTTTACAACCACTTCTGACACCATGTAGTATGATCTAAAATAAGGACGCGCAACAACGAGGTTCTAGCTCCAGCCTGTTTATTAACCTAACCCTCGCATGTCCTACATAGGTACGGATACCCCCAAGGGACATCTTCAATTCTCAGGTTGTTTTTGTCATAAATAATTAAATAATATTTCAACCGGAGAAAAGCTTCGTCAATAGAAAAGGAGAAACAAGAAAGACGCGCTTGGCTCATGTCTGGAAATTTCCACTGTCCTCTCATTGAAAGTGCTGTATCGCCCTCACTTTTCAGAGTAAAAGCCTGAAACAATGCCTAAACACTGGTCACATGTAGAGGAAGGCATAGCGCTCGTGAACTGGGTCCTAAGTCTTTGTATGGTGGATAGGCTTTCAATGGAAAAACAGCCTTTCAAAATAATAGTACTTCCTGGTTGTATTATCCTCGGGTTTTCCCCTGCCATATCCATTCTGTTATACTCGCAGACATTATTTTAACAGTTTTGGAAACTTTAGTTTTCTACCCAAATCTACTAATTATATGCATATATGGACCTGAGTAGCAGACAGTTTAAAAACCTGTCTAGGACAGGCGTTCCTCTAGGGAAACGTTTCAACAAAAATTGCCCGAAATGTCATTATTTTAAGTATTTAACTTCAATTAAATCAGAAGTGCAATACACCAAATGAAAGCTAAGCCTCTGGTTAATCTAGCCACCATGTCAGAATTCAATAAGCTTTACTGCAAATGTGATTATCGATCAGAAATAGCAATAAAATTCATCATTTACCTTTTGAAGATCTAAAGGTCACGACAAAACAATAGTGTCGTTTTGTTCGATATAATCCATTTTTATAGCCTAACAGGAAACACTTTGTAAACGGCTTGTCGTAAATTCCGTGTCCTTCAACTTTGGACGTAACGTTCAATATAATTACTCAATCTAAACGGACGTTTATCGAGTCATGTTTGGTTTCATTGCATTCCTCTGTTTGTTAGTAAAACAACCACACTTCATGGTTCTTTTCCGGGACATATTGACCGAAAGGAACTGATTTGAACACGGCAAACAATGACCTAATTGCGCACCAATGATATGATATATCGGTTCTTCGTTGATTGACTGTATTTCGGACCAATGACCACTGATGGTCTTGAAATCTAGCTGGGTAGATAGCCAATGAGCTCAGGTAAACGACAACATGTGATGGTTCTATCCAGGAAGACTATCGTTTGTGGGAAACTAAATCGTATAGACACAACCATTCGCCATTGAAAACTCTACGAGGCAGCCACGCTGGTTACGTGCAGCATTTCAGAGAATAATTATGGCAAGTAAATCTTTAAAATCGAAGGCAAAGACAAAGTATACAGATCTACACGATATCATTGATGAGATTGATAGAGATAGTGAGAGTGAATTACTACAAGATGAGTCAGACCAGACAGTGACTATTCTTTTCACTCTAAATGGAGAAGATTCTGTGTTGGATTGGTGAGTAACGTTGTTTGAAATGAATAATATCAAATATTATTCATTTGAGTTGTTTGAGATATATATATATATATATATTTTTTTGCCATATATAAAAATATGACTAGGACATGAAATATAAAGTACACATATGTATAAAGTAAACATTGCTCTACATTGGGTGTATCTGTGTGTCTGTATATATTACATATATTTTTACATGTCCATTCCATGTGTAGATAAAATACAACACCTCACCTTAGTGGATGTTTACTTACTCTATATATAATCTGTGTCTGTTTTGTCTTTATTTCACAGTCCCAGCGATTCTGATTGGGAGCCCATACTGCCAAGGTGCAAATCCCCCACTGAAGCTGGTCCATCCGCCCGGCCATCAAGAGGTGTGGAGCCGGTGACAAAGAAGCGGAGGAAGGGAAGTGTGGAACCTGCTGGCAGTGCGGAGGAGGGTCGTTGGCACTCTGTGCTGGAGGAGGATGTGGCCCCACCGCCTCCAATTTTCAGACCAAAGAGGCCACCAGGTCCTCAGCTGGCCATGACCTCTAAGTACAGCCCCATGCAACTTTTTCAGCTGTTTTTCACCTCGGCAGTTGTTGATTCCCTGGTGTTGAACACTAATAAGTACGGAGCTAAGAAGCAGGAAGGCAAGAAAGAGACATGGAAGCCCATTTCCAGGTCAGATCTTTTTTGTTTCATGTCAATGGTCATGTACATGGGTGTTGTGAAGCTAAAAACCCTGAAGGACTACTGGAAAACTGCTCCCCTCTATCAACTGCCTTTCCCATCCACTGTCATATCATGCAAAAGGTTTCTGACAATCTCAGGGGCGCTTCATATCAGTGACCCAGAAGTTGATAAGGACAACGAGACGAAGCGAGGCACGGCGAGGTTTGATAAGCTCTGCAAAATTAAACCTCTCTACCTCGACATCATTGAGGCCTGCAAAACCTATTTTCAGCCTGCCCAGAACCTTTCCATAGATGAGAGGATGGTAGCCTCAAAGGCCAGAAATGGCCTAAAACACTACATGCATAACAAACCGACTAAATGGGGTTACAAACTGTTTGTTTTGGCCGATTCTGCGTGTGCATACACATGCAATTTTTTTATCTATGAGGGGAAGAACAGTTGTGCGACTGGTAAGAGACTTAGCTATGACTCCGTTATGCAGTTATTAGATTTTCAGCTGCTAGGGAAGGGCTACAAACTGTTTGTGAATAACTTTTACACAAGCCCTACCCTGTTCACAGACCTGAGGAAGCTGGAGATGTGGGCCTGTGGCACCATTCAGACCAACAGAGTGGGCTTTCCGAAAACCAGGGTGAACGACATGCCTAAGCAGGCTGAGCGGGGTACCATGAGATGGATCCGTGAAGATGGCCTGCTGTTTGTGAAGTGGATGGACACCAGAGAGGTGGCGATGTGCTCCACTATCCACAAGTCCTTCAGTGGTGATCACGTCGTCAGGCGTGTGAAGGACGCTACAGGGGCATGGACCACCAAAAATGTCCCCATTCCTGCAGCCATCAAGGACTACAACAAGAGCATGGGAGGTGTGGACCTGTCAGATGCGCTGATAGGATACTACAATGTTCTCCACAAGACAATGAAATGGTACAAGACATTTTTCTATCATTTCATTGACATTGCTGTGGTGAATGCCTTCATCCTCCAGAAGGAAATGGCCAAGAGCTGTGGACAGCCCCCCATCTCACAGCTAGCCTTCAGAGAGCTGCTCATCCAGGAGCTTGCTAGCTACAGCAAGTCCACTGTAGCACCTTCTGTCCCCTCTACGTCTGTCCCCTCTGCTCCAACTAGTAGTGTTCACCTGCCCAGATTCATCTCTGCAGACATGAATGTGCCTCGGGGCAAAAAGGGCACAGTAGGGAGACGTTATTGTGTTCTGTGTCACATGAAATGCCCCATCATCTGCACCAGCTGTTCAGTAACCCTCTGCTTTACAGCAGAAAGAGACTGCTATTGGGCATGGCATCAGAAGAACAATATTGTGTAGAGGACTGAGGGTCTTCACAATATTGTACATTATACATTGAATGTGCGTAAATAGTTACCCTTGTTATTTTAAATTTTTTCAAATGTTCATATTTTTGGGGAGGGGGGGGGGAAATATGTTAGAATGGCATTCGAGTGTTTTGTATATAGTAATTTACTTCAAAATGTATCATTGTACCAATTCGGCCCCTTGGGTACATTTGGGCAACATGTGTGGGACACCTAGGTGACTATATACTCAATGTCATGTAGCTCACTCATTCCTGAAGATATCTTTCTGAAACTTTTTTCAAATACTGTTGCCATCTTATGTTCTCCATTCAAACCACCCCCAGCATCCTATCTGTATGTTTGGATGTTCTTGTTTCAGTTGAAAGATGATGCAGCAACAATAAAAACAGAAAACGTATGTTTATTTCCTTGTATTTTCTTCTACCAGATCTATGGTGTTATATTCTCCTGCATTCAATTCACATTTACACAAACTTCAGAGTGTTTTCTTTCAAATGGTACCAAGACTATGCATATCCTTGCTTCTGGGCCAGAGCTACAGGCAGTTAGATTAGGGTATGTCTTCAGGTGGAAATTGCACAAAGTAACCCAAAGAGGTTTTTAATAAGGTAAGGTAGGTTGAAAGGTTAGGTCAGTTGGTTGGTAGGGTCTGTCAGCTGACAGACAGAGAAGATACATAATAAAGGAGAGACTGAGTAAGAAAGTGATCAGAGTAACCATAGCAACAGAGGACATGGTGTCAGCAGCAGCTCTCTAGAAAACCTCAAATGTTGCATCACTTCCGGTGGGCCTCAGAGAGACACATCTAGATGGCCTCAAATCTTCCCTTGGACAGATGTAAATGAGCTGTTGGCTAAATCTGGTGCTACGCATCACTTCTGAGACCATTGAAATCAGTAGACATGAAAATTACCAGCACTCTGACTCTGTCCTGCACCAGGAGAGTCTAATGGAGGGTAATCTAGAGAGAGAAAGATTTGTCCATTGCATGAACAGTTACAATTGATTTCCTCCAACATTACAGCATTTAATCTCACAGCACATTAGTTGTAATGTCTGAGATGAGGGATTCATCATACCTGCTCTTGATGAAGAGTGACCACTGATATCTTCAGATGTCAGGATGTTGTAGAGAGGTTTGGGAGGGTTGTGAAGGTGTTTGTTGGGGATGTTGTAGGGTTGTGAAAGTGTGTTCTCTATGTTGATCATCGGAACTCGTTTGAAGGTAACCTATACACACACATGGAAGTACGGAGGTAGTTTTGTGCCCCCCAAAATAAGGGGTTAAATATATGTAAAACAATATAAAATATTACCTGAGCTTTCTTATATTGCCTAGATATAGGACAGACACTTCAAAACCTTATTACGTAAAACAAATATATGTATTTTTTTCCAGTTATTAAATGTGTTTTTCAATGCATTTCTATGGGCAATATTAGTAAAGCCCAAATTCAATATTTGATTTAAATATATATATATATAAATATATATTCAGTACCAGTCAAAAGTTTGGACACACCTACTCATTGCAGGGTTTTTCTTTATTTTAACTTTTCTCTACATTACCAAGAGTGCAAAGCTGTCATCAAGGCAAAGGGTGGCTACTTTGAAGACTCTCAAACATAAAATACATTTAGATTTGTTTAACACTTTTTTTGTTACTACATGATTCTATAAAATAAAATCTCTGGAATGAGTAGGTGTGTCCAAACTTTTGACTGGTACTGTATATATATATAAATAAATCAATTAAATATTGAATTTGGGCTTTACTAATATTGCCCATAGAAATGCATTGAAAACACGTTTAATAACTGGATTTTTCTTTTTTTTTAAGGACTAAGGTTTTGAAGTGTCCAAACTTTTGACTGGTATTACACATATATATATATATATATACCTAAAGGGGTCCTAGAATTAAACATCAAACAGCTAAATAATCCACAGTATGGCCATCTTAAAACAATTCCAACCAATAAAATACAGCTAAATTTGGAGAGGACAGCATTCGGAAATCCAGATTTTGTTACGTTACAGCCTTATTCTAAAATGGATTCAATTAAGTTTTTCCGTCATCACAATAACCCATAATGACATCACAATAACCCATAATGACATCACAATAACCCATAATGACATCACAATAACCCATAATGACATCACTATAACCCATAATGACAAAGCAAAAACATGTTTTTAGGAATTTGAACTGAAATACTATATTTACATAAATATTCAGACCCTTTACTCGGTACTTTGTTGAAGCACCTTTGGCAGTGATTACAGCCTCAAGTCTTCTTGGGTATGACAACACAAGCTTGGCACACCTGTATTTGTGTAGCTTCTCCCATTCTTCTCTGCAGATCCTCTCAAACTCTGTCAGGTTGGATTGGGAATGTTGCTGCACAGCTATTTTCAGGTCTCTCCAGAGATTTTCAATCAGGTTTAAGTCTGGGCTCTGGCTGGGCCACTCAAGGACATTCAGAGACTTGTCCTGAAGTCACTCCTGTGTTATCTTGGCTGTGTGCTTAGGGTCGTTGTCCTGTTGGAAGGTGAACCTTCGCCCCCAGTTTGAGGTCCTGAGATCTCTGGAGCAGGTTTTCATCAAGGATCTCTCTGTACTTTTCTCTGTTCATCTTTGCCTCAATTGTGACTAGTCTTCCAGTCCCTGCCGCTGAAAAACATCCTCACAGCATAATTCTGCAACCACCATGCTTCACCGTAGGGAGGGTGCCAGGTTTCCTCCAGACGTCACACTTGGCATTCAGGCCATTGTACAATCTTGATTTCATCAGAACAGAGAATCCTGTTCCTCATGGTCTGAGAATCTTTTGGGTGCCTTTTGGCAAACTCTAAGTGGGCTGTCATGTGCCTTTTACTGAGGAGTGGCTTCCGTCTGGCCACTCTACCATAAAGGCCGGACTGGCAGAGTGCTGCAGAGGTGGTTGTCCTTCTGGAAGGTTCTCCCATCTTCACAGAGATGACCAGCCTTTCAAAGCACTTCATGGCTACATACGTGCGTGACATGGGTCGGTAGTCATTTAGGTAGGTTACCTTGGTGTTCTTGGGCACAGGGACTATGGTGGTCTGCTTGAAACATGTTGGTATTACAGACAGGGAGAGGTTGAACATGTCAGTGAAGAGAGTTTCCAGTTGGTCAGCGCATGCTCTGAGTACACGTCCTGGTAATCCGTCTGGGGCCTGCGTTGTGATCTGAGGACCCATGCCAAACCTTTTCAGTCTCCTGAGGGGGAATAGGGTTTGTCGTGCCCACTTTATATAGCCAAATTATTTTTCACTCAGGAAGCTCCGGTAAACAGTGGTTGTTGTGCACTGCTGCCACTACCATGCCTGGAGTCCATTTTGACTTTGTTGATAGCGAGCTGTGTTTGCTAGCGGTAGCTGTGTTAGCGAGCTGTGTTAGCGAGCTGTGTTAGCGAGCTGTGTTAGCTAGAGTTGTTACTACTACTACTTCAAGGTCTCAGAGCAAGTGACGTCACCGATTGAAACGCTATTTAGCGCGCACCGCTAACTAAGCTAGCTGTTTCACATCCGTTACACTAGCTGTGTTAGCTAGCCGCGTTAGCTACCCGTCCGGCTAAAGACGTAGCAGCTAGCTGGCTACTGATCAACCTATTGTGTGTATTGAACATTTGTATTAGACTGGACAGCTTGCTAACTAGCTACCGATCAACCTATTGTGTGTATTGAACATTCATATTGGACAGCCTAACCTATAGAGTAGCACCACCACCCATCAGCCCATTCTCTTCTTGAAGTCAAAGCAACAGTGTATTGTTGCTATAGGAGTTTATGATTAATAATCCTATTTATTTCAAGCCACACTAAAATGTCACCATACTTTTCATTTAAAGCCCCACTATGTAAGACATACATCATCAGAGTGGGCCTCCCATTTAAATGTAAACAATGGAGCAAATGCATCACATGTGAACATCACTTGATTATCAGAGGAGTGTATTATGACATCAGATAGAACTACTCAGACATTCCAAATATCACTTGATTATCGGAGGGGTGTTTTATGACATCAGATAGAACTGCTCAGACATTCCAAATCAGGCTTCTTACATATCATGAAGGTGGATATTGATCCAACCATTTCCAAAGTAATGACCGGGCTGATGGAAACAGGATATGCCTGTATACTTTTCTAAATGCCGACAGACGGTTTGTTACTTCGTTTGACATGGTGGGGTCTTTTTGTGTCAGTAAAAATGTATAAACGAGAAATAGCGGCATTAATCCTTTATGCGCAAATATTGATTTAATAACGATCATATCTTAGTTAACTTGGAGTCACGCGATGATATATTGTGTGGTCCTCCCACTACGATTTGGGAAACCATGCAGTTTATTAGGCTACAGATTAAATAAATGATGAACTTCACAGGGTGGTGAAAGTGCATGTGTTGAGCTTGATGCTCCTTTCCAATACATTTTGATGGTCTTCTTCTGGTGACATTATGATGATTGATGCTTGGTTGCCATTTCACAAATAAAATAATGTCGCTCTTATCCATAATAATCTCATCATGTAGGTAGCCTACCAGAACTGTATCTTTGAGCTGTTGGCTACAGTGCACGGGACAAGAGGACTTTTGCTATATAACTCAACGATTTTTCAAAACCCTCAGTAGAGTTGAAAATGCAATGGAAACCCATTGAACTTGCATTTTTCATTCAGTTCATGGGAATTCAATAGGAAAACATTTTTTCCGTGCACTACGTCATCACGCAGACTTTTATCCGCAATAAATCTGTTTGATGCAAACATTTCCGGTGGGAAAATGCGTATATTGTTTTATGCAGATTTGAGAATATTCACATGAAAATCTGTCGCAAATTGCATGGAAATTTAGCTACTAATGTGGATATTGATCCAACACCTGCCGCGTATTCAAACCAGCCCACTTGGCAAAGACCTCAGTTCAACATTCAGTTTCTCGTTAAATTTCTTTGAAACGGATTTAGGTTGCCAGTTGTGTGAAAATTGATAAAAAAATACCTTATATAAATCCAATCCGTTTTCCACATTGATCACATACACATGGTTAGCAGATGTTATTGGTCACATACACATGGTTAGCAGATGTTATTGGTCACATACACATGGTTAGCAGATGTTATTGGTCACGTACACATGGTTAGCAGATGTTATTGTGAGTGTAGTGAAATGCTTCTGAAACACAGCAGCTAAGATGCAATAGATAGTGAAGAATAGATAGTGAAGGATACATTATTTACAGTTGAAGCTAAAGATTACATACACTTAGGTTGGAGTCATTAAAACTCATTTTTCAACCACTCCACACATTTCTTGTTAACAAACTATAGTTTTGGCAAGTCGGTTAGGACATCTGTGTTAATGACACAAGTCATTTTTTCAACAATTGTTTACAGACAGATTATTTCACAATCCCAATGGGTCAGATGTTTACATACACTAAATTGACTGTGCCTTGAAACAGCCTTGGAAAATTCCAGAAAATTATGTCATAGCTTTCGTAGCTTCTGATAGGCTAATTGACATCATTTGAGTCAATTGGAAGAGCACCTGTGTATGTATTTCAAGACCTACCTTGAAACTCAGTGCCTCTTTACTTGATATCATGGGAAAATAAATACAAATCTGCCAAGATCTCAGAAAAGAATGGTAGACCTCCACAAGTCTGGTTCATCCTTGGGAGCGATTTCCAAACGCCTGAAGGCGTCCTCTGGTCTGATGAAACAAAAATAGTATAGTTTGGCCATAATGACCATCGTTATGTTCGGAGGAAAAAGGGGGATGCTTGCAAGCCGAAGAACACCATCCCCACCGTGAAGCACACAGATGGCAGCATCATGTTGTGGGGGTGCTTCGCTGGAGGAAGGACTGGGGCACTTCACAAAATAGATGGCATCATGAGGATGGAAAATTATGTGGATATATTGGAAAGTGGAATGAGGAACTCTTCATTGAGACAATCATGAAACAGCAATCTGTGGGTGAGTTGTAGTGGATATTATAATATAAGGATCTGCTGGAGTCCAAGTCAAACCAAGTTTCTTTATTTCTGAGCTCAGAGAGAACAACAGAGTTTGGTATTTGGTATTTTACTAGGATCCCCATTAGCTGTTGCAAAAGCAGCAGCTACCCCTCCTGCGGTCAACACAAAACATGACACAATTGTCACGTCTCTCGTCGGTGGGCATGGACCAAAGCGCAGCGTGGGAAGTGTTCATGAATTTTATTTAATCAAAAAACATTCGAACAGAATAACAAAGAGAAGAACGAACAGTTCTGTAAGACAAATCAACTATACAGAAAACAACTACCCAAAAAACACAGGTGGAAAAAGGCTGCCTAAGTATGATTCACAATTAGAGACAACGATAGACAGCTGTCCCTGATTGAGAACCATACTCGGCCAAAACAAAGAAATACAAAAACACATAAAAAGGAACATAGAATGCCCACCCGAGTCACACCCTGGCCTAATCAAAATAGAGAATAGAAGCTTCTCTATGGCCAGGGCGTGACAGCCGCTCTGTTCTGTGCCAGCTGCAGCTTTACTAGGTCTTTCCTTGCAGCACTGGACCACACGACTGGACAATAATCAAGACTAGACAAAACTAGAGCCTGCAGAACTTGCTTTGTGGAGAGTAGTGTCAAAAAAGCAGAGCATCTCTTTATTATGGCTAGACCTCTCCCCATTTTTACAACCATTGAATCTATATGTTTTGACCATGACAGTTTACAATCTAAGGTAATGCCAAGTAATTTAGTCTCCTCAACTTGTTCAACAGACACACAATTCATTACCAGATTCAGCAGAGGTCTAGAATTTAAGGAATGATTTGGACCAAATACAATGCTCTTAGTTTTAAAGATGTTCAGGACCAGTTTATTACTGGCCACGCATTCCAAAACAGACTGCAACTCTTTGTTAAGGGTTTCAGTGACCTCATTAGCTGTGGTTGCTGATGCTTATATAGTTGAATCATCAGCATACATGGACACACATGCTTTGCTTAATGCCAGTGGCAGGCCATTGGTAAAAATAGAAAAGAGTAGAGGGCCTAGAGAGCTGCCCTGCGGTACATCACACTTCATATGTTTGGCATTAGAGAAGCTTCCATTAAAAACCCTCTGAGTTCTATTAGATAGATAGCTCTGAATCCACATTATGGCAGAGGTTGAAAAGCCATAGCACAAACATTTTTAAACAACAGGTTATGGTCAATAATATCAAAGGCTGTACTGTAATCTAACAATAGAGCTCCCACAATCTTCTTGTTATCAATTTCTCTCAACCAATCATCAGTCATTTGTGTCAGTGCAGCACATGTTGAGTGCCCGTCTCTATAAGCATGCTGAAAGTCGGTTGTTCTTTTGTTTACAGAGAAATAGCATTAGATTTGGTCAAACACATTTTTTTTACAACAGGTTGCTAAGAGCTGGCTGCCAGCTTATAGGTCTGCTGTTAGAACCAGTAAAGGCCGCTTTACCACTCTTGGGTAGTGGAATTACTTTGGCTTCCCTCCAGGCCTGAGGACAGACTTTCCTCTAGGCTCATATTAAAAATATGTCAGATAGGAGTGGCTATAGAGTCAGCTACTGTCCTCAGTAGCTTTCCATCTAAGTTGTCAATGCCAGGAGGTTTGTCATTATTGATCGATAACAATTGTTCCACCTCTCCCACACTAACTTTACAAAATTCAAAACTTGCACTGCTTTTCTTTCATTGTTTTTTTACAAGTTTTTTTCCATCATTCTTTATATCATTGATCTTGGCTTCATAATAAAACATATTATTTTTGTTGAGTTTGGTCACATCATTTCTCAATTTGCAGTAAAACAGCCAGCCAGATGTGCAGCCAGACTTATTCACTACTCATTTTGCCCCATCTCGTTCAAACATACTGTTTTTAAATTCCTCATCAATCCATGGAACCTCAACAGTTCTAACAGTCAATTTCTTAACAGGTACATGTTTATCAATAATTGGAAGAAGCAATTTCATCTGGTAAAAACAGGTAAACACATTATACGGGAGACAACGGGAGCACTGTGTATGTTCTCAGATGAGTTGTAAGAAACATTAGATGTGAAATATCAATATACACGCTAAGAGAAGTCATTTCTCTCCTGTGTGGATTCTCTAATGACGTTTAAGTGATTGTTATGAGTAATATGTTTTCCCAAAATCTAATCTTCTGTAAGCCTTCTCCTCTGTGTCATGTTCTTTCAGGCTTCCTAAATGGGCAAATGCTTTGCACCCTGGGAGGAGTGGTAATGCATCTCCCCTCTGTGTATTTTCTCATGTTGGTTCAGTCTGTTTTTCCGGTTAAAACTCCTTCCACACTGGGAGCAGTGGTGAGGCTTCTCCCCTGTGTGCATCCTCTCATGAGCTTTCAGGTGTCCTTTCTGGTTAAACATCTTTCCACACTGGGAGCAGTGGTAAGGCTTCTCCCCTGTGTGTATTCTCTCATGAGCTTTCAGGTGTCCTTTCTGGTTAAACATCTTTCCACACTGGGAGCAGTGGTAAGGCTTCTCCCCTGTGTGAAATCTCTCATGCTGTTTCAGCTCCTCTGACTGGTAGAAACACTTTCCACACTGGGAGCAGTGGTAAGGCTTCTCCCCTGTGTGTATCCTCTCATGTTTTTTCAGATCCCCTGACCTGTTGAAACGCTTCCCACACTGGGAGCAGTGGTAAGGCTTCTCCCCTGTGTGTATTCTCTCGTGTTTCTTCAGATCCCCTGACTGGTTGAAACTCTTTTCACACTGGGAGCAGTGGTAAGGCTTCTCCCCTGTGTGTATTCTCTCATGCCGTTTCAGGTTCCCTAAATTGTTAAAACTCTTCCCACACTGGGAGCAGTGGTAAGGCTTCTCCCCTGTGTGTATTCTCTCGTGCTTTATCAGGTTCCCTAAAACGTTAAAACTCTTTCCACACTGGGAGCAGTGGTAAGGCTTCTCTCCTGTGTGTATTCTCTCGTGCTTTATCAGGTTCCCTAAATCGTTAAAACCCTTTCCACACTGGGAGCACTGGTGTCGTCTTGCTGGTTTGGACGTCCCTGGCTCTGGTTCCTCTGAGTCTGGTCTTTCTCCTGCCAAAGACAGTGTTTTTAAAAATAGAGACCCGAATGAAATCTCCACATGATAAAACAACAGTGCTACGAGAGTAAATCCTAATCAGATCTCTCAACCTGAGGCCAAACCAATGTAGAGCTTCCTGTTTTACAAGTCAGAACACAAAAAACTAAACAGTTCTAGCACACTGAAGACACAGATTCCAATCCAGCATGTGGTTCTAAATATATAACTTTAATAGCTGTATGATACAGAATGTGACCTACACACTTCCTTAAACATAAAATAACTAAAGAAGTAATTTTGTGTAATAGTGTTTACATCGAAGACACAAAGCACACCAGTAACATTTGCCCGTTGTCGATAGGGTGGACACTGAGAAAAATTTGCTTTGATGGGTACTCTCTCATCTGTGTCTATGGGACAATTGATTCATGACTTATTGATAAAAACCTACAGCCGGGTTGGGGGGGTAAAACAACACCAGGTGTAGATGACCACAGCATGAACCCAGGACGGCTTGTGATGCCCCCCGATCAGCATGGGAGGGGTGGAACCAGCCCTATCTAAGCATTTATAAGAGCTCTGTTTTTCATTCAAGGTTAAGCTCTCAGCAACACACTCAAGAGTGTGGGGTCAACAGCTTCATTATTGCAATAATTAATCAATATTAAATAATGATGATTGTTTGAAGAAATGACAAAGTCTCTCTCAGTATACATGAATTTCCATGACAACGCCCGCTGTGATAATTTATTTTATTTAGACGTTCACAAACTTCGTACATTTTGACCATCACAAATGTCATGATATTTTGTGTAAAGTAAAAATAATTTTGGGGTAGATGTTGCTAAAAAATATAAAACAACATGTGAAGTGTTGGTCCCATGTTTCATGAAATAAAAGACCCCAGAATTTTTCCATAAGCTCAGCTTATTTCTCAAAAAATGTTGTGCACAAATTTGTTTGCATCCCTGTTAGTTAACATTTATTCTCTGCCAAGATAATCCATCCACCTGACAGGTGTGGCATATCAAGAAGCTGATTGAACAGCTTGATTATTACACAGGTGCACCTTGTGCTGGGGAGAATAAAATGCCACTTTAAATGTGCAGTTTTGTCACACAACACAATGCCACAGATGTCTCAAGTTGAGGGAGCGTGCAATTGGCATGCTGACTGCAGGAATATTCACTAGAGCTGTTACCAGATAATTGAATGTTCAATTCTCTACCAGAAGCCGTCTCCAATGTCGTTTTAGAGAATGTGGCAGGATATCCAACTGGCCTCACAACCACAGACCACATTTAACGACGCCAGACCAGGATAGAAAACACTGAAGTTTCTAAAACTGTTTGAATGATGCCTGTGAGTATAACAGAACTCATATGGCAGGCAAAACCATGAGAAGAAATCCAAACAGAAAGTGAGAAGTCGAATTTCAAAACAGTGCCTATTTAAATCCCTGATAGTTATGGATGTGCTTGCACTTCCTATGGCTTCCACTAGATGTCACCGTCTTTAGAACCTGTTTTGAGGATTCTACTATAAAGGAGGGGCTCATAGGAGCTATTTGAGTGAGTGGTCTGGCAGAGTGCCTTGGTCTTGTGACGCGTGGTCATGACAGAGTTAGCTCTCGTTCCATTGCTTTTCTACAGACAATGGAATTCTCCGGTTGGAACATTATTGAACTTTTAAGATAAAAACATCCTAAAGATTGATTCTATACATCGTTTGATATGTTTATACGACCAGTAATCTAACTTTTTGGAATTTGTCCGATCTTTCCACTGCAAGTTGCACGCGCGTTTCGATTTGTTTACCAAACGCTAACAAAAGGAGGTATTATGGACATAAATGATGAACTTTATCGAACAAATCAAACATTGATTGTGGAACTGGGATTCCTGGGAGTGCATTCTGATTAAGATCATCAAAGGTAATTAATATTTATAATGATATTTCTGACTAATGTTGACTGCGCAACATGGTGGATATTTCTTTGGCTGGTTTGGGCTCTGAGCTCCGTACTCAGATTATTGCATGGTATGCTTTTTCCGTAAAGTTTTTTTGAAATCTGACACAGCGGTTGGTTGCATTAAGGAGAAGTTTATCTAAAGTTCCATGCATAACACTTGTATTTTCATCAACATTTATAACGAGTATTTCTGTAAATTGATGTGGCATGTTTTGTAACTACTGAACATAACACGACAATGTAAAATGAGATTTTTTGGATATTAATATGCACTTTATCGAACAAAACATACATGTATTGTGGAACATGAAGTCCTGTGAGTGTCATCTGATGAAGATCATCAAAGGTTAGTGATACATTTTTATCCGTATTTGTGCTTTTTGTGACTCCTCTTTGGCTGGAAAAATTTCAGGTGTTTTCTGTGACTTGGTGATGACCTAACATAATCGTTTGTGGAGCTTTCGCTGTAAAGCATTTTTGAAATCAGACACTGTGGCTGGATTAACGAGACTTTTATCTTTAAAATGGTGCCTAATGCTTGAATGTTTGAGAAATTTGATTTATGAGATTTCTGTTGATTTGTATTTGGCGCCCTGCAATTTCATTGGCTGTTGTTGGCAGAACCCCGTTCCCATACAGGTTAAGACTCCATAATGTTTCATCATTAGATGCTACAGGCCTCCTTTAAGACTCCATAATGTTTCATCATTAGATGCTACAGTCCTCCTTTAAGACTCCATAATGTTTCATCATTAGGTGCTACAGTCCTCCTTTAAGACTCCATAATGTTCATCATTAGATACTACTGGCCTCCTTTAAGACTCCATAATGTTTCATCATCAGATGCTACAGTCCTCCTTTAAGACTCCATGTTTAGAATGTGTCTGGAAGCGCTACTCTATTCTACTCTCATCCTTTCAGTTTTAATAATATTTAATAATAATGTTATAACAGGTAATAACTAACTTTAATAACTAGGGTCAATACCTGCCTGGCGCTCCAACAAAATATTTCTTTACCCCCCTCTAACAATACCGCTACAGAATTAGCATAGTAGGCCATGTAATTTAAGGTAATCTGAAATATTTAGGACTGACTTATTCCTTGCCACCCATTCTGAAACTCACTGCAGCTCTTTGTAAGTGTTGCTGTCATTTCAGTTTCCGTGGCAGCTGACGTGTACAGTGTTGAGTCATCCGCATACAGACACACTGGCTTTACTCAAATGTCGTTGGCATGTCGTTGGTAAAGATTGAAAGGTCATCATTTTTAAGGAAAAGTTTTTGTAAAACAAGCAGCTTACATTGGATCATCTTGAAACTCTCTCTCTAAAGCAAACTTTTATCAAGGTTTTATATGGTCTATTGGTTCCTCTCTAAAGCTAACTTTTATCAAGGTTTTATATGGTCTATTGGTTCCTCTCTTTTCATTGGTAGAATCCTTTTCAGTGTTATGATATTCATAACATCCATATCCACCAGTCTATCTTCCTGTCAACTAACAGAAGTCTGCTGGTTGTCCTGGTAACAGATACCAGTGGGCAGATCTATTTAATTTGTTCAAACTGAACTACAGCACTTACTTTGATGAGTTAAATCTGATCCTTTCTTCTCTTCTCCTCCTCTCACAGTTCCACTCAGCCCCGTTGTTTTCCTGCAGTCCACCAGCAGCACAGACAACCTCTTCATACCCAGCAGTAAGGCGCTACCGGGAGAGGCACGACACGGGGACTGCAGCAGGGAGGAAGGGCTAGCATTGTCCTGGTAACCATAAAGAGGGGACACAGACACATATCATTATGGATGCTGATGCCACTGTTGTCATGAAGTGCTTTAAAGAAATCCAGCCCAGACCCCGATAGAGCAAGCTGTATGCTAGACCAAACCAAGCTGTACCATCTGGTGTTCTGATCTGGAGAGACTCTTCTCTGCCTCGTCAGCATCAGGTGGTTGTTGAGGCTCCCCAGAGGATCCACGATAGTCACGTCTCTCTCCTGTGTGAACGAGAACAGCAAACAGACGGTAAACTTATGACCGTCTATTACAATCAAGAGGCATGAATATGTCTAAAATGGCCACTTCCATCATGATTTTGTAAAATATTGTTTGTGTTGCAAATGTAAAGGGTCATTTCCACAAAATGGGTGCCTTTACATCCCTTTGATATTTTAAGTAGATTTTAAAAGCCTGTTATACTAGATGAGGTGAACTTTAATGTAGACCACATGGAGAATGAGAATTCAATACATCGAAGTCCCAAAAACATATGACCAATGGCAGATTGTCCCTTAAACAATTCCCACAATACTGAACGACATATTCAAGTGTTGAACTGAAGTAGAATGCCCCTTTAAAACAATACATTATTTCAAGAACTACATAGTGTCCCTGTTTTTAAGACAGTACTCACTGGTGGTAGTCTGATCTTCAGCCTCCTCCGCTTTCACTCCCAAAACGTCTTCCTCCTTTTTTATTGAGATAGCCTCCTCTTCCTCTTTTACTCTAAAAGGTTCTTCCTCTTCTTTCACTACATTCTCTTCTTTCAATGTTATGGCATCTTCCTCGTTTTTGATTCTGAAAGCTTCTACCTTCTCCACTTCCACTTTGACAACCTCTTTCCCATCTTCCTCTTTCACTGTAATATCATCCTCTTCTGCTTTCAATGTGATAGCGTCCTCTTCCTCCCTTTTCATCCTGAAAGCTTCTTCCTCTCCTTTCACCAGAGCTTCTTTCTCGGTCCAGCTTTGTGAGCTCATGCTCCGGTCGATTAGCCTAATGCAGTATCAATTTAGTAACACATTTGCTAATTTAACGAGCAAATGACGTTAAAATGAACTAGTAGATGGGTAAATATAATTATATTCAAAACACTAAGAGTAATATACACAAGATTGGTCTAAAGAGCTTCAAAAACTAAACTTTATGTTCGCTAGCAAAGCAACACGTTCGTTGAATCAGAAGCCCTTTGTCGCTGTTGAAGAAGTCTCCAGTTCCGTCCACTAGATTATACGTCACGCAAATAGCATCAACTGAAAGACTCATATTGCTCTCTGCTGACTGGAGTGGGTAACGCAGTTTGGAAAAATATTAATAACAATGTTTATTCTGGCAAGCCATGTCATGCGAAGAAATTTAAAAAGAAACAGATGTTATGTTTTCTCTTACTTCTTACAGGCAATACTTTACTCCAGGGCTGACCTGCCCGTTAGACAGGATTAGGTGACAGATGAAAGAGTATACGATTTTTGTCATTGTTATTCTGAACCCACTGCCTGCAAGCCATTGTTAAATTAGCCTCAGTGATTTGTATTTTCCTTCAACTTTCTGAAGAGGAAACAGCCAGGAAATGCCCCTGTCTGAGTGCATTTGTCTACCACTATGTGTAGCTGTTAGCAATGATACTAATGACAACTATCTTCTGGTTGATGGAAAAGCTTTCCCACAAATCTTGTCAATTAAATGTTAACTACAAAGTAGTCTATTCTGCCTACCTGGCAGAATGATACCATGACTATTAGCATCAATCCAGTGATTTGTTCAGCAGACTCTGCAATCACATGTGTGCTACAGAGACACCACTAACCAAACAAGGCTCTTGCTGGTGTCACTTCAATTAAAGGGTATCTACACATAAAAATGAACATGTCTTAGATTTTTCTCAGACTTCAAACGTGTTCTCCTGATGTGGTTTAAGTATTGTTGTGGACTTAGAACATCCAATGTTGTTGTTTTCTATTAACAGTGTGATTTAGAGACAAAAACAGACAAACAGGGACAAATCAGAAACCTGGAAAAACTAAACAAAGAAAATGGAATTAGGTTCAATAAAACGCATTAGATAGAGATGTTATATATAGATAGAGATGTTATAGAGCCATAAATATTCTATACATTTTCTCTCATTACTGTATTATCTAGGGATAGTGTAGAGTAACAGCTGTATCCTGAAGTGACCTTTAACCTCCCTGCTCCTCAATACTTCTTCCACTGGATCAAAGCTTCAGCCAAGTAGGATACATGATAGTGGCAACACATGGAGGTGGGTTGGATATAGTCATGGTAGGATACAATGAGCAGCAAGATGTTCTTTACCATTCGGCCATCAGATTTGCCACCAATGCTGCTTATAGGACACATCACTGCACTCTATACTCCTCTGTAAACTGGTCATCTCTGTATACCAGCCGCAAGACCCACTGGTTTAATGCTTATTTATAAAACCCTCTTAGGCCTCACTCACCCCTATCTAAGATAACTACTGCAGCCCTCATCCTCCACATACAACACCCATTCTGCCAGTCACATTCTGTTAAAGGTCCCCAAAGCACACACATCCCTGGGTCGCTCCTCTTTTCAGTTCGCTGCAGCTAGCGATGGGAACAAGCTGCAGGAAACCCTCAAACTGGACAGTTTTATCTCCATCTCTTCATTCAAGGACTCAATCATGTATTTAATATTACATAGTAAACTTTAACAATTGTAATATGTATGTTTAAATGACTGTACTAAATTTCTCTCTCTCTTTCTCTCTCCCTCTTTCTCTCCCCTTGGATGGGAATGTTAAGGGTTAAGAAGTTGTGAATCTAGGGGGCCCTTGCACACAGGGGAACTACATGGACACAAAATAATTACCAACCTGGCCCCCCAGGTGTCTTTGAAAACATCTGTTTCACTAACGACCTAAACAGATCATTTAAAAAAAATAGTTATAGGGGGGGGGGGATGTTCGGGGGATGTCTCAGTCTTTGAAAGGGTCATTGTACTCTTTAACTATGCTTCCTTTACTGATGACCTAAACAGATCACTTTTGACCTTTAAAAAATAGTTGTCAGCTATCCAGATATAATGGTCAAGAGGTCGTGAACCTAGAGGGACCCTTGAACACATGTTGTGTTTAGGTACATATGTTTTCGGTTTATGAAGGAATAAATGATTGAGAGGATATAGACCACAAAATAAAAGATAACTGTATTCTTTAACGATGTGCCCTTCACTAATGACTTAAACAGATCATTTTACCCCATGAATGGGGCTACATCAGGGGCCTTCAATGCTGCAGAAATGTTTTGGTACCCTTCCCCAGATCTGTGCCTCAACACAATCCTGTCTCGGAGCACTATGGACAATTCCTTCCACCTCATGGCTAGGTTCTTGCTCTGACGTGCACTGTCAACTGTGGAACCTTATATAGACACGTGTGTGCCTTTCCAAATCATGTCCAATCAATTGAATTTACCACAGGTGGACTCCAATTAAATTATAGAAACATCTCAAGGATGATCAATGGAAACAGGATGCACCTGAGCTCAATTTCGAGTCTCATTCAGCAAAGGGTCTGAATACTTAGGTAAATAATTTTGTGTTTAATACATTTGCAAAACATTTATAAAAAAGCTTGTTTCCGCTTTGTCATTATGGGGTATTGTGATGTCATTATGGGGTATTGTGATGTCATTATGGGGTATTGTGATGTCATTATGGGGTATTGTGATGTCATTATGGGGTATTTTGTGTAGATTGTTGAGGAAATTGTTTTATTTAATCCATTTTAGAATAAGACTGTAACGTAACAAAATGTGCAAAAAGTCAAGGGGTCTGAATACTTTCCAAAGAAACTGTACGTGATTGAGAAGAGAGCATCATTGCTATATTCTAATTAAAATCATTGACCCATCGTAACGACATTCATAGGAGGAAGGTGAGGACCAAGGTGCAGCGTGGTACATGTTCATATTATTTATTTGAAACTGAACACTAAAATGCAAAACAACAAAGAGAACAACTGAAACAGTTCTGTCAGGTGCAGATACACAAAAACAGAAAGCAACAACCCACAACTAACAGTGGGAAAACAGGCTACCTAAGTATGGTTCTCAATCAGAAACAACGAAACAGAGACAGCTGTCCCTGATTGAGAACCATACCCGGCCAACACATAGAAATACAAAACCTAGACATGCAAACATAGAATGCCCACCCACATCACACCCTGAACAAACTAAACAAAACAATCTACGGGCATGACACCCATAAGAGAACACATGACCAAAGCCAGGCATGACCCATATAGAATTAAAACAACATTATTCTTAATGAGAAATATAATCTAGTAAACAAATGTTTGCATAACCAAAGACATGAAAACTGGTGGGAACATTGTATTTAGCTAGGATTTCATGAGGCCAGGAAGGTCATTGAGACATCAGTTAATGTTGCTAGTTTAGGGATGAAGATAGTGAAGGTTCATCAATGTTAAAGATGTTTTTTAATTTGACGTGGAAACAACGTTTATTCAACCAGTGGGAGGCTTGTAAATGACCCCAGGAAAGTAAAACAAAGAAGTCTTCATTGAGACAATGATAAATAGCAATCCGTGGAAGAGTTGAGGTGGATATTATAAAATAAGGATCTGCTGGAGTCCAAGTCAAACCAAGATTCTTTATTTCTGAGATCAGAGAGAATAACAGAGTTTGGTATTTTATTAGGATGCCCATTAGATGTTGTAAAAGCAGCAGCTACTCTTCCTGGGGTCCACACAGAACATGACACATAATAAAGCACATCAATAGACAAGAACAGCTCAAGGACAGAACTACATACATTTTGTAAATGGCACACGTAGCCTACATATCAATGCATACACACAAACTTATATGGTATTAAAGTTAAGGGACATCAGCCTGGGCGGGGTGATCCTCAGTAGGGGATAAAAAGGGAAAACATCATCTTTTGAACTGAGTGTCTTGCTTGCAAATTGCTGTAAGTGTAAACTCTGGGTTGCAATCCGTACTAAGGATCCAATCCAAACTAACCTCTGATCAAAGAAGTTTTCCTGTGGTCTCTTCTGTGCACATAGGGCGGAATTCCCTCACAGACTATGCAAACAATTTGGGATTTTCAACACATTCATGTTTCTAATAAAAAGAAGTGATGCAGTCAGTCTCTCCTCAACTCTTGGCCAAGAGAGACCTAACCAAAATAGAGAATAAAAGCTATGGCCAGGGCGTGACAGCCGCTCTGTTCTGGGCCAGCTGCAGCTTAACTAGGTCTTTCCTTGCAGCACTGGACCACACGACTGGACAATAATCAAGATTAGACAAAACTAGAGCCTGCAGAACATGCTTTGTGGAGAGTAGTGTCGAAAAAGCAGAGCATCTCTTTATTATGGCTAGACCTCTCCCCATCTTTACAACCATTGAATCTATATGTTTTGACCATGACAGTTTACAATCTAAGGTAATGCCAAGTAATTTAGTCTCCTCAACTTGTTCAACAGCCACACAATTCATTCAGCTGAGGTCTAGAACTTGAGGAATGATTTGTACCAAATACAATGCTCTTAGTTTTAGAGATGTTCAGGACCAGTTTATTACTGGCCACGCATTCCAAAACAGACTGAAACTCTTTGTTAAGGGTTTCAGTGACTTCATTAGGTGTGGTTGCTGGTGCTTATATAGTTGAATCATCAGCATATATCAGCATAGCATGTGTATGCTTTGTTTAATGCCAGTGGCAGGCCATTGGTAAAAATAGAAAAGAGTAGAGGGCCTAGAGAGCTGCCCTGCGGTACATCACACTTCATATGTTTGACATTAGAGAAGCTTCCATTAAAAACCCTCTGAGTTCTATTAGATAGATAGCTCTGAATCCAAGCCATAGCACAAACATTCTTAAACAACAGGTTTTGGTCAATAATATCAAAGGCTGCACTGAAATCTAACAATAGAGCTCCCACAATCTTCTTGTTATCAATTTCTCTCAACCACTCATCAGTCATTTGTGTCAGTGCAGTACATGTTGAGTGCCCTTCTCTATAAGCTTGCTGAAAGTATGTTGTTCATTTGTTTACAGAAATACAGCATTGTATTTGTTCAAACACAATTTTTTCCAACAGTTTGCTAAGAGCTGGCAGCATGCTTATAGGTCTGCTGTTAGAACCAGTAAAGGCCGTTTTACCACTCTTGGGTAGTGGAATTACTTTGGCTTCCCTCCAGGCCTGAGGACAAAGACTTTCCTCTAGGCTCATGTTAAAAATATGTCAGATAGGAGTGGCTATAGAGTCAGCTACTGTCCTCAGTAGCTTTCCATCTAAGTTGTCAATGCCAGGAGGTTTGTCATTATTGATCGATAACAATTGTTCCACCTCTCCCACACTAACTTTACAAAATTCGATACTTGCACTGCTTTTCTTTCATGATGTTTTTAAAAAAAAAAAATGTCATCATTCTTTATATCATTGATCTTGGCTTCTTAATAAGTTGATTATTTTTGTTGAGTTCGTTCACATCATTTCTCAATTTGCAGTTCATAAAACAGCCAGATGTGCAGCCAGACTTATTAGCCACTCCTTTTGCCCCAACTCTTTCAAACATAGTTTTTAAATTCCTCATCAATCCATGGAGCCTTAACAGTTCTAACAGTCAGTTTCTTAACAGGTACATGTTTATCAATAATTGGAAGAAGCAATTTCATCTGGTAAAAACAGGTAAACACATTATCAGTCAACAATATAAGACAATGGGAGCACTGTGTATGTTCTCTGATGAGTTGTGAGTCAATGAGATGCGAAATATCAATCAGTTTAAGTGATTGTTATGAGTAATTAATATGTTTTCCCAAAATCTAATCTTCTGTAAAGCCTTCTCCTCTGTGTCTCATGTTCTTTCAGGCTTACTAAATGGGCAAAAGCTTTGCGCCCTGGGAGGAGTGGTAATGCATCTCCCCTGTGTGTATGATCTTGTGCTTTTTCAGGGCCCCTAACTGGTTAAAACACTTGCCACACTGGGAGCAGGGGTAAGGCTTCTCCCCTGTGTGTATTCTTTCGTGTTTTTTCAGATCCCCTGTCCCATTGAAACACTTGCCACACTGGGAGCAGGGGTAAGGCTTTTCCCCTGTGTGTATTCTTTCGTGTTTTTTCAGATGCCCTGCCCAGGTGAAACACTTTCCACACTGGGAGCATTGGTAAGGCTTCTCCCCTGTATGAATTTTCTCATGAGCTTTCAGGTGTCCTTTCTGCCTATACATCTTTTCACATTGCGAGCAGTGGTAAGGCTTCTCCCCTGTGTGTATTCTCTCATGTCGTTTCAGCTCCCCTGACTGGACGAAACACTTTCCACAGTGGGAGCAGTGGTAAGGCTTCTCCCCTGTGTGCATAGGCTTCTCCCCTGTGTGCATTCTCTCATGCCGTTTCAGCTCCCCTGACTGGTTGAAACACTTTCCACAGTGGGAGCAGTGGTAAGGCTTCTCCCCTGTGTGTATTCTCTCGTGTCGTTTCACATTCCACAAATCGTTAAATCGCTTTCCACAGTGGGAGCAGTGGTAAGGCTTCTCCCCTGTGTGTATTCTCTCATGTCTTTTCAGCTTCCCCAAATCGTTACAACCCTTTCCACACTGGGAGCAGTGGTAAGGCTTCTCCCCTCTGTGTATTCTCTCGTGCCGTTCCAGCTTCCCCAAATCGTTAAAACGCTTTCCACACTGAGAGCAGTGGTAAGGCTTCTCCCCTCTGTGTATTCTCTCGTGCCGTTCCAGCTTCCCCAAATCGTTAAAACTCTTTCCACACTGCATGCAGCGGTAAGGCTTCCCCCTTGTATGTATTCTCTCATGAGTTTTCAGGTTTCCTTTCTGGTTAAAACTCTTTCCACACTGGGAGCAGTGGTAAGGCTTCTCCCCAGTGTGTATTCTCTCATGTTGTTTCAGCTCACATAAGTGGTTACAACCCTTTCCACAGTGGGAACACTGGTGTCGTCTTGCTGGTTTGGACGTCCCTGGCTCTGGTTCCTCTGAATCTGGTCTTTCTCCTGCCAAAGACAGTGTTTTTTAAAATAGAGACCCGAATGAAACCTCCACATGATAAAACGGCCTTGCTACGAGGGTAAATCCTAATCAGATCCCTCAATAACTAAGGCCCGTTTTAACAATCTCAGTGTGATTTTAAAACAAATGTTGTAAAGTTTCCTGGTAATTACTGACAATGTTTACACTACTTATTTATTCATTCTATTTTTGTCAGAACACAAAAAACTAAACAGTTCTAGGACACTCAAGACACAGACGTCACTGGATTCCAATCAAGCAGGTAGTTCTAAATATATAACTTTCATAGCTGTATGATACAGAATGCGACCTACAGTCATGGCAAAAAGTTTTGAGAATGAAAGATATTACTTTCCACAAAATGTGCTGCTTCAGTGTCTTCAGATATTTTAGTCAGATGTTACTATGGAATGATGAAGTATAATTACAAGCATTTCATAAGTGTCAAAGGCTTTTATTTACAATGACATGAAGTTGATGCAGAGTCAATATTTGCAGTGTTGACCCTTCTTTTTCAAGCCCTCTGCAATCCACC
This sequence comes from Oncorhynchus clarkii lewisi, assembly GCF_045791955.1. Classification (NCBI taxonomy): domain Eukaryota; kingdom Metazoa; phylum Chordata; class Actinopteri; order Salmoniformes; family Salmonidae; genus Oncorhynchus; species Oncorhynchus clarkii. The sequence goes on from NC_092163.1 coordinate 3,414,437, forward strand.
CTGGCATGCTGTCAATTAACTTCTGGGCCACATCCTGACTGATGGCAGCCCATTCTTGCATAATCAATGCTTGGATTTTGTCAGAATTTGTGGGTTTTTGTTTGTCCACCTGCCTCTTGATGATTGACCACAAGTTCTCAATGGGATTAAGGTCTGGGGAGTTTCCTGGCCATGGACCCAAAATATTGACGTTTTGTTACCCGAGCCACTTAGTTATCACTTTTGCCTTATTGCAAGGTGCTCCATCATGCTGGAAAAGGCATTGTTCGTCACCGAACTGTTCCTGGATGGTTGGGAGAAGTTGCTCTCGGAGGATGTGTTGGTACCATTCTTTATTCATGGCTGTGTTCTTAGGCAACATTGTAAATGAGCCGACACCCTTGGCTGAGAAGCAACCCCACACATGAATGGTCTCAGGATGCTTTACTGTTGGCATGACACAGGACTGATGGTAGCGCTCACCTTGTCTTCTCCGGACAAGCTTTTTTCCGGATGCCCCAAACAATCGGAAAGGGGATTCATCAGAGAAAATGACTTTACTCCAGTCCTCAGCAGTCCAATCCCTGTGACTTTTACAGAATATCAGTCTGTCCCTGATGTTTTTCCTGGAGAGAAGTGGCTTCTTTGCTGTCCTTCTTGACACCAAAAGTCTTCGCTTCACTGTGCGTGCAGATGCCTGCTGCCATTCCTGAGCAAGCTCTGTACTGGTGGTGCCCCGATCCCGCAGCTGAATCAACTTTAGGAGACTGTCCGGGCACTTGCTGGACTTTCTTGGGTGTGTCACGCCCTGGTCTTAGTATTTTGTGTTTTCTTTATTTATTTGGTCAGGCCAGGGTGTGACATGGGTTTTGTATGTGGTGTGTTTTGTCATGGGGTTTTTGGTACGTATTGGGGTTGTGGCTTAGTGGGTTTTCTAGGTAAGTCTATGGTTGCCTGAAGTGGTTCTCAATCAGAGGCAGGTGTTTATCGTTGTCTCTGATTGGTAACCATATTTAGGCAGCCATATTATTTGAGTGTGTCGTGGCTTGATTACCAACAACGACGAGACGGCCTACAGGGAGGAGGTGAGGGCCCTCGGAGTGTGGTGTCAGGAAAATAACCTCACACTCAACGTCAACAAAACTAAGGAGATGATTGTGGACTTCAGGAAACAGCAGAGGGAACACCCCCCTATCCACATCGATGGAACAGTAGTGGAGAGCGTAGCAAGTTTTAAGTTCCTCGGCATACACATCACAGACAAACTGAATTGGTCCACTCACACAGACAGCATTGTGAAGAAGGCGCAGCAGCGCCTCTTCAACCTCAGGAGGCTGAAGAAATTTGGCTTGTCACCAAAAGCACTCACAAACTTCTACAGATGCACAATCGAGAGCATCCTGGCGGGCTGTATCACCGCCTGGTACGGCAACTGCTCCGCCCTCAACCGTAAGGCTCTCCAGAGGGTAGTGAGGTCTGCACAACGCATCACCGGGGGCAAACTACCTGCCCTCCAGGACACCTACACCACCCGATGTCGCAGGAAGGCCATAAAGATCATCAAGGACATCAACCACCCGAGCCACTATCACCCCGCTATCATCCAGAAGGCGAGGTCAGTACAGGTGCATCAAAGCTGGGACCGAGAGACTGAAAAACAGCTTCTATCTCAAGGCCATCAGACTGTTAAACAGCCACCACTAACATTGAGTGGCTGCTGCCAACACACTGACACTGACTCAACTCCAGCCACTTGAATAATGGGAATTGATGTAAATATATCATTAGCCACTTTAAACAATGCTACCTTATATAATGTTACTTACCCTACATTATTCATCTCATATGCATACGTATATACTGTACTCTATATCATCGACTGTATCCTTATGTAATACATGTATCACTAGCCACTTTAACTATGCCACTTTGTTTACATACTCATCTCATATGTATATACTGTACTCGATACCATCTACTGTATCTGCCTATGCTGCTCTGTACCATCACTCATTCATATATCAGAATACGCTGCGTTTTGGTCCGACTCTCTTTCACCTAAAGAAAACCGTAACAGGGTGCCCTGAAGCCTTCTTCACAACAATTGAACCACTCTCCTTGAAGTTCTTGATGAACCGATAAATGGTTGATTTAGGTGCAATCTTACTGGCAGCTATATCCTTGCCTGTGAAGCCCTTTTTGTGCAAAGTAATGATGACGGCACGTGTTCCCTTGCAGGTAACCATGGGTGACAGAGGAAGAACAATGATTCCAAGCACCACCCTCCTTTTGAAGCTTCCAGTTTGGGGGGGGGGGGGGGGGGGGGGGGGGGGGGGGATCAGTTCATTTGCATGGCAAAGAGGGACTTTGTAATTCATCTGAACACTCTTCATAACATTCTGGAGTATATGCAAATTGCCATCATACAAACTGAGGCAGCAGATTTGGTGAAAAATAAACATTTGTGTCATTCTCAAAACTTTTGGCCACGACTGTACACACTTCCTTAAACATCAAATAAGTAAATAAGTCATTTTAAGTGGAAGTCCAAAACTAGTTTTTAAGTTGAAGACGCAAAGCACATCAGTAAAATCTCCCCGTTGTTGAAAGGGTTCAACACCTGCTGTTTTAGTGGCCCAATTTATTATTTAGACGTTCACAGGTTTTCAACATTTTGACTATCGCTGATGTCATATTTTGTGTAAAGTAAAAAATAAGGTGAAATATTTGGAAAGATGTTCCTAAAACTGATAGTAACTACAATAATTTTTTACATCCCTGTTAGTTAACATTAGTTAGTTAACATGTATTCTCTGCCAAGATAATCCATCCACCTGACAGGTGTGGCATATCAAGAAGCTGATTGAACAGCTTGATTATTACACAGGTGCACCTTGTGCCGGGGAAAATAAAAGGCCACTCTCAAATATGCAGTTTTGTCACACAAAACACACACAATGTCACTAGTCACGTTTTGCAGCTGTTTCAGGACAGCACTACAGGGATTCTATTCAACTAACTTTAATAACTAGGGTTAATACCTGCCTGGCGCACCAACAAAACTTTATCTTTACCCCCCTCTAACAATACCGCTACAGAATTAGCATAGTAGGCCATGTAACTTAAGGTAATCTGAAATATTTAGGACTGACTTATTCCTTGACACCCATTCTGAAACTCACTGCAGCTCTTTGTAAGTGTTGCTGTCATTTCAGTTTCCGTGGTAGCTGACGTGTACTGTGTTGAGTCATCCGCATACAGACACGCTGGCTTTACTCAAATGTCGTTGGCATGTCGTTGGTAAAGATTGAAAAAGGTAGGTGCCAAACAGCTGCCCTGGGGAATTCCTGATTCTACCTTGATTGTGTTGTACAGGCTTCCATTAAAGAACACTCTCTGTGTTCTGTTAGACAGGTAGCTCTGGGGCGGCAGGTAGCCTAGTGGTTAGAGCGGTAGGCCAGTAACCAAAAGGTTGCTGGATCTTATCCCGAGATGACAAGGTAAAACTCTGTCGTTCTGCCCCTGAACAAGGCAGTCCTAGGTCGTCATTGAAAATAAGAATTTGTTCTTAACCGACTTGCCTAGTTAAATAAAGGTTAGCTTTTTTTGGAATTATATATCCACAATATAGCAGGGGGTGTAAGGCCATACGTTTTTTCAGCAGCAGACTACGATCGATAATGTCAAAAGCCGCACTGATTGGTTGGCTATTTAAACCAGTAAAGGGAGCTTTACTATTCTTGGGTAGTGGAATGACTTTAGCTTCCCTCCAGGCCTGAGGGCACACACTTTCTAGTAGGCTTAAATTAAAGACAAGGCAAATAGGAATGGAAATATCGGCCGCTATTATCCTCAATTTTCCATCCACGTTGTCAGACACCGGTGACTTGTCATTGTAGATTTTTTTTGCCCAAAATTTCATTGAAGATGCTCCACATCTTTTTACAATCATTCTTCATGTCATTTATCTTTGTTTCATTGTGTACTTTCTTCTTTTTATTCAGTTTAGTCACATGATTTCTCAATTTGCAATAGGTTTGCCAATCAGTTATTCAGCCAGACCTATATGCCATCTCTTTTGCCTCCCTCTTCATCATACCATTTTGTAATTCCTCATCAATCCACGTGGATTTAACAGTTTTTACAGTAATTTTCTTAATGGGTGCTGCTTATTAGTAACTGGGATAAGCAGTTTCAAACGTGTCAAGGGCAGTGTCTGGTTGCTCATCATTACACACCACGGACCAACAAATATTATTTACATTAACAACATAGGAATCACTACAAAAAAATGTATGACCTCTTATACACAATATTAGTCCCAGGCTTTGGAACTGTGGTTTTCCTAGACATGGCTCCTATATTGTGATCACTACATCTGATGGATCTGGATACTGCTTTAAAACCCATTTCTGCAGCATTAGTAAAGATATGATCAAACCATGTTGATGATTTCATTCCTCTACTGTTTGTAACTACCCTGGTAGGTTGACTGATAACCTGAACCAGGTTGCAGGCACTGGTTACAGTTTGAAGCTTTCTCTTGAGTGGGCAGCCTGATGACAGCTTTCCTCCAGTATTAGTTAAATAGATCATCTTGACATTTTTTCTCTGAAGCTAACTTTCATCAAGGTTTTATATGGTCTATTGGTTTCTCTCTTTTCATTGGCAGAATCCTTTTTCAGTGTTATGATATTCATAACATCCATATCCACCAGTCTATCTTCATGTCAACTAACAGGTACCAGTGGGCAGATCTATTGTATTTGTTCATACTAAACTACTTACTTTGATGAGTCAAATCTGATCCTTTCTTCTCTTCTCCTCCTCTCACAGTTCCACTCAGCCCCGTTGTTTTCCTGCAGTCCACCAGCAGCACAGACAACCTCTTCCTACCCAACAGTAAGCCAATACCGGGAGAGGCACGACACGGGGACTCCGGGAGAGAGGAAGGGCTAGCGTTGTCCTGGTAACCATAAAGAGGGGACACAGACACATATCATTATGGATGCTGATGTCACTGTTGTCATAAAGTGCCTTACAGAAACCCAGACCCAGATAGAGGAAGCTGTATGCTAGACCAGACCAAGCTGTATGCTAGACCAGACCAAGCTGTATGCTAGACCAGACCAAGCTGTATGCTAGACCAGACCAAGCTGTACCATCTGGTGTTCTGATCTGGAGAGACTCTTCTCTGCCTCGTCAGCATCAGGATGTTGTTGAGGCTCCCCAGAGGATCCACGAAAGTCATGTCTCTCTCCTGTATGAACGAGAACATCAAACAGATGATGAACTTATGACCATCTACTGCAATCACAGAGTCTTACAAGAGGCATGAATATGTATTCAAAAAAAGTGCCTATAATGGCCACTTTCATCGTGATTTCCTAAAATATTGTTTGTGTTGCAAATGTAAAAGGGTCGTTCCACAAAATGGGTGCCCTTTGCGTCCCTTTGATCATTTAAGTATAAATTATGCACCAATGTTGAATTTGAAAAGCCTGTTTAATGAAGTGCACTTTAATGTGGACTATGTGGATATTTCATTAAATCTAATATAACAGTCTAAATATATGTACCAATGACGGATAGCACCTTTAACAATGTATTGAGTACTGAACAACATATTAAAGTGTAGAACTTCAGTAGAATGCCCCTTTTCAAACCCCACATTAGTTCAAGAAATGCATATTTTGTGCCCGTTTTAAAGTCAGTACTCACTGGTCTTAATCGAATCTTCAGCCTCGTCCTTTTTCACTCCCAAAATGTCTTCCTCCTCCTCTTTAATTGAGATAGCCTCTTCCTCTTTTACTCCAAAAGTTTCTTCATCTTCTTTCAATATTACGGCATCTTCCTCCTTTTTGATTCTGAAAGCTTCTACCTCCTCCTCTTCCACTCTGACAACCTCTTTTCCATATTCCTCTTTCACTGTAATATCATCCTCTTCTTCTTTCAATGTGATAGCCTCCTCTTCCTCCCTTTTCATCCTGAAAGCTTCTTTCTCCGTCGAGATTAGTGAGCTCATGTTCCGGGCGATTAGCCTAGTGCAGTATCAATTTACCACATTAGCTAATTTAACAAGCAATCTACGTTTCAATGAACGAGTAGATATGTAAATAGAATTGTGCTTAGAACACTAAGAATAATATACACAAGATTTGTCTTAAACGCTTCAATGTTTCGGTTTAATGTTCGCTAGCAAACCACCACGTTGGTTGAATCAGAAAGCCTTTTGTCGCTGTTGAAGAAGCCTCCAGTTCCGTCCACTAGATTATACGTCACACAAGAAGCATCACCTCAAAAACTCATATCGCCATCTGGAGTGGGTAGCGCAGTTTGGAAAAATATTAATTAATGTTTATTCTGGCAAGCAATGTCATAAGAAGTAATTTAAAAAGAAACAGATGTTATGTCTTCTCTTCCTTCTTACAGCCAATACTTTCCTCCAGGTTTGGCCTGCTCATTAGGTAGGATTAGGTGACAGATTGACAATGGTAGCATATTCCAAGCTAAATTGACCAAAACTCATCGCTAACAACAGATAATAACACCTCATATAATGCTGCCCAAAAATTATGAAAACTCACCCAGTGACATATGGGCTATTTAGGTGAGTGTTGCTGTTGCCACATGAAGCAGTGCCCACTTTGTTTAAGGACAGATAGGACGTGGACAGATAGGGCTCTACCTTTGTAGAGCACATGCCCCTTTGCCCTTCCAGTCTCTGAAGTGCCCTTTTGGATGGTGGTATAATCTGTATTCATTTTTTGCCATAGTTATTCTAACCATTGTTAAATTCGCCTGCCTGAATATCTTACAGGTAGACCCTCTTCCACTCTCTCATCATGTCACAAGCTGTCAGGCTCCCAGAGGCAGGGCAATAAAATGCCCCAGCTCACTCAACTGCTCCTCCCTCTCAAACAGCCATCAACCCAGAACATCCTGAAGACAGAACATCTAAAAGATAATCTAGGAAGCCTTTCTTCCTCATGGAGCTTTTCAAATGTGAGGTGAATATTCAATGTGATGTTTGTACAGTGCATTCGTAAAGGTGAAAAAAATAATAATAATTAAAGACCAAAATTGGTTAAAGAAAATTATGAACCTCTGCAGATTTAGCTACGAAGAGACAGAATAATTTGATCATTTTAGATATTTTGTTTTGGTACTGTCCATATGTGGCTTGTTTTTGGTCGCAGGTGAAGGAATGGCAACATTTACCTGGAGCTAACTCTGCAGACAGCACTACTGGGGATTTGAAAAATCATAGTCAATTGGTGGGAGAGATTTAGGGTAACTGAAGGATAGGACTGGATGGTCTTCAGAGATAGATGGGAGAGGTTTAGGGTAACTGAAGGATAGGACTGGATGGTCTTCAGAGATAGATGGGAGAGGTTTAGGGTAACTGAAGGATAGGACTGGATGGTCTTCAGAGATAGATGGGAGAGGTTTAGGGTAACTGAAGGATAGGACTGGATGGTCTTCAGAGATAGATGGGAGAGGTTTAGGGTAACTGAAGGATAGGACTGGATGGTCTTCAGAGATAGATGGGAGAGGTTTAGGGTAACTGAAGGATAGGACTGGATGGTCTTCAGAGATAGATGGGAGAGGTTTAGGGTAACTGAAGGATAGGACTGGATGGTCTTCAGAGATAGATGGGAGAGGTTTAGGGTAACTGAAGGATAGGACTGGATGGTCTTCAGAGATAGATGGGAGAGGTTTAGGGTAACTGAAGGATAGGACTGGATGGTCTTCAGAGATAGATGGGAGAGGTTTAGGGTAACTGAAGGATAGGACTGGATGGTCTTCAGAGATAGATGGGAGAGGTTTAGGGTAACTGAAGGATAGGACTGGATGGTCTTCAGAGATAGATGGGAGAGGTTTAGGGTAACTGAAGGATAGGACTGGATGGTCTTCAGAGATAGATGGGAGAGGTTTAGGGTAACTGAAGGATAGGACTGGGTGGTCTTCAGAGATAGATGGGAGAGGTTTAGGGTAACTGAAGGATAGGACTGGATGGTCTTCAGAGATAGATGGGAGAGGTTTAGGGTAACTGAAGGATAGGACTGGATGGTCTTCAGAGATAGATGGGAGAGGTTTAGGGTAACTGAAGGATAGGACTGGATGGTCTTCAGAGATAGATGGGAGAGGTTTAGGGTAACTGAAGGATAGGACTGGATGGTCTTCAGAGATAGATGGGAGAGGTTTAGGGTAACTGAAGGATAGGACTGGATGGTCTTCAGAGATAGATGGGAGAGGTTTAGGGTAACTGAAGGATAGGACTGGATGGTCTTCAGAGATAAATGGGAGAGGTTTAGGGTAACTGAAGGATAGGACTGGATGGTATTCAGAGATAGATGTGAGAGGTTTAGCGTAACTGAAGGATAGGACTGGATGGTCTTCAGAGATAGATGGGAGAGGTTTAGGGTAACTGAAGGATAGGACTGGATGGTCTTCAGAGATAGATGGGAGAGGTTTAGGGTAACTGAAGGATAGGACTGGATGGTCTTCAGAGATAGATGGGAGAGGTTTAGGGTAACTGAAGGATAGGACTGGATGGTCTTCAGAGATAAATGGGAGAGGTTTAGGGTAACTGAAGGATAGGACTGGATGGTATTCAGAGATAGATGTGAGAGGTTTAGCGTAACTGAAGGATAGGACTGGATGGTCTTCAGAGATAGATGGGAGAGGTTTAGGGTAACTGAAGGATAGGACTGGATGGTCTTCAGAGATAGATGGGAGAGGTTTAGGGTAACTGAAGGATAGGACTGGATGGTCTTCAGAGATAGATGGGAGAGGTTTAGGGTAACTGAAGGATAGGACTGGATGGTCTTCAGAGATAGATGGGAGAGGTTTAGGGTAACTGAAGGATAGGACTGGATGGTCTTCAGAGATAGATGGGAGAGGTTTAGGGTAACTGAAGGATAGGACTGGATGGTCTTCAGAGATAGATGGGAGAGGTTTAGGGTAACTGAAGGATAGGACTGGATGGTATTCAGAGATAGATGTGAGAGGTTTAGGGTAACTGAAGGATAGGACTGGATGGTCTTCAGAGATAGATGGGAGAGGTTTAGGGTAACTGAAGGATAGGACTGGATGGTCTTCAGAGATAGATGGGAGAGGTTTAGGGTAACTGAAGGATAGGACTGGATGGTCTTCAGAGATAGATGGGAGAGGTTTAGGGTAACTGAAGGATAGGACTGGATGGTCTTCAGAGATAGATGGGAGAGGTTTAGGGTAACTGAAGGATAGGACTGGATGGTCTTCAGAGATATATGGGAGAGGTTTAGGGTAACGAAGGATAGGACTGGATGGTCTTCAGAGATAGATGGGAGAGGTTTAGGGTAACTGAAGGATAGGACTGGATGGTCTTCAGAGATAGATGGGAGAGGTTTAGGGTAACTGAGGATAGGATTAAAAACAAACTAAATATAACTATTGTATAACACATTGTCTGTAAAATGTACATGGTACGTATAAGCTGGACATAGAAGCCTGAAAGTTGTTGTGCATTCGTTTCCTCCAATTAGGGAAGGGGTGATAGGGTTAGTGGAAAACAAAGGAAAATATATGTTTATACATACAGTGCCTTTAGAAAGTATTACAAATGTATATGTATTTTTAAACAGAAATAACTTATTTACATAAGTATTCAGACCCTTTGCTATGAGAATCGAAATTGAGCTCAGGTGCATCTTGATTCCATTGATCATCCTTGAGATGTTTCTAGAACTTCATTGGAGTCCACCTGTGGTAAATTCAGTTGATTGGACATGATTTGGAAAGGCACACACCTGTCTATATAAGGTCCCATCGTTTACAGCGCAAGTCAGAGCAAAAACCAAGCCATGAAGTGGAAGGAATTGTCCGTAGAGCGCTGGCACAGATATGGGGAAGGGAGACAACAACAAAAAATATGCCGCATTGAAGTTCCCAAAGAACACAGTGGCTACCATCGTTCTTAAAAGGAAAAGTTTGGAACCACCAAGGCTCTTCCTAGAGCTGGCCGCCTGGCCAAACTGCGCAATCAGGGGAGAAGGGCCTTGGTCTGGGAGGTTACCAAGAACCTGATGGTCACTCTGACAGAGATATAGAGTACCTCTGTGGAGATGGGAGACACCAACACTCGCCTAAATAGCCCATATGCCACCATAGGAAGTGTTATGTGTTGTTCGCGATGAGCCTTGGTCAATGTAGCTCAGAGTATGCCACCCTATTCTATCTGTCACCTTTTATTTAACCAGGTAGGCTAGTTGAGAACAAGTTCTCATTTACAACTGCGACCTGGCCAAGATAAAGCATAGCAGTGGGAACAGACAACACAGAGTTACACATGGAGTAAACAATTAACAAGTCAATAACACAGTAGAAAAAAAAGAGAGTCTATATACATACCTAATCCTGCCTAATAGGCAGGCCAATCCTGGAGGAAAGTATTGGCTGTAAGAAGTAAGAACATAACATCTGGTTATTTTTAAATGACTTCTTATGACATTGCTTGCCAGACTGAACATTGTAGTTCATATTTTCCAGTCTGCGTTACCCACTCCAGTCAGCAGATAGCGATATGAATTTTTCAGGTGATGCTTCTTGCGTGACGTATAATCTAGTGGACGGGACAGGAGGCTTCTTCAACCGCGACAAAAGGCTTCTGATTTAACCACGCTGTGCTTTGCTAGCAAACCTAAAACCGAAACATTGGAGCTCTTTAGACCAATCTTGTGTATATTACTCTTAGTGTTTTCAACATAATTCGGTTTACATATCTACTGGTTCATTTAAACGTAATTTGCTTGTTAAATTAGCAAATGTGTTACATTGATACTGCACTAGGCTAATCTCCCGGAGCATAAACTCACTAATCTAGACGGAGAAAGTAACTGGTGAAAGGAGGCAAAGAAGCTTGAAGAATGAATATGGAGGTTATCACGTTGAAACAAGAGGATGATATTACAGTGAAAGAGGAATATGGGAACGAGATTGTCAAAGTGGAAAAAGAGGTAGAACCTTACAGAATCAAAAAGGAGGAAGATGCCGTAAAATTGAAAGAGGAGGAAGACCCTTTTGGAGTAAAAGAGGAGGATATCTCAATAAAAGAGGAAGACGTTTTGGGAGTGAAAAATGAGACTGAAGATCCGATTACCACCAGTGAGTACTGTCTTAAAAACGGGCACAAACTATGCAGTTGTTTTTAAAGAGGCATTGTACTGAAGTTCTACATTTGAATATGTTGTTCAGTACTGTAGGAATTGTTTATTAAGGGGCAATCTGCCATCGGTACATATATTTTTGGAACTTCAAAAATGGATTTATTGAATTCTCTATGTGGTCTATATTAAAGTGCACTTATTCTAGTATAGCCGGGTTTTAAAATATAATATACAGTGCATTTCTACTTAAAATATCAAGTGGACGCAAAATGCACCCATTTTGTGGAACGGCCCTTTTACATTTGCATCACAGTGGTGGGAAAAGTACCCAAGTAAAAGTGAGTCACCCAGTAAAATACTACTTGAGTAAAAGTTCAAATATACTGAAGTATCAAAAGTATATAAATAATTTGAAATTCCTTATATTAAGCAAACCAGATGGTGCCATTTTCTTGTTTGTTTTTATTTTATTGACGGATAGCCAGGGACACACTCCAACTCTCTGACAATCTACAATTGAAACGTGTGTTTAGTGAGTCCGCCAGATCAGAGCCAGTAATGATTACCAGGGATGTTCTCTTGATTAGTGAGTGAATTGGACCATTTTCCTGTCCTGCTAAGCCTTTGAAATGTAATGAGTACTTTTGGGTGTCAGGGAAATGTATGGAGTAAAAAGTACATTTTCTTTATGTATGTAGTGAAGTAAAAGTACAATTAGTCAAAAATAGTAAAGTACAGATTCCCCGGAAAGCTACTTAAATAGTACTTTAAAGTATTTTTACTTAAGTACTTTACACCACTGATCACAAACAATATAAAAAACACAATTAAAGTGGCTAATTTAGTCCCCTTTTAGATATGTATTCATTCCTCCTGTAAGACTCTGTGATTGCTATAGAAGTTGATAAGTTTAACATCTGTTTGATGTTCTCATTCACGCAGGAGACAGGCATGACTATTGTGGATCCTCTGGGGAGCCTCAACAACATCCTGATGCTGACAAAGTAGAGAAGAGTCTCTCCAGATCAGAACACCAGATGGTACAGCTTGGTCTGGTCTAGCATACAGCTTGCTCTCAGGGTCTGGTCTGGGCTTCTGTAAAGCACTTTTTCAACAGTGACTTCAGCATCCATAATGATATGCGTCTGTGTCCCCTCTTTATGGTTACCAGGACAACGCTAGCCCCTCCTCCCTCCCGGAGTCCCCGTTTCGTGCCTCTCCCGGTAGCACCTTACTGCTGGGTAGGAAGAGGTTGTCTGTGCTGCTGGTGGACTGCAGGAAAACAACGGGGCTGAGTGGAACTGTGAGGGGAGGAGAAGAGAAGAAAGGATCAGATTTGACTCATCAAAGTAAGTGCTGTAGTTTAGTTTGAACAAATAATGTGATAATGTGCCTCTGTAGATAATAATGGGCCTCTATGTAGATATTAATGGGCCTCTATGTAGATAATCAGCCATTTTCTGCTACAACATGTCTACACTGTATTTATGATAAATGTAATGTTATTTTAATTGACAAAAGGACATGTATATCCTAACACGATCCGTGTTGTAAACAGCATTCTGCATGAATTCCGACTCTTTCAACTTGCAACAAAACAATTTTATGAAATCAAATTTTGTTAGCAATCAAACATAGCTTAACACGGTCAAGTTCGGTTTCTGTGCAATCCTCAGACACTCTAGAAGGCAACCAAACATGTTTCATGATTCTACATTACATATTGGCTATACAAGACCTGAATTAGCCCATGAAGGTTCTTGGACCAATGACCACCTATCGTTTTGAAACCTAGCTAGATAGCCAATGAGCTGGGATTTTCAGCAGTATGTGAACGCCGTTTGTAGGACAAACAGCCATCATGCTAGAGCTGTGCACAACAGAGTTCATTCTCTGGTGAAAGGAAACCAGATGCACGGTAGTTTACGTTTCACAGCAGTTCGTTCTCTTCTACAGACTTCTCAAGTCTGAAAAAGTTAAACATGGTTACTAAAAGTGGAAAAGCTAAATCTCAGTCCAAGTATAATCATTTTGATGATATCATTGCAGAAATTGACCAGGAGAGTGACACAGAAGGAATGGATGAGGACTCTGAGGGTGACCAAAGTTTTGATTCCAGCGCGGAAGAAATGTGTTTGGAAGGAGAAGATCCACTTTTTGATCAGTAAGTAAAACAAGTTTTTACTTCTCATGCTAATGCAGTTGTTTAAATGGTTGCTTATTTATATATACATACATACACACACACACACACACACAAAGTTTACACACACTTAGTTTGGAGTCCTTAAAACTCGTTTTTCAACCACTCCACAAATTTCTTGTTAACCTCTCTGGTACAAGTGCGTCCCACCTCGACAACAGCCAGTGAAATTGCAGGGCGCCAGATTAAAAACAACAGAAATCCCATAATTAATAATAATTAATCCCATAATCCCATAAAAATCCCCAAATTCCTCAAACATACAAGTATTATACACCATTTTAAAGATAAACTTGTTGTAAATCCAGCCATATTGTCCTGTTTCAAATAGGCTTTACGGCGAAAGCACACCAAACAATTGTTAGGTCAGCCCCTAGCCACAGAACCATACAGCCATTTTCCAACCAAGGAGAGGTGTCACAAAAGTCAGAAATAGCGATTAAAATTAATCACTTACCTCTGATCATCTGGTGTCACTCCCAGGTCTCCATGTTAAACAATAAATGTTTGTTTTGTTCGATAATGTAGTTTGTGAACAGCTGTGATAAAACTGTCGGTGGTTTCACTCTGCTCCTGTATATTAAACCTAGCTCTCTCAAAAATAATGTCGTGTCTCCCTACAAAATGCGTTTCAAAATAGTCTTTAACGGCACTGTAGTTAACCTGTTGAATCTAGGGGGCAGTATTTTCATTTTTGGAAAAATAACGTTCCCAAAGTAAACAGGCTATTTTGTCAGGACAAGATGCTAGAATATGCATATAATTGACAGCTTAGGATAGAACACACTCTAAAGTTTCAAACTGTAAAAATATTGTCTGAGTATAACAGAACTGATATTGCAGGAAGGGACTCTTATTTAGAAAGCTCTGCGTTCCTATGCGTCCCTATTGAGCAGTGAATGAGATATCAACCAGATTCCTTTTTCTATGGCTTCCCTAATGTGTCTAGTGTCACAATACATAGTTTTTATTTAGAAAAATGAGCCTGAACGTCAACATTGCGTCAGTGGTCAGCTGGAGTCTCTCAGTGTTTTGTGCGTAAAAGACAAATGCAGCCATTGTTTCTCTCTTTCCTACTAAGAAGCCATCTGTCCCAGTTGATATATTATCGAATAGATATTTGAAAAACACCTTGAGGATTGATTATAAACAACGTTTGCCATGTTTGTCGTGACCACAATTTCCGGTCGAATTCTCAGCCAAACGTGAAGAACTAACGGAGTTATTTCGGCTACAAAAATAGTATTTTTGGAAAAAAGGAACATTTGCTATCTAACTGGGAGTCTCGTGAATGAAAACATCCGAAGCTCATCAAAGTGCCTGATCCATTTAATTCTCCGTCAGCACAAGCCACTGGCCTGTCCGTGTTTGCGCCAGAGCCCGTTGAACTTGGAGTCGCAAACCCTGAAATCCCGCCAGCTTCTTCCTCTTGCAACAGTCCTTGCTCGTTAGCTAGCAAAATAATGATATGCGCTGTTTTATCTCCAACACTGTCCCCTCCCTGCTTTGAAACAGCCTGAATGTATGATTTACTTGGTACGTCCTTCACATTTATGTGAATTTTACAACCACTTCTGACACCATGTAGTATGATCTAAAATAAGGACGCGCAACAACGAGGTTCTAGCTCCAGCCTGTTTATTAACCTAACCCTCGCATGTCCTACATAGGTACGGATACCCCCAAGGGACATCTTCAATTCTCAGGTTGTTTTTGTCATAAATAATTAAATAATATTTCAACCGGAGAAAAGCTTCGTCAATAGAAAAGGAGAAACAAGAAAGACGCGCTTGGCTCATGTCTGGAAATTTCCACTGTCCTCTCATTGAAAGTGCTGTATCGCCCTCACTTTTCAGAGTAAAAGCCTGAAACAATGCCTAAACACTGGTCACATGTAGAGGAAGCCATAGAGCTCGTGAACTGGGTCCTAAGTCTTTGTATGGTGGATAGGCTTTCAATGGAAAAACAGCCTTTCAAAATAATAGTACTTCCTGGTTGTATTATCCTCGGGTTTTCCCCTGCCATATCCATTCTGTTATACTCGCAGACATTATTTTAACAGTTTTGGAAACTTTAGTTTTCTACCCAAATCTACTAATTATATGCATACCCTAGCTTATGGACCTGAGTAGCAGACAGTTTAAAAACCTGTCTAGGACAGGCGTTCCTCTAGGGAAACGTTTCAACAAAAATTGCCCGAAATGTCATTATTTTAAGTATTTAACTTCAATTAAATCAGAAGTGCAATACACCAAATGAAAGCTAAGCCTCTGGTTAATCTAGCCACCATGTCAGAATTCAATAAGCTTTACTGCAAATGTGATTATCGATCAGAAATAGCAATAAAATTCATCATTTACCTTTTGAAGATCTAAAGGTCACGACAAAACAATAGTGTCGTTTTGTTCGATATAATCCATTTTTATAGCCTAACAGGAAACACTTTGTAAACGGCTTGTCGTAAATTCCGTGTCCTTCAACTTTGGACGTAACGTTCAATATAATTACTCAATCTAAACGGACGTTTATCGAGTCATGTTTGGTTTCATTGCATTCCTCTGTTTGTTAGTAAAACAACCACACTTCATGGTTCTTTTCCGGGACATATTGACCGAAAGGAACTGATTTGAACACGGCAAACAATGACCTAATTGCGCACCAATGATATGATATATCGGTTCTTCGTTGATGGACTGTATTTCGGACCAATGACCACTGATGGTCTTGAAATCTAGCTGGGTAGATAGCCAATGAGCTCAGGTAAACGACAACATGTGATGGTTCTATCCAGGAAGACTATCGTTTGTGGGAAACTCAATCGTATAGACACAACCATTCGCCATTGAAAACTCTACGAGGCAGCCACGCTGGTTACGTGCAGCATTTCAGAGAATAATTATGGCAAGTAAATCTTTAAAATCGAAGGCAAAGACAAAGTATACAGATCTACACGATATCATTGATGAGATTGATAGAGATAGTGAGAGTGAATTACTACAAGATGAGTCAGACCAGACAGTGACTATTCTTTTCACTCTAAATGGAGAAGATTCTGTGTTGGATTGGTGAGTAACGTTGTTTGAAATGAATAATATCAAATATTATTCATTTGAGTTGTTTGAGATATATATATATATGTATATTTTTTTTGCCATATATAAAAATATGACTAGGACATGAAATATAAAGTACACATATGTATAAAGTAAACATTGCTCTACATTGTGTGTATCTGTGTGTCTGTATATATTACATATATTTTTACATGTCCATTTAGACATGTAGATAAAATACAACACCTCACCTTAGTGGATGTTTACTTACTCTATATATAATCTGTGTCTGTTTTGTCTTTATTTCACAGTCCCAGCGATTCTGATTGGGAGCCCATACTGCCAAGGTGCAAATCCCCCACTGAAGCTGGTCCATCCGCCCGGCCATCAAGAGGTGTGGAGCCGGTGACAAAGAAGCGGAGGAAGGGAAGTGTGGAACCTGCTGGCAGTGCGGAGGAGGGTCGTTGGCACTCTGTGCTGGAGGAGGATGTGGCCCCACCGCCTCCAATTTTCAGACCAAAGAGGCCACCAGGTCCTCAGCTGGCCATGACCTCTAAGTACAGCCCCATGCAACTTTTTCAGCTGTTTTTCACCTCGGCAGTTGTTGATTCCCTGGTGTTGAACACTAATAAGTACGGAGCTAAGAAGCAGGAAGGCAAGAAAGAGACATGGAAGCCCATTTCCAGGTCAGATCTTTTTTGTTTCATGTCAATGGTCATGTACATGGGTGTTGTGAAGCTAAAAACCCTGAAGGACTACTGGAAAACTGCTCCCCTCTATCAACTGCCTTTCCCATCCACTGTCATATCATGCAAAAGGTTTCTGACAATCTCAGGGGCGCTTCATATCAGTGACCCAGAAGTTGATAAGGACAACGAGACGAAGCGAGGCACGGCGAGGTTTGATAAGCTCTGCAAAATTAAACCTCTCTACCTCGACATCATTGAGGCCTGCAAAACCTATTTTCAGCCTGCCCAGAACCTTTCCATAGATGAGAGGATGGTAGCCTCAAAGGCCAGAAATGGCCTAAAACACTACATGCATAACAAACCGACTAAATGGGGTTACAAACTGTTTGTTTTGGCCGATTCTGCGTGTGCATACACATGCAATTTTTTTATCTATGAGGGGAAGAACAGTTGTGCGACTGGTAAGAGACTTAGCTATGACTCCGTTATGCAGTTATTAGATTTTCAGCTGCTAGGGAAGGGCTACAAACTGTTTGTGAATAACTTTTACACAAGCCCTACCCTGTTCACAGACCTGAGGAAGCTGGAGATGTGGGCCTGTGGCACCATTCAGACCAACAGAGTGGGCTTTCCGAAAACCAGGGTGAACGACATGCCTAAGCAGGCTGAGCGGGGTACCATGAGATGGATCCGTGAAGATGGCCTGCTGTTTGTGAAGTGGATGGACACCAGAGAGGTGGCGATGTGCTCCACTATCCACAAGTCCTTCAGTGGTGATCACGTCGTCAGGCGTGTGAAGGACGCTACAGGGGCATGGACCACCAAAAATGTCCCCATTCCTGCAGCCATCAAGGACTACAACAAGAGCATGGGAGGTGTGGACCTGTCAGATGCGCTGATAGGATACTACAATGTTCTCCACAAGACAATGAAATGGTACAAGACATTTTTCTATCATTTCATTGACATTGCTGTGGTGAATGCCTTCATCCTCCAGAAGGAAATGGCCAAGAGCTGTGGACAGCCCCCCATCTCACAGCTAGCCTTCAGAGAGCTGCTCATCCAGGAGCTTGCTAGCTACAGCAAGTCCACTGTAGCACCTTCTGTCCCCTCTACGTCTGTCCCCTCTGCTCCAACTAGTAGTGTTCACCTGCCCAGATTCATCTCTGCAGACATGAATGTGCCTCGGGGCAAAAAGGGCACAGTAGGGAGACGTTATTGTGTTCTGTGTCACATGAAATGCCCCATCATCTGCACCAGCTGTTCAGTAACCCTCTGCTTTACAGCAGAAAGAGACTGCTATTGGGCATGGCATCAGAAGAACAATATTGTGTAGAGGACTGAGGGTCTTCACAATATTGTACATTATACATTGAATGTGCGTAAATAGTTACCCTTGTTATTTGACATTTTTTCAAATGTTCATATTTTTGGGGAAGGGGGGGGGAATATGTTAGAATGGCATTCGAGTGTTTTGTATATAGTAATTTACTTCAAAATGTATCACTGTACCAATTCGGCCACTTGGGTACATTTGGGCAACATGTGTGGGACACCTAGGTGACTATATACTCAATGTCATGTAGCTCACTCATTCCTGAAGATATCTTTCTGAAACTTTTTTCAAATACTGTTGCCATCTTATGTTCTCCATTCAAACCACCCCCAGCATCCTATCTGTATGTTTGGATGTTCTTGTTTCAGTTGAAAGATGATGCAGCAACAATAAAAACAGAAAACGTATGTTTATTTCCTTGTATTTTCTTCTACCAGATCTATGGTGTTATATTCTCCTGCATTCAATTCACATTTGCACAAACTTCAGAGTGTTTTCTTTCAAATGGTACCAAGACTATGCATATCCTTGCTTCTGGGCCAGAGCTACAGGCAGTTAGATTAGGGTATGTCTTCAGGTGGAAATTGCACAAAGTAACCCAAAGAGGTTTTTAATAAGGTAAGGTAGGTTGAAAGGTTAGGTTAGGTCAGTTGGTTGGTAGGGTCTGTCAGCTGACAGACAGAAGATACATAATAAAGGAGAGACTATGAGTAAGAAAGTGATCAGAGTAACCATAGCAACAGAGGACATGGTGTCAGCAGCAGCTCTCTACAAAACCTCAAATGTTGCATCACTTCCGGTGGGCCTCAGAGAGACACATCTAGATGGCCTCAAATCTTCCCTTGGACAGATGTAAATGAGCTGTTGGCTAAATCTGGTGCTACGCATCACTTCTGAGACTTCTGACACCATTGAAATCAGTAGACATGAAAATTACCAGCACTCTGACTCTGTCCTGCACCAGGAGAGTCTAATGGAGGGTAATCTAGAGAGAGAAAGATTTGTCCATTGCATGAACAGTTACAATTGATTTCCTCCAACATTACAGCATTTAATCTCACAGCACATTAGTTGTAATGTCTGAGATGAGGGATTCATCATACCTGCTCTTGATGAAGAGTGACCACTGATATCTTCAGATGTCAGGATGTTGTAGAGAGGTTTGGGAGGGTTGTGAAGGTGTTTGTTGGGGATGTTGTAGGGTTGTGAAAGTGTGTTCTCTATGTTGATCATCGGAACTTGTTTGAAGGTAACCTATACACACACATGGAAGTACGGAGGTAGTTTTGTGCCCCCCAAAATAAGGGGTTAAATATATGTAAAACAATATAAAATATTACCTGAGCTTTCTTATATTGCCTAGATATAGGACAGACACTTCAAAACCTTATTACGTAAAACAAATATATGTATTTTTTTCCAGTTATTAAATGTGTTTTTCAATGCATTTCTATGGGCAATATTAGTAAAGCCCAAATTCAATATTTGATTTAAATATATATATATAAATATATATTCAGTACCAGTCAGAAGTTTGGACACACCAACTCATTGCAGGGTTTTTCTTTATTTTAACTTTTCTCTACATTACCAAGAGTGCAAAGCTGTCATCAAGGCAAAGGGTGGCTACTTTGAAGACTCTCAAACATAAAATACATTTAGATTTGTTTAACACTTTTTTTGTTACTACATGATTCTATAAAATAAAATCTCTGGAATGAGTAGGTGTGTCCAAACTTTTGACTGGTACTGTATATATATATAAATAAATAAATTAAATATTGAATTTGGGCTTTACTAATATTGCCCATAGAAATGCATTGAAAACACGTTTATAACTGGATTTTTCTTTTTTTTTAAGGACTAAGGTTTTGAAGTGTCCAAACTTTTGACTGGTATTACACATATATATATATATATACCTAAAGGGGTCCTAGAATTAAACATCAAACAGCTAAATAATCCACAGTATGGCCATCTTAAAACAATTCCAACCAATAAAATACAGCTAAATTTGGAGAGGACAGCATTCGGAAATCCAGATTTTGTTACGTTACAGCCTTATTCTAAAATGGATTCAATTAAGTTTTTCCGTCATCACAATAACCCATAATGACATCACAATAACCCATAATGACATCACAATAACCCATAATGACATCACTATAACCCATAATGACATCACTATAACCCATAATGACAAAGCAAAAACATGTTTTTAGGAATTTGAACTGAAATACTATATTTACATAAATATTCAGACCCTTTACTCAGTACTTTGTTGAAGCACCTTTGGCAGTGATTACAGCCTCAAGTCTTCTTGGGTATGACAACACAAGCTTGGCACACCTGTATTTGGGTAGCTTCTCCCATTCTTCTCTGCAGATCCTCTCAAACTCTGTCAGGTTGGATTGGGAATGTTGCTGCACAGCTATTTTCAGGTCTCTCCAGAGATTTTCAATCAGGTTTAAGTCTGGGCTCTGGCTGGGCCACTCAAGGACATTCAGAGACTTGTCCTGAAGTCACTCCTGTGTTATCTTGGCTGTGTGCTTAGGGTCGTTGTCCTGTTGGAAGGTGAACCTTCGCCCCCAGTTTGAGGTCCTGAGATCTCTGGAGCAGGTTTTCATCAAGGATCTCTCTGTACTTTTCTCTGTTCATCTTTGCCTCAATTGTGACTAGTCTTCCAGTCCCTGCCGCTGAAAAACATCCTCACAGCATAATTCTGCAACCACCATGCTTCACCGTAGGGAGGGTGCCAGGTTTCCTCCAGACGTCACACTTGGCATTCAGGCCATTGTACAATCTTGATTTCATCAGAACAGAGAATCCTGTTCCTCATGGTCTGAGAATCTTTTGGGTGCCTTTTGGCAAACTCTAAGTGGGCTGTCATGTGCCTTTTACTGAGGAGTGGCTTCCGTCTGGCCACTCTACCATAAAGGCCGGACTGGCAGAGTGCTGCAGAGGTGGTTGTCCTTCTGGAAGGTTCTCCCATCTTCACAGAGATGACCAGCCTTTCAAAGCACTTCATGGCTACATACGTGCGTGACATGGGTCGGTAGTCATTTAGGTAGGTTACCTTGGTGTTCTTGGGCACAGGGACTATGGTGGTCTGCTTGAAACATGTTGGTATTACAGACAGGGAGAGGTTGAACATGTCAGTGAAGACAGTTTCCAGTTGGTCAGCGCATGCTCTGAGTACACGTCCTGGTAATCCGTCTGGGGCCTGCGTTGTGATCTGAGGACCCATGCCAAACCTTTTCAGTCTCCTGAGGGGGAATAGGGTTTGTCGTGCCCACTTTATATAGCCAAATTATTTTTCACTCAGGAAGCTCCGGTAAACAGTGGTTGTTGTGCACTGCTGCCACTACCATGCCTGGAGTCCATTTTGACTTTGTTGATAGCGAGCTGTGTTTGCTAGCGGTAGCTGTGTTAGCGAGCTGTGTTAGCGAGCTGTGTTAGCGAGCTGTGTTAGCTAGAGTTGTTACTACTACTACTTCAAGGTCTCAGAGCAAGTGACGTCACCGATTGAAACGCTATTTAGCGCGCACCGCTAACTAAGCTAGCTGTTTCACATCCGTTACACTAGCTGTGTTAGCTAGCCGCGTTAGCTACCCGTCCGGCTAAAGACGTAGCAGCTAGCTGGCTACTGATCAACCTATTGTGTGTATTGAACATTTGTATTAGACTGGACAGCTTGCTAACTAGCTACCGATCAACCTATTGTGTGTATTGAACATTCATATTGGACAGCCTAACCTATAGAGTAGCACCACCACCCATCAGCCCATTCTCTTCTTGAAGTCAAAGCAACAGTGTATTGTTGCTATAGGAGTTTATGATTAATAATCCTATTTATTTCAAGCCACACTAAAATGTCACCATACTTTTCATTTAAAGCCCCACTATGTAAGACATACATCATCAGAGTGGGCCTCCCATTTAAATGTAAACAATGGAGCAAATGCATCACATGTGAACATCACTTGATTATCAGAGGAGTGTATTATGACATCAGATAGAACTACTCAGACATTCCAAATCAGGCTTCATCCATATCATGAAGGTGGATATTGATCCAACCATTTCCAAAGTAATGACCGGGCTGATGGAAACAGGATATGACTGTATACTTTTCTAAATGCCGACAGACGGTTTGTTACTTCGTTTGACATGGTGGGGTCTTTTTGTGTCAGTAAAAATGTATAAACGAGAAATGGCGGCATTAATCCTTTATGCGCAAATATTGATTTAATAACGATCATATCTTAGTTAACTTGGAGTCACGCGATGATATATTGTGTGGTCCTCCCACTACGATTTGGGAAACCATGCAGTTTATTAGGCTACAGATTAAATAAATGATGAACTTCACAGGGTGGTGAAAGTGCATGTGTTGAGCTTGATGCTCCTTTCCAATACATTTTGATGGTCTTCTTCTGGTGACATGATGATGATTGATGCTTGGTTGCCATTTCACAAATAAAATAATGTCGCTCTTATCCATAATAATCTCATCATGTAGGTAGCCTACCAGAACTGTATCTTTGAGCTGTTGGCTACAGTGCACGGGACAAGAGGACTTTTGCTATATAACTCAACGATTTTTCAAAACCCTCAGTAGAGTTGAAAATGCAATGGAAACCCATTGAACTTGCATTTTTCATTCAGTTCATGGGAATTCAATAGGAAAACATTTTTTCCGTGCACTACGTCATCACGCAGACTTTTATCCGCAATAAATCTGTTTGATGCAAACATTTCCGGTGGGAAAATGCGTATATTGTTTTATGCAGATTTGAGAATATTCACATGAAAATCTGTCGCAAATTGCATGGAAATTTAGCTACTAATGTGGATATTGATCCAACACCTGCCGCGTATTCAAACCAGCCCACTTGGCAAAGACCTCAGTTCAACATTCAGTTTCTCGTTAAATTTCTTTGAAACGGATTTAGGTTGCCAGTTGTGTGAAAATTGATAAAAAAATACCTTATATAAATCCAATCCGTTTTCCACATTGATCACATACACATGGTTAGCAGATGTTATTGGTCACATACACATGGTTAGCAGATGTTATTGGTCACGTACACATGGTTAGCAGATGTTATTGTGAGTGTAGTGAAATGCTTCTGAAACACAGCAGCTAAGATGCAATAGATAGTGAAGAATAGATAGTGAAGGATACATTATTTACAGTTGAAGCTAAAGATTACATACACTTAGGTTGGAGTCATTAAAACTCATTTTTCAACCACTCCACACATTTCTTGTTAACAAACTATAGTTTTGGCAAGTCGGTTAGGACATCTGTGTTAATGACACAAGTCATTTTTTCAACAATTGTTTACAGACAGATTATTTCACAATCCCAATGGGTCAGATGTTTACATACACTAAATTGACTGTGCCTTGAAACAGCCTTGGAAAATTCCAGAAAATTATGTCATAGCTTTCGTAGCTTCTGATAGGCTAATTGACATCATTTGAGTCAATTGGAAGAGCACCTGTGTATGTATTTCAAGACCTACCTTGAAACTCAGTGCCTCTTTACTTGATATCATGGGAAAATAAATACAAATCTGCCAAGATCTCAGAAAAGAATGGTAGACCTCCACAAGTCTGGTTCATCCTTGGGAGCGATTTCCAAACGCCTGAAGGCGTCCTCTGGTCTGATGAAACAAAAATAGTATAGTTTGGCCATAATGACCATCGTTATGTTCGGAGGAAAAAGGGGGATGCTTGCAAGCCGAAGAACACCATCCCCACCGTGAAGCACACAGATGGCAGCATCATGTTGTGGGGGTGCTTCGCTGGAGGAAGGACTGGGGCACTTCACAAAATAGATGGCATCATGAGGCTGGAAAATTATGTGGATATATTGGAAAGTGGAATGAGGAACTCTTCATTGAGACAATCATGAAACAGCAATCTGTGGGTGAGTTGTAGTGGATATTATAATATAAGGATCTGCTGGAGTCCAAGTCAAACCAAGATTCTTTATTTCTGAGCTCAGAGAGAACAACAGAGTTTGGTATTTGGTATTTTACTAGGATCCCCATTAGCTGTTGCAAAAGCAGCAGCTACCCCTCCTACGGTCAACACAAAACATGACACAATTGTCACGTCTCTCGTCGGAAGGCATGGACCAAAGCGCAGCGTGGTAAGTGTTCATGATTTTTATTTAATCAAAAAACATTCGAACAAAATAACAAAGAGAAGAACGAACAGTTCTGTAAGGCAAATCAACTATACAGAAAACAACTACCCAAAAAACACAGGTGGAAAAAGGCTGCCTAAGTATGATTCACAATTAGAGACAACGATAGACAGCTGTCCCTGATTGAGAACCATACTCGGCCAAAACAAAGAAATACAAAAACACATAAAAAGGAACATAGAATGCCCACCCGAGTCACACCCTGGCCTAATCAAAATAGAGAATAGAAGCTTCTCTATGGCCAGGGCGTGACAGCCGCTCTGTTCTGTGCCAGCTGCAGCTTTACTAGGTCTTTCCTTGCAGCACTGGACCACACGACTGGACAATAATCAAGACTAGACAAAACTAGAGCCTGCAGAACTTGCTTTGTGGAGAGTAGTGTCAAAAAAGCAGAGCATCTCTTTATTATGGCTAGACCTCTCCCCATTTTTACAACCATTGAATCTATATGTTTTGACCATGACAGTTTACAATCTAAGGTAATGCCAAGTAATTTAGTCTCCTCAACTTGTTCAACAGACACACAATTCATTACCAGATTCAGCAGAGGTCTAGAATTTAAGGAATGATTTGGACCAAATACAATGCTCTTAGTTTTAAAGATGTTCAGGACCAGTTTATTACTGGCCACGCATTCCAAAACAGACTGCAACTCTTTGTTAAGGGTTTCAGTGACCTCATTAGCTGTGGTTGCTGATGCTTATATAGTTGAATCATCAGCATACATGGACACACATGCTTTGCTTAATGCCAGTGGCAGGCCATTGGTAAAAATAGAAAAGAGTAGAGGGCCTAGAGAGCTGCCCTGCGGTACATCACACTTCATATGTTTGACATTAGAGAAGCTTCCATTAAAAACCCTCTGAGTTCTATTAGATAGATAGCTCTGAATCCACATTATGGCAGAGGTTGAAAAGCCATAGCACAAACATTTTTAAACAACAGGTTATGGTCAATAATATCAAAGGCTGTACTGTAATCTAACAATAGAGCTCCCACAATCTTCTTGTTATCAATTTCTCTCAACCAATCATCAGTCATTTGTGTCAGTGCAGTACATGTTGAGTGCCCTTATCTATAAGCATGCTGAAAGTCTGTTGTTCTTTTGTTTACAGAGAAATAGCATTAGATTTGGTCAAACACATTTTTTTTACAACAGGTTGCTAAGAGCTGGCTGCCAGCTTATAGGTCTGCTGTTAGAACCAGTAAAGGCCGCTTTACCACTCTTGGGTAGTGGAATTACTTTGGCTTCCCTCCAGGCCTGAGGACAGACTTTCCTCTAGGCTCATATTAAAAATATGTCAGATAGGAGTGGCTATAGAGTCAGCTACTGTCCTCAGTAGCTTTCCATCTAAGTTGTCAATGCCAGGAGGTTTGTCATTATTGATCGATAACAATTGTTCCACCTCTCCCACACTAACTTCACAAAATTCAAAACTTGCACTGCTTTTCTTTCATTGTTTTTTTACAAGTTTTTTTCCATCATTCTTTATATCATTGATCTTGGCTTCATAATAAAACATATTATTTTTGTTGAGTTTGGTCACATCATTTCTCAATTTGCAGTAAAACAGCCAGCCAGATGTGCAGCCAGACTTATTCACTACTCATTTTGCCCCATCTCGTTCAAACATACTGTTTTTAAATTCCTCATCAATCCATGGAACCTTAACAGTTCTAACAGTCAATTTCTTAACAGGTACATGTTTATCAATAATTGGAAGAAGCAATTTCATCTGGTAAAAACAGGTAAACACATTATACGGGAGACAACGGGAGCACTGTGTATGTTCTCAGATGAGTTGTGAGTCAATGAGATGTGAAATATCAATATACATGCTAAGAGAAGTAATGTCTCTCTCCTGTGTGGATTCTCTAATGACGTTTAAGTGATTGTTATGAGTAATATGTTTTCCCAAAATCTAATCTTCTGTAAGCCTTCTCCTCTGTGTCATGTTCTTTCAGGCTTCCTAAATGGGCAAATGCTTTGCACCCTGGGAGGAGTGGTAATGCATCTCCCCTCTGTGTATTTTCTCATGTTGGTTCAGTCTGTTTTTCCGGTTAAAACTCCATCCACACTGGGAGCAGTGGTGAGGCTTCTCCCCTGTGTGCATCCTCTCATGTTGTTTCAGGCTCCCTAACTGGTTAAAACACTTGCCACACTGGGAGCAGTGATAAGGCTTCTCCCCTGTGTGTATTCTCTCATGAGCTTTCAGGTGTCCTTTCTGGTTAAACATCTTTCCACACTGGGAGCAGTGGTAAGGCTTCTCCCCTGTGTGAAATCTCTCATGCTGTTTCAGCTCCTCTGACTGGTAGAAACACTTTCCACACTGGGAGCAGTGGTAAGGCTTCTCCCCTGTGTGTATCCTCTCATGTTTTTTCAGATCCCCTGACCTGTTGAAACGCTTCCCACACTGGGAGCAGTGGTAAGGCTTCTCCCCTGTGTGTATTCTCTCGTGTTTCTTCAGATCCCCTGACTGGTTGAAACTCTTTCCACACTGGGAGCAGTGGTAAGGCTTCTCCCCTGTGTGTATTCTCTCATGCCGTTTCAGGTTCCCTAAATTGTTAAAACTCTTCCCACACTGGGAGCAGTGGTAAGGCTTCTCCCCTGTGTGTATTCTCTCGTGCTTTATCAGGTTCCCTAAAACGTTAAAACTCTTTCCACACTGGGAGCAGTGGTAAGGCTTCTCTCCTGTGTGTATTCTCTCGTGCTTTATCAGGTTCCCTAAATCGTTAAAACCCTTTCCACACTGGGAGCACTGGTGTCGTCTTGCTGGTTTGGACGTCCCTGGCTCTGGTTCCTCTGAGTCTGGTCTTTCTCCTGCCAAAGACAGTGTTTTTAAAAATAGAGACCCGAATGAAATCTCCA
Source organism: Oncorhynchus clarkii lewisi (assembly GCF_045791955.1). Taxonomy (NCBI): domain Eukaryota; kingdom Metazoa; phylum Chordata; class Actinopteri; order Salmoniformes; family Salmonidae; genus Oncorhynchus; species Oncorhynchus clarkii. The sequence goes on from NC_092163.1 coordinate 3,441,936, forward strand.
CATGATAAAACAACAGTGCTACGAGAGTAAATCCTAATCAGATCTCTCAACCTGAGGCCAAACCAATGTAGAGCTTCCTGTTTTACAAGTCAGAACACAAAAAACTAAACAGTTCTAGCACACTGAAGACACAGATTCCAATCCAGCATGTGGTTCTAAATATATAACTTTAATAGCTGTATGATACAGAATGTGACCTACACACTTCCTTAAACATAAAATAACTAAAGAAGTAATTTTGTGTAATAGTGTTTACATCGAAGACACAAAGCACACCAGTAACATTTGCCCGTTGTTGATAGGGTGGACACTGAGAAAAATTTGCTTTGATGGGTACTCTCTCATCTGTGTCTATGGGACAATTGATTCATGACTTATTGATAAAAACCTACAGCCGGGTTGGGGGGGTAAAACAACACCAGGTGTAGATGACCACAGCATGAACCCAGGACGGCTTGTGATGCCCCCCGATCAGCATGGGAGGGGTGGAACCAGCCCTATCTAAGCATTTATAAGAGCTCTGTTTTTCATTCAAGGTTAAGCTCTCAGCAACACACTCAAGAGTGTGGGGTCAACAGCTTCATTATTGCAATAATTAATCAATATTAAATAATGATGATTGTTTGAAGAAATGACAAAGTCTCTCTCAGTATACATGAATTTCCATGACAACGCCCGCTGTGATAATTTATTTTATTTAGACGTTCACAAACTTCGTACATTTTGACCATCACAAATGTCATGATATTTTGTGTAAAGTAAAAATAATTTTGGGGTAGATGTTGCTAAAAAATTTAAAACAACATGTGAAGTGTTGGTCCCATGTTTCATGAAATAAAAGACCCCAGAATTTTTCCATAAGCTCAGCTTATTTCTCAAAAAATGTTGTGCACAAATTTGTTTGCATCCCTGTTAGTTAACATTTATTCTCTGCCAAGATAATCCATCCACCTGACAGGTGTGGCATATCAAGAAGCTGATTGAACAGCTTGATTATTACACAGGTGCACCTTGTGCTGGGGAGAATAAAATGCCACTTTAAATGTGCAGTTTTGTCACACAACACAATGCCACAGATGTCTCAAGTTGAGGGAGCGTGCAATTGGCATGCTGACTGCAGGAATATTCACTAGAGCTGTTACCAGATAATTGAATGTTCAATTCTCTACCAGAAGCCGTCTCCAATGTCGTTTTAGAGAATGTGGCAGGATATCCAACTGGCCTCACAACCACAGACCACATTTAACGACGCCAGACCAGGATAGAAAACACTGAAGTTTCTAAAACTGTTTGAATGATGCCTGTGAGTATAACAGAACTCATATGGCAGGCAAAACCATGAGAAGAAATCCAAACAGAAAGTGAGAAGTCGAATTTCAAAACAGTGCCTATTTAAATCCCTGATAGTTATGGATGTGCTTGCACTTCCTATGGCTTCCACTAGATGTCACCGTCTTTAGAACCTGTTTTGAGGATTCAACTATAAAGGAGGGGCTCATAGGAGCTATTTGAGTGAGTGGTCTGGCAGAGTGCCTTGGTCTTGTGACGCGTGGTCATGACAGAGTTAGCTCTCGTTCCATTGCTTTTCTACAGACAATGGAATTCTCCGGTTGGAAAATTATTGAACTTTTAAGATAAAAACATCCTAAAGATTGATTCTATACATTGTTTGATATGTTTATACGACCAGTAATCTAACTTTTTGGAATTTGTCCGATCTTTCCACTGCAAGTTGCACGCGCGTTTCGATTTGTTTACCAAACGCTAACAAAAGGAGGTATTATGGACATAAATGATGAACTTTATCGAACAAATCAAACATTGATTGTGGAACTGGGATTCCTGGGAGTGCATTCTGATTAAGATCATCAAAGGTAATTAATATTTATAATGATATTTCTGACTAATGTTGACTGCGCAACATGGTGGATATTTCTTTGGCTGGTTTGGGCTCTGAGCTCCGTACTCAGATTATTGCATGGTATGCTTTTTCCGTAAAGTTTTTTTGAAATCTGACACAGCGGTTGGTTGCATTAAGGAGAAGTTTATCTAAAGTTCCATGCATAACACTTGTATTTTCATCAACATTTATAACGAGTATTTCTGTAAATTGATGTGGCATGTTTTGTAACTACTGAACATAACACGACAATGTAAAATGAGATTTTTTGGATATTAATATGCACTTTATCGAACAAAACATACATGTATTGTGGAACATGAAGTCCTGTGAGTGTCATCTGATGAAGATCATCAAAGGTTAGTGATACATTTTTATCCGTATTTGTGCTTTTTGTGACTCCTCTTTGGCTGGAAAAATTTCAGGTGTTTTCTGTGACTTGGTGATGACCTACCATAATCGTTTGTGGAGCTTTCGCTGTAAAGCATTTTTGAAATCAGACACTGTGGCTGGATTAACGAGACTTTTATCTTTAAAATGGTGCCTAATGCTTGAATGTTTGAGAAATTTGATTTATGAGATTTCTGTTGATTTGTATTTGGCGCCCTGCAATTTCATTGGCTGTTGTTGGCAGAACCCCGTTCCCATACAGGTTAAGACTCCATAATGTTTCATCATTAGATGCTACAGGCCTCCTTTAAGACTCCATAATGTTTCATCATTAGATGCTACAGTCCTCCTTTAAGACTCCATAATGTTTCATCATTAGGTGCTACAGTCCTCCTTTAAGACTCCATAATGTTCATCATTAGATACTACTGGCCTCCTTTAAGACTCCATAATGTTTCATCATCAGATGCTACAGTCCTCCTTTAAGACTCCATGTTTAGAATGTGTCTGGAAGCGCTACTCTATTCTACTCTCATCCTTTCAGTTTTAATAATATTTAATAATAATGTTATAACAGGTAATAACTAACTTTAATAACTAGGGTCAATACCTGCCTGGCGCTCCAACAAAATATTTCTTTACCCCCCTCTAACAATACCGCTACAGAATTAGCATAGTAGGCCATGTAATTTAAGGTAATCTGAAATATTTAGGACTAACTTATTCCTTGCCACCCATTCTGAAACTCACTGCAGCTCTTTGTAAGTGTTGCTGTCATTTCAGTTTCCGTGGTAGCTGACGTGTACAGTGTTGGGTCATCCGCATACAGACACACTGGCTTAACTCAAATGTCATTGGCATGTCGTTGGTAAAGATTGAAAGGTCATCATTTTTAAGGAAAAGTTTTTGTAAAACAAGCAGCTTACATTGGATCATCTTGAAACTCTCTCTCTAAAGCGAACTTTTATCAAGGTTTTATATGGTCTATTGGTTCCTCTCTAAAGCTAACTTTTATCAAGGTTTTATATGGTCTATTGGTTCCTCTCTTTTCATTGGTAGAATCCTTTTCCAGTGTTATGATATTCATAACATCCATATCCACCAGTCTATCTTCCTGTCAACTAACAGAAGTCTGCTGGTTGTCCTGGTAACAGATACCAGTGGGCAGATCTATTTAATTTGTTCAAACTGAACTACAGCACTTACTTTGATGAGTTAAATCTGATCCTTTCTTCTCTTCTCCTCCTCTCACAGTTCCACTCAGCCCCGTTGTTTTCCTGCAGTCCACCAGCAGCACAGACAACCTCTTCATACCCAGCAGTAAGGCGCTACCGGGAGAGGCACGACACGGGGACTGCAGCAGGGAGGAAGGGCTAGCATTGTCCTGGTAACCATAAAGAGGGGACACAGACACATATCATTATGGATGCTGATGCCACTGTTGTCATGAAGTGCTTTAAAGAAATCCAGCCCAGACCCCGATAGAGCAAGCTGTATGCTAGACCAAACCAAGCTGTACCATCTGGTGTTCTGATCTGGAGAGACTCTTCTCTGCCTCGTCAGCATCAGGTGGTTGTTGAGGCTCCCCAGAGGATCCACGATAGTCACGTCTCTCTCCTGTGTGAACGAGAACAGCAAACAGACGGTAAACTTATGACCGTCTATTACAATCAAGAGGCATGAATATGTCTAAAATGGCCACTTCCATCATGATTTTGTAAAATATTGTTTGTGTTGCAAATGTAAAGGGTCATTTCCACAAAATGGGTGCCTTTACATCCCTTTGATATTTTAAGTAGATTTTAAAAGCCTGTTATACTAGATGAGGTGAACTTTAATGTAGACCACATGGAGAATGAGAATTCAATACATCGAAGTCCCAAAAACATATGACCAATGGCAGATTGTCCCTTAAACAATTCCCACAGTACTGAACGACATATTCAAGTGTTGAACTGAAGTAGAATGCCCCTTTAAAACAATACATTATTTCAAGAACTACATAGTGTCCCTGTTTTTAAGACAGTACTCACTGGTGGTAGTCTGATCTTCAGCCTCCTCCGCTTTCACTCCCAAAACGTCTTCCTCCTTTTTTATTGAGATAGCCTCCTCTTCCTCTTTTACTCTAAAAGGTTCTTCCTCTTCTTTCACTACATTCTCTTCTTTCAATGTTATGGCATCTTCCTCGTTTTTGATCCTGAAAGCTTCTACCTTCTCCACTTCCACTTTGACAACCTCTTTCCCATCTTCCTCTTTCACTGTAATATCATCCTCTTCTGCTTTCAATGTGATAGCGTCCTCTTCCTCCCTTTTCATCCTGAAAGCTTCTTCCTCTCCTTTCACCAGAGCTTCTTTCTCGGTCCAGCTTTGTGAGCTCATGCTCCGGTCGATTAGCCTAATGCAGTATCAATTTAGTAACACATTTGCTAATTTAACGAGCAAATGACGTTAAAATGAACTAGTAGATGGGTAAATATAATTATATTCAAAACACTAAGAGTAATATACACAAGATTGGTCTAAAGAGCTTCAAAAACTAAACTTTATGTTCGCTAGCAAAGCAACACGTTCGTTGAATCAGAAGCCCTTTGTCGCTGTTGAAGAAGTCTCCAGTTCCGTCCACTAGATTATACGTCACGCAAATAGCATCAACTGAAAGACTCATATTGCTCTCTGCTGACTGGAGTGGGTAACGCAGTTTGGAAAAATATTAATAACAATGTTTATTCTGGCAAGCCATGTCATGCGAAGAAATTTAAAAAGAAACAGATGTTATGTTTTCTCTTACTTCTTACAGGCAATACTTTACTCCAGGGCTGACCTGCCCGTTAGACAGGATTAGGTGACAGATGAAAGAGTATACGATTTTTGTCATTGTTATTCTGAACCCACTGCCTGCAAGCCATTGTTAAATTAGCCTCAGTGATTTGTATTTTCCTTCAACTTTCTGAAGAGGAAACAGCCAGGAAATGCCCCTGTCTGAGTGCATTTGTCTACCACTATGTGTAGCTGTTAGCAATGATACTAATGACAACTATCATCTGGTTGATGGAAAAGCTTTCCCACAAATCTTGTCAATTAAATGTTAACTACAAAGTAGTCTATTCTGCCTACCTGGCAGAATGATACCATGACTATTAGCATCAATCCAGTGATTTGTTCAGCAGACTCTGCAATCACATGTGTGCTACAGAGACACCACTAACCAAGCAAGGCTCTTGCTGGTGTCACTTCAATTAAAGGGTATCTACACATAAAAATGAACATGTCTTAGATTTTTCTCAGACTTCAAACGTGTTCTCCTGATGTGGTTTAAGTGTTGTTGTGGACTTAGAACATCCAATGTTGTTGTTTTCTATTAACAGTGTGATTTAGAGACAAAAACAGACAAACAGGGACAAATCAGAAACCTGGAAAAACTAAACAAAGAAAATGGAATTAGGTTCAATAAAACGCATTAGATAGAGATGTTATATATAGATAGAGATGTTATAGAGCCATAAATATTCTATACATTTTCTCTCATTACTGTATTATCTAGGGATAGTGTAGAGTAACAGCTGTATCCTGAAGTGACCTTTAACCTCCCTGCTCCTCAATACTTCTTCCACTGGATCAAAGCTTCAGCCAAGTAGGATACATGATAGTGGCAACACATGGAGGTGGGTTGGATATAGTCATGGTAGGATACAATGAGCAGCAAGATGTTCTTTACCATTCGGCCATCAGATTTGCCACCAATGCTGCTTATAGGACACATCACTGCACTCTATACTCCTCTGTAAACTGGTCATCTCTGTATACCAGCCGCAAGACCCACTGGTTTAATGCTTATTTATAAAACCCTCTTAGGCCTCACTCACCCCTATCTAAGATAACTACTGCAGCCCTCATCCTCCACATACAACACCCATTCTGCCAGTCACATTCTGTTAAAGGTCCCCAAAGCACACACATCCCTGGGTCGCTCCTCTTTTCAGTTCGCTGCAGCTAGCGATGGGAACAAGCTGCAGGAAACCCTCAAACTGGACAGTTTTATCTCCATCTCTTCATTCAAGGACTCAATCATGTATTTAATATTACATAGTAAACTTTAACAATTGTAATATGTATGTTTAAATGACTGTACTAAATTTCTCTCTCTCTTTCTCTCTCCCTCTTTCTCTCCCCTTGGATGGGAATGTTAAGGGTTAAGAAGTTGTGAATCTAGGGGGCCCTTGCACACAGGGGAACTACATGGACACAAAATAATTAACAACCTGGCCCCCCAGGTGTCTTTGAAAACATCTGTTTCACTAACGACCTAAACAGATCATTTAAAAAAAATAGTTATAGGGGGGGGGGGGGTGTTCGGGGGATGTCTCAGTCTTTGAAAGGGTCATTGTACTCTTTAACTATGCTTCCTTTACTGATGACCTAAACAGATCACTTTTGACCTTTAAAAAATAGTTGTCAGCTATCCAGATATAATGGTCAAGAGGTCGTGAACCTAGAGGGACCCTTGAACACATGTTGTGTTTAGGTACATATGTTTTCGGTTTATGAAGGAATAAATGATTGAGAGGATATAGACCACAAAATAAAAGATAACTGTATTCTTTAACGATGTGCCCTTCACTAATGACTTAAACAGATCATTTTACCCCATGAATGGGGCTACATCAGGGGCCTTCAATGCTGCAGAAATGTTTTGGTACCCTTCCCCAGATCTGTGCCTCAACACAATCCTGTCTCGGAGCACTATGGACAATTCCTTCCACCTCATGGCTAGGTTCTTGCTCTGACGTGCACTGTCAACTGTGGAACCTTATATAGACACGTGTGTGCCTTTCCAAATCATGTCCAATCAATTGAATTTACCACAGGTGGACTCCAATTAAATTATAGAAACATCTCAAGGATGATCAATGGAAACAGGATGCACCTGAGCTCAATTTCGAGTCTCATTCAGCAAAGGGTCTGAATACTTAGGTAAATAATTTTGTGTTTAATACATTTGCAAAACATTTATAAAAAAGCTTGTTTCCGCTTTGTCATTATGGGGTATTGTGATGTCATTATGGGGTATTGTGATGTCATTATGGGGTATTGTGATGTCATTATGGGGTATTGTGATGTCATTATGGGGTATTTTGTGTAGATTGTTGAGGAAATTGTTTTATTTAATCCATTTTAGAATAAGACTGTAACGTAACAAAATTTGAAAAAAGTCAAGGGGTCTGAATACTTTCCAAAGAAACTGTAAGTGATTGAGGAGAGAGCATCATCGCTATATTCTAATTAAAATCATTGACCCATCGTAACAGCATTCATAGGAGGAAGGTGAGGACCAAGGTGCAGCGTGGTACATGTTCATATTATTTATTTGAAACTGAACACTAAAATGCAAAACAACAAAGAGAACAACCGAAACAGTTCTGTCAGGTGCAGATACACACAAACAGAAAGCAACAACCCACAACTAACAGTGGGAAAACAGGCTACCTAAGTATGGTTCTCAATCAGAGACAACGAAACAGAGACAGCTGTCCCTGATTGAGAACCATACCCGGCCAAAACATAGAAATACAAAACCTAGACATGCAAACATAGAATGCCCACCCACATCACACCCTGAACAAACTAAACAAAACAATCTACGGGCATGACACCCATAAGAGACCACATGACCAAAGCCAGGCGTGACCCATATAGAATTAAAACAACATTATTCTTAATGAGAAATATAATCTAGTAAACAAATGTTTGCAAAACCAAAGACATGAAAACGGGTGGGAACATTGTATTTAGCTAGGATTTCATAAGGCCAGGAATGTCATTGAGACATCAGTTAATGTTGCTAGTTTAGGGATGACGATAGTGAAGGTTCATCAATGTTAAAGATGTTTTTTAATTTGACGTGGAAACAACGTTTATTCAACCAACCAAACCACACTGATTGACAATAAATTTCACATGCTGTTGTGCAATAGAATAGACAACAGGTGGAAATTAAAGGCATTTAGCAAGACACCCCCAATAAAGGAGTGGTTCTGCAGGTGGGGACCACAGACCACTTCTCAGTTCCTATGCTTCCTGGCTGATGTTTTGGTCACTTTTGAATGCTGGCGGTGCTTTCACTCTAGTGGTAGCATGAGACGGAGTCTACAACTCACACAAGTTTTCAGATAGTGCAGCTCATCCAGGATGGAACATCGATGCGAGCTGTGGCAAGAAGGTTTGCTGTGTCTGTCAGCGTAGTGTCCAGAGCATGGAGGCGCTACCAGAAGACAGGCAGGTACATCAGGAGACGTGGAGGAGACCTTAGGAGGGCAACAATCCAGCAGCAGGACCGCTACCTCCGCCTTTGTGCAAGGAGGAGCAGGAGGAGCGCTGCCAGAGCCCTGCAAAATGACCTCCAGCAGGCCACAAATGTGCATGTGTCTTCTCAAATGGTCAGAAACAGACTCCATGAGGGTGGTATGAGGGCCCGACGTCCACAGGTGGGGGTTGTGCTTACAGCCCAACACCGTGCAGGACGTTTGGCATTTGCCAGAGAACACCAAGATTGGCAAATTCGCCACTGGCGCCCTGTGCTCTTCACAGATGAAAGCAGGTTCACACTGAGCACATGTGACAGACGTGACAGTCTGGAGACGCTGTGGAGAACTATCTGCTGCCTGCAACATCCTCCAGCATGACCGGTTTTGCGGGGGGGTCAGTCATGGTGTGGGGTGGCATTTCTTTGGGGGGCCGCACAGCCATTAGGTACCGAGATGAGATCCTCAGACCCCTTGTGAGACCATATGCTGGTGTGGTTGGCCCTGGGTTTCTCCTAATGCAAGACAATGCTAGACCTCATCTGGCTGGAGTGTGTCAGCAGGTCCTGCAAGAGGAAGGCATTGATGCTATGGACTGGCCCGCCCGTTCCCCAGACCTGAATCCAATTGAGCACATCTGGGACATCATGTCTCGCTCCATCCACCAACGCCACGTTGCACTACAGCCCGTCCAGGAGTTGGCGGATACTTTAGTCCAGGTCTGGGAGGACATCCCTCAGGAGACCATCCGCTACCTCATCAGGAGCATGCCCAGGCATTGTAGGGAGGTCATACAGGCACGCGGAGGCCACACACACTACTGAGCCTCATTTTGACTTGTTTTAAAGACATTACATCAAAGTTGGACAGCCTGTAGTGTGGTTTTCCACTTTAATTTTGAGTGTGACACCAAATCCAGACCTCCATGGGTTGATAAATTTGATTTCCATTGATCATTTTTGTGTGATTTTGTTGTCAGCGCATTCAACTATGGAAAGAAAAAAGTATTTAATAAGAATATTTCATTCATTCAGATCTAGGATGTGTTATTTTAGGATCAGCCTGTAGTGTGGTTATTTCCCTTTCTTTTTTTGAGCAGTGTATTTGGTAAAACACAATTTTTCCCAACAGTTTGTTAAGAGCTTAGAACCTGTAAAGGCCGCTTTACCACTCTTGGGTAGTGGAATTACTTTGGCTTCCCTCCAGGCCTGAGGACAAATACTTCCCTCTAGGCTCAGATTAAAAATATGTCAGATAGGAGTGGCTATAGAGTCAGCTACTGTCCTCAGTAGCTTTCCATCTAAGTTGTCAATGCCAGGAGGTTTGTCATTATTGATCGATACCAATTGTTCCACCTCTCCCACACTAACTTTACAACATTCAATACTTGCACTGCTTTTCTTTCATGATGTTTTTTTACATCATTCTTTATATCATTGATCTTGGCTTCTTAATGAGTTTATTATTTTTGTTGAGTTTGGTCACATAATTTCTCAATTTGCAGTACATAAAACAGCCGGCCAGATGTGCAGCCAGACTTATTAGTCAGTTCATAAAACAGCCAGCCAGATGTGCAGCCAGACTTATTAGCCACTCCTTTTGCCCCAACTCTTTCAAACATACAGTTTTTAAATTCCTCATCAATCCATGGAACAGTTCTAACAGTCCCTTTCTTAACATGTACATGTTTATCAATAATTGGAAGAAGCAATTTCATCTGGTAAAAACAGGTAAACACATAAGTCAACAATATAAGACAACGGGAGCACTGTGTTTGTTCTCTGATGAATTGTAAGAAAAATGAGAAGTGCAATATCAATATACATGCTAAGAGAAGTAATTTCTCTCTCCTGTGTGGATTCTCGAAAGACATTTAACTGTGTGTATTAGCTCATGAACGTTCAGGTGCCCTAACTGGTTGAAACACTTTCCACACAGGGAGCAATGGTAAGGCATCTCCTGTGTGTATTCTCTCATGCCGTTTCAGGTTCCCTAAATAATTAAAACACTTGCCACACTGGGAGCAGTGGTAAGGCTTCTCCCCTGTGTGTATTCTCTCATGCCGTTTCAGGTTCCCGAACTGATTAAAACACTTGCCACACTGGGAGCAGTGGTAAGGCTTCTCCCTTTTGTGAATTATTTTGTGAAGTCTCTCATGCCGTTTCAGCTTCACTGACCGGTTGAAACACTTTCCACACTGGGAGCAGTGAAAAGGCTTCTCCGTGTGTATTCTCTCATGCTGTTTCAGGTTCCCTGACTGATTAAAACACTTGCCACACTGAGAGCAGTGATAAGGCTTCTCCTCTGTGTGTATTCTCTCATGTTGTTGCAGGTTCCCTAACCGCTCAAAACACTTTCCACACTGGGAGCAGTGGTAAGGCTTCTCCCCTGTGTGAATTCTCTCATGCCGTTTCAGGTTCCCTAACTGGTTAAAACTCTTGCCACACTGGGAGCAGTGGTAAGGCTTCTCCCCTGTGTGTATTCTCTCATGTAGTTTCAGGTTCCCTAACTGGTTAAAACACTTGCCACACTGGGAGCAGTGATAAGGCTTCTCCTCTGTGTGCATTTTTTCATGTTGTTTCAGGTTCCATAACCGGTTACAACCCTTTCCACAGTAGGAGCACTGGTGTCGTCTTGCGGGTTTGGACGTCCCTGGCTCTGGTTCCACTGAGTCTGGTCTTTCTCCTGCCAAAGACAGTTTATTTTTTTTAAATAGATACACGAATGATACACCTTTTCCAAATTTTGTTACATTTCAGCATTATTCTAAAATTGATTAAATTGTTTTTCCCCCTCGCCAATCTAAACTCAGCAAACAAAGAAACGTCCTCTCACTGTCAACTGCGTTTATTTTCAGCAAACTTAAGATGTGTAAATATTTGTTGGAACATAACAAGATTCCAAACTGAACAAGTTCCACAGACATGTGACGAACTGAAATGGAATAATGTGTCCCTGAACAAAGGGGGGGGGGGGGGGGGGTTAAGTACTACAGTGCATCTACTCATGAACTGCACCAGATTTGACAGTAGTTGCAGTGAGATGCTACCCCACTCTTCCACCAAGGCACCTGCAAGTTCCCGGACATTTCTGGGGAGAATGGGCCTAGCCCTCACCCTCCGATCCAACAAGTCCCAGACGTGCTCAATGGGATTGCGATCCGGGCTCTCCGCTGGCCATGGCAGAACACTGACATTCTGGTCTTGCAGGAAATCACGCACAGAATGAGCAGTATGGCTGGTGGCATTGTCATGCTGGAGGGTCATGTCAGGATGAGCCTGCAGGAAGGGTACCACATGAGGGAGGAGGATGTCTTCCCTGTAACGCACAGCGTGGAGATTGCCTGCAATGACAACAAGCTCAGTCTGATGATGCTGTGACACACCGCACCAGACCACGACGGCCCCTCCACCTCCAAATCGATCCCGCTCCAGAGGACAGGCTTCGGTGTAATGCTCATTCCTTCGACGATAAACGCGAATCCGACCATCACCCCTGAAGACAAAACCGCAACTTGTCAGTGAAGACCACTTTTTGCCAGTCCTGTCTGGTCCAGTGACAGTGGGTTTGTGCCCAGAGGCGACGTTGTTGCCAGTGATGTCTAGTGAGGACCTGCCTTACAATAGGCATACAAGCCCTCAGTCCAGCCTCTCTCTGCCTATTGCAGACAGTCTGAGCACTGATGGAGGGATTGTGCGTTCCTGGTGTAACTTTGGCAGTTGTTGTTGCCATCCTGTACCTGTCCCGCAGGTGTGATGTTCGGATGTACCGATCCTGTGCAGGTGTTGTTACACGTGGTCTGCCACTGCGAGGATGATAAGCTGTCCGTCCTGTCTCCCTGTAGCGCTGGGCGTCTCACAGTACGGACAGTGCAATTTATTGCCCTGGCCACATCTGCAGTAGTCCTCATGCCTCCTTGCAGCATGCCTAAGACACTTTCACACAGATGAGCAGGGACCCTGGGCATTTTTCTTTTGGTGTTTCCAGATTCGGTAGAAAGGCCTCATTGGAGTCCTAAGTTTTCATAACTGTAACCTTAATTGCCAACCGTCTGCAAGCTGTTGGTGTCTTAACAACCGTTCCACAGGTGCATGTTCATTAATTGTTTATGGTTAATTGAACAAGCATGGGAAACAGTGTTTAAACCCTGAGATTTTTGGATATAAATATGAACTTTATCGAACAAAACATACATGTATTGTGTAACATGAAGTCCTATGAGTGCCATCTGATGAAGATCAAAGGTTAGTGATTCATTTTCTCTATTTCCGCTTCTTGTGACTCCTCTCTTTGGTTGGAAAATGACTGTGTGTTTTTGAGGCTCTGACCTAACATAATTATATGGTGTGCTTTCGCTGTAACGCTCTTTTGAAATCAGAAACGATGGGTAGATTAACAAGAAGTTAAGCTTTAATTTAGTGTATTTTACTTGTGAATGTATGAAAGTTACATATTTAAAAAAAATATTTTGAATTTCGCGCTCTGCCTTTTCAGAGGAATGTTGTCGAGGGGTTCCGCTAGCCATAAGAAGTTTTAAGACTCCATGTTTCATTAGATGCTACAGTCCTCCTTTAAGACTCCATAATGTTTCACCATTAGACGCTACAGTCCTCCTTTAAGACTCCATAGTGTTTCATCATTAGATGCTACAGTCCTCCTTTAAGACTCCATAATGTTTCACCATTAGACGCTACAGTCCTCCTTTAAGACTCCATAATGTTTCATCATTAGATGCTACAGTCCTCCTTTAAGACTCCATAATGTTTCATCATTAGATGCTACAGTCCTCCTTTAAGACTCCATAATGTTTCATCATTAGATGGTACAGTCCTCCTTTAAGACTCCATAATGTTTCATCATTAGATGCTACAGTCCTCCTTTAAGACTCCATAATGTTTCATCATTAGATGCTACAGTCCTCCTTTAAGACTCCATCATGTTTTCCTGTTAAACAGTCTTGTAAAGATAGGGGGGCCATGTTCTGTTATAATCTCCACCCGGCACAGCTAGAAGAGGACTGGCCACCCCACATAGCCTGGTTCCTCTCTAGGTTTCTTCCTAGGTTTTGGCCTTTCTAGGGAGTTTTTCCTAGCCACCGTGCTTCTACACCTGCATTGCTTGCTGTTTGGGGTTTTAGGCTGGGTTTCTGTACAGCACTTTGAGATAACAGCTGATGTACGAAGGGCTAAATAAATAATATAATAATAATAATAATATATAAATACATTTGATTTGATTACGTAAATAAGCTTTCTATTATTTTATTTTTTTGAAAAATGTCTAAAAGCCTTTTATCGCTTCATCATTATGGGTTATTGTGTGTAGATGGATTAAATGAAACATTTCCTCATCAATTTTAGAATAAGATGTAACATAACAAAATGTGCAAAAAGTCACGGGGTCTGAATACTTTCCAAAGGCATTGGAAGTGATTGAGGAGAGAGCATCATTACTATATTCTGATTAAAATCATTGACCCATAAGGGACCACATGACCAAAGGCATTGGAAGTGATTGAGGAGAGAGCATCATTACTATATTCTAATTAAAATCATTGACCCATAAGGGACCACATGACCAAAGGCATTGGAAGTGATTGAGGAGAGAGCATCATTACTATATTCTAATTAAAATCATTGACCCATAAGGGACCACATGACCAAAGGCATTGGAAGTGATTGAGGAGAGAGCATCATTACTATATTCTAATTAAAATCATTGACCCATAAGGGAACACCTGACCAAAGCAATGCGTGACCCATACAGAATTAAAACTATATTCATCTTAATGAGAAATATAATCTAATAAACAAATGTTTGCATAACCAAAGACATGAAAACGGGTGGGAACATTGTATTTAGCTAGGATTTCATAAGGCCAGGAAGGTCATTGAGAATAACAATAGACAATAGTTAATGTTGCTAGTTCAGGGATGAAGATAGTGCAGGGTGATGAATGTTAAAGATGTGTTCTGTGGGAGAAATTAGGTACATATATGGATAAATATACTGTCCTATATAAAAGAGGGATGCATTTGCCATTCTGGTAAGGTACATTGTCTATTGTATAGGACAGGAAGCCAGAGTGGGGCCATGGGAGAGGGCAATACCTAGGGCAGCTGGACATACAAAGATCAGAGGTTATCTAAGGACGGGGGGTTCAGCCAAAGGACCAATTGATGGATTACAGACATCAATCACATCACAGGAGACAAGTCTGTTTGATCTTAGACAACCATATGAAGAGAAGGCGACCAGAACAGCTAGGCACCCTAAAGCTAAAGGAGATGAAAGACACCAAAAGGGACACATGGAGTTAATTACAGGGTATGAACACAGGCCACAGGAAAGGGGAATGTATAGTATTTTTAGTATAGCTGAGCATGCTAAAAACAGAAGAGACACATAGTCTGCTGACCCTAGATAACACACAAACAGGAGAACGCATTAAGCTGAGTGAAGGGTCAAAGCAAGGGTCTTGTCACCATTAGGATCTAATGGAAAGCAGATGGGGGCGTTATTGGGCTGAACAAGCAGGAAGCACGGATTGGGATGTAACTTAATTTGCATATGGGAGGGACTTATATGGTAGGTGTATAACTCAGAGCGAGGGCTCTGAAAAAGTGTGTGTGTTCCGCGGACCGCTCCGGCTTATGATACTGTTGTATTAAAAGTCTATATTGATTTTCACAAAGTTCTTGGTTGTGTCATATTTGAACCGATTTGCCACTACATAATTGGCGAGCTTGCCAGGAGAATTAGGGACTGAATAACGTTCTTGGCTGGCAGCGGGATCTTTGGACGATCTGGGCAAACAAGGGTGGCCACCCAGCTAAGGTAAGACAACAGTGAAATGTTTGCGTAGATCGCTTCAGAGATCCTGCCTCAGCAAGAGGAGCGTCAAGTAGGTCTCTCTCTCTCAAATTTCCTAAAAACTATAGAAACTAAAGAACTTTTTGAAATTCAATGAATTTGCATGCATGTGTGTAAGCTTGGAAATTGTATAATGAATGTGCATGCATGTCTAGTGAGTAAGTAGGTGGGGGCTGTGAACTTCGCTGGTGTAGGGTGTGTTATTCTGGCATGTTGGGGCTGGGATTGGGCACAGGGTTACAGCTATCTGCTTATAAGGTTTGAATAAAATACGTAGTTATAGAAGTCCTGCGATACCGCTTCAAAAATATTTACCAGAAGGTCTGAATGGGTAGGTTACTTTATTGATAAGTAATCCTGCGATACCGCTTCAAAATATTTAGCTGAAGGACTGAATGGGTAGGCTACTTTATTGATAAGTAGATAGATAAACATTCATGGCTACCGCTTCAAGGAAAAGGTCTGTACGGATGAGTATTTAGAAAATAAATACACATGGCTACCGCTTTGAAATGAAGGTCTGTACGGGTGAATATTTAAAACACAGAAAGAACGCTGGCCTGATTGTGCGACGTTCAACTGAAAAAGGAAATCCTGCGAATATAAAACGCTCCGTCTAGCTAAACGGGGGTTTATAAATCAGTAGGTCGCACCACGATATTGCTCTAACGTAGAATAAAGATCAATACGGGGTGGATGAATAGGATATGAAGACAAGCTGATCCGATTAGACAGTAGTCTCGTCATGTCGTAAAAATCCTATAGGATAATACCAGTTTATGTAGAGGAAGTGTATTAAACTAGGGGATAAACTATAGGTCGTTTTTAGGTAAAAACGAAGGGTATGCGTGAAAAATCCTATAGGATAATACCAGCTTATGTAGAGGAAGTGAATTAAGTTAGGTAATAAACTGTTTTGTTTTTAGGTAAAGACAAAAGGATTGAATGAATGCTGTAATATAATTATTTGTGATGAATGAGCAGATTAGAAAGAAGAGGAAGAACAGGCTGTGTGTCTGTGACCAACTGGGAATGCGCAGGCCTCTCTGACAGTTAACTAAGTGTAATTTGAGAAAGAGAGCGCATTTAACTCTCACTGGGAAGAGGAACGAAATCGATAAATATTGGGCAAGATAAGTTATACATAAGCATAAAACATTGACTGGATAATGAGTTAAAAGACCATTGTAAAAATTACAATAGGTGTTAAAAAGAGGTATTAAACAAGGCATGGATAGTATAAAACGGATGCGAAGTAGGAAGAAATAACTTAAAAATGTACAGATAAACTAAAATATACTGGTTAAAATAAATCTAGGCTAAAGTGAGAATTGCATGAAAATAGAAGTCTAGAACACATTAAAAATATCACAAGCCCTGTAAACGAAATAGGAGGCTGCAATTTAAAAATAGCCTCAGGAATTAAACAGTAAAATAGGCTAAGAGAGAATATAGCAAGCGGATAAATAAAGAGATAAGAAAGTGCAGACATTATAAATAAGCTGAATTAGAAGGAAAATTATATGAAATAGGATTTAATACATTGAATAAAGTTAAAGTAATAGTATAAGCAAAGATAAAAACACAGTGATATTTGAGGTGCTGTACTAGAATAAGACATTAAGGCTTCTGTAGTATTCAGTAATACAGTTGTAGACATTATAGAGTAGGTTTTAATAGGAGGTATTAAGTGATGTGACTAATAAATTATTATTTGAGAAAGTAGGGTAGATCTACCTTGGAAAATAGTAAATAAAGTATATAATGCGATGGGAGAGTATAGGAAAAATAAATAGTGGCATGGAAACAAATGGACTGTTTCTCCCGGGAATATAGAGATAGCGAAATTTAATAAAGCCATAGAGTCGCTGAAAGAAGCGCACGTTAATTCTACCAATTCGATTTGAATATGAAGGAGCGGTTTGCTACAATGTAGGGCAACATTACCCGGTAAACAGGATAAATAAAATAATGAATTGGAACGATCACATACAACCATAACAAGAAGCTTAACTTACCAGCGTTTTAATGTTAATTAACATTATATCATCAGAAATACATTACGATGGGGGAAGTGTAAGAAGTTGTAGAGCAGGGCTAACTAGTGTGGGGGAAAATTAGTGTAAGATGACACTGGAATGCGATAGTAGAGAATGCAGAAATACAGGAATTTACACCCGTTTTAAAAGAACAACAACTGATCGTTCTAAGGTTAGTACGAATGAAGTTTTCACCAAGCGGTGTATAGTCACTGATTGATCAAAAAGTGGTTCATAGAGAGTACAGTTTATGTGATGAAATACGTACTAGATCACGTTTTACCTAACTTATAGTAAGGTACTGATGTAATTTACAAATAGCCCCACTCGGAGTCGTTTTGCATTAAAATGGCGGTTTCAGTGGTGATAAAATGCGTGGAGAAGTTATTAGCGTCAAAATACGGAAAATAAACGTATATGAAAAATCACAAGCGTGGTAAAAATAGTTAGAAGAAAAGCAAATTGTAGAGTATGGGTGTATTCAATTTCTAAGGGTAGGATACAGATGGCCGAGCAGGGGGGAATTGTGCGTTCTGTGCATGGCTGGAGCTTTTATCGCATGCTCGGGATAAGTGAGGGGATTTTAGTATGTGTGTTACTGTTGGCTTGCTGATTTAGAGGGTGGCATGGTGAATGTTAACGAAATGTACATTTCTTTTCCAGAAAAAAGGGGTTACATTTTCAATGGGTTTTTCAGTTCGGTTTCAAATTGGGTATGCAGAAGGATGGAAGTGCTTTTGAAAGTGTGGTTAAGATGTTTCTAAAGAAAAAAGAGTGAAAACATTATAATGGTGTCGAATGCCCTGAACTCTAAGAATTTCCCGTGAAGACTGATCAACTTCACTAGAAATTTTTGGAATAGGTGGGATTTAATTATAAAATGATTGAGAAACACCAGTCTCTATTCAAAGTGTACTATCATTTTGAAATTCCATTATTTCCTTGGGAAAAAGATGAAGAGTTGTAATCTTGAATTGACTAGTTATTCAAATAGTTTATTTATATTTAACATGGGGTTATAGGAGAACATATCAGTTCCCTAGGGTTATGGTCTTTGGGTAAATACAAAATGTGCTTTGTTCATTCTACATATAAAATGGAAATATATGTAAACAAGGGATAACAGTTACTCCAAATAGGTTATTGGAGTGGGGGTTTCTGCAAGGGTTATGATGATAACTACATAATCTGTAACTCATCTGAGAGATTGCTAGTAGAATAAGGGAGTTATCATGGAAATGTAATGTCAGAATGCATTAATGCTTGGGAGAGACTATCATCACAACTAGTGTGTGTAAAACTCAAACCCACCCTACTGGCTGAATAGTGAGGGGTAACTGTGTCTGATGACCTGTGAACTGTATCTGGAATGATATGTGTCTGGGAGAAGGAAGACTAAAGGGGATTGGGGTAATGACCTTTTATTACCAGGCCATTCATGACAGAAAAACAGAGACAAAAGGGCGCATGGTACAATAGATATTACTGGTACTAAAAGTTTTTAGTAAAATGTTAATTATTGAAGGGATGATGAATTGAATTGAGAAGGTCAAATTTGAGTTAAAGTAAGCACTAAGGACTGTTATTCTGAATATTGGATTGGACAATATATAAACAACATTTAGTTATGTTTTGGTTATAGGACTGTTTAAATGTACTAGGCCTAGGGAAGCTCTGGAAACTAATCCTGAGACAGGTTGATTGACAGAACTTGCAGAATATTAGATTTAAAGGTTTTTGTTTCTTTTATTTTACAATATCATTGTAATTGGAGTGATACATTGGAATGACATCAGTAATTGAATAAAAAGTATAGTCTGTTGTGTGATAACACCCAAGGATGAAGAAGACATTACAAATAGTGGTAATTTATTGCAAATATGCAGTCATTATAATTTACTTTACCATTTTTCTTGTTTGGTCAATTTATTTTTGGTGTGAGGAAAATAAGAGTGTATATTTTTCCTGAGGAGGGACTGATATAAATTGACTAAAAATGATTTGAGAATGTTTAAGTATGTATCAAACTATGGAAGGAAATTAGGAGTAGTGACTTATGTGTTATGGGTTAGAAAAACTGTAACTACATTGGGGGCTCATATGAAGGTTATGGTAACAAGGGGGGGTGTTATTTCTAGAAACAGTGTATATTGATAGACAAGATAATTCACAGAAAAGGAAGGACAGTTGGTTTTGTAAAAATATAGGGACAATTCTAAAAGTAAATAGAACATTACACATACCTAGACTATGGTAAAAGTAATAAGTAGTGGCATTTTGAACACTAGAGCAAAAGTTTAAGAAGCTTAGGATTTAGTTTTGTTAGGATTGGATATTCTTTCAACTGGAAGACACTTGACTGATTACATGTTATTCTTACAACAGTTGCTGTAGGGACCATCATTTGGCTATCATTATGAATATTTTTGTGGCAGGAGGCCAGGTATTGGAGACAGAATGTTTACATAGGGCTGTTATTTAAAAATTAAGATTTAGTGATCTTGCTCTAAGAAGAAAGTCTGTTGTCAGGAAATAACCCATGAGTTAGTATGTATGTTCCCAGGAAAAGACGCCAGATGGAAGGGCATGGGCTGAATTCTGGAAACTGAGTGTACATCAAGATACACCGGGCTGGGGATATACTTCTTACAGCACCTGCAGTGGTAAAGATTGTCATGTCTCTCTATGATGGGTGCATAAGTTTCACAAGAAGTAAGGTCCAGCTGAATAATGGGTGAGCTTGAAAACACCATGACAGAGGACGTGAAACAAAACAAAAGAGAGAGAGAGAGACTAGATTCTACTGTAGACACACTGGGTTGAGTTTGGGGGTTATTTGTTTTATTTGATAATGTATCATGTGAATAAGGATATATGTTAGGGTAGTTGTACTCTAAACCACATGTTGAAGGCTCAATGTGGAAGCCCATTCCGTGTTGAATTACTTTAAGAAGGAATAATGTTGATTAAGGTTATGCACATGTTTATCAGTTGAAACAGAGCAGATGGGGAACTAAGTAAAAAATGACATGGTTTGGGAACACCTCTCAGAACCTGCGGCCGAAAGGGGAAGACTGGATGAAAGCACGAGGAAGCCAATTAGGGCCTCCATTTTTGTGGAGTCCAGCAGAAAAGTATCCTGGAGGCATAGAGTCAGGTGAAGAGAGAGTGGGAATTGTCATGGTCTCAGATTTCAGTATTCATGAATACAGTCATGCATAACATATAACATTGTCAATACTGTTATGTTTTGTCCTTTGTTTTCCAAGTCTTATGTTTAGGAAACCAGATGGAGAAGGGTTCTCCAGCTTCAGCTGGAATGTCAGTTTGCGTGATGAGTGATGGAAGTAAGAGAATGTATGGTGTAATCATAGAACAGAGGCCATAAGTCTCTAAGTATGAATGCCCCATAGAAAGAAGGCAGAAATCTGAACCAGGATGAGAGGTTCCACATCTGATGATCCAAGGGGACCAGAAGGATCTCTCCCAGTGATACCAGGAGATCGAGTCTACGTTTGAGTGTTCCGAAGGAAGTGGGATCAGCCAAGGAGGGAAGGACCCTACGAGGTGGCAACAGCCACAAACACGGCCGTCCAAGTGAAAGGAAGCAAGACGTGGTATCATCTAAACCACTGCACCCGAGTCCCGACGGAGAGAAGGACACAACCATACAGAGATGAGGACACAGAGGATGCTGATTCACCAGAAGGGACCCCGGAGGGAGCAGGAGCAGCGGAATCGATCAAAGCGCCGGGGAGGAATCAAGAAAATGGCAGACCAGATACAACGAGTGCATCGGCTAACATACTCAGAAGAACGAACCAGGGAAAAAGAGCCTGAAAAGAAAAGAGACAAACAACCAAAGTTTCCTCCAGTATGGCCAGAAAGCCCAGAAGTGGGAGGGGGTAACATGTCTGCCACTCCTGATGATATACTTGTTGGGGCAGACTCTGTTGACGGAAGCCTTCTACAGCGGGACCCCGAGGTATCGCCTAAAGAATGTGAACATCTCTTCCCTGAAATGGTCACCTTCCAGATGGAAGCACAGTCCGGCCTGAGGAGGGAGCCTCAGGGGAAGACAGAGGAGGAGAGGCCTCACAGGAACAGAAGGAGAGACCCCGCAAAGAGGAGGAAAAGTCCAGCAAGCTGAAGAAAATGGGGATTTCCCCAAAATTGACTTTTCAGCTCTTGAATGGTCTCCTTAACAGACACTTGAAGTTAGAGCCACAGAAGAACAATGATATTGACATAACAGAAGTAACAGTGAACGCTAGTATAGCAACAACAGACTCACGCACAATCAAGATGTAGGGTGGAAACAGGAAGAGAAGAGAGGAACCAGTCAAACAATCTAAAAAGACTGACAAGGTTAGAATCTCTGTCCCACCTCAACATATAACTGAAACAGAAGAAGAGAAGACAAAAGGATCAAACCCTTACCGGAGATTGCATTCGGTGGATGGACATATCATCGAACGAAGAGAGAAGTCATTTGGGACTCAAAAGGATGTGACCTGACGTTAACCAAAGAAGTAGACGAGTGGGTGCTCACCATGAATCAGATTGAACCAGTTGAAGGTGAAGAATTAATAGGTGAAATAATGAGAACAAGATTGACTGAAGGGAGTAGTTCCTTAGTCATTCAGAATTGGTCTTACGCCAATACCTAAACAGGAAGAGCCTGTGGTAGCTAGAAAGCATCAGAACCAGGAGGGTTCTTTATTGACATTTTGAACTTTTTGACTAACTCTAATGACCTACCTCAAGATAAGAACATTGCAAAGATGACAGACAGACATACCAGACTCTGAACCACTCAAGGACACCACATGAAAAGAATAGTGAAGAATGAGTGGTACGAATGGGCTAAGTATACAGCAGAAATAAACATAGAATGGACAATTGTATTTTGTGTAGAAAATCACCTTTGTCTGATCTTTTGATAGTACCTGAACCTGCATCATTTGAAGAATGTGTTAAATGTAAAATGTTCAATATTCAGAGAAAATACTACATTCCCTTGTGTGACATAGAATGTAGGATTGCTCGAGGGAGCACACTAGAGGCAGAACCATGTTAAACGAGATTGGATTAGGAGACAAGGATTGTGCTGCCTATGACATTAAAACTGAATTAAATGGACCTCAATTAGACAGAAGTATTGCGGATAGTTTCTGGATGTGTGGGAATGACAAACTGTTGAATGTACTGCCAGATGGATGGACGGGTCTTTGTACCTTAGTTAGAGCAATTCAACAGGTAACCATTATTAAATCACCCCATGATGACTATGTTAACTCTAGAGTTAAGAGGGCGTATGAGAAAGACACTGAGGTATACTTTGATGCAATTGGACAGCCTAGAGGGGTACCTCGGGAGTTCAAGGCAAGAGATGAAGTTAAATCTGGATTTGAATCTATATTTTTGTGGATAACACCAAATAAGAATTTAGAGTGGATTAATTACATATACTATAACCAACAGAGATTCATTAACTATACTGACTCGGCTTTAACGGCGTTGGGGGAACAGGTACAGGATACCAGTAAAATGTCTTGCCAAAATAGACAGGCTCTCAATTGGCTTTTTGCAGAGAAGGGTGGAGTTTGTTATGTTCGGGGATGATTGTTGCACCTTTATTCCCAATAACACTGTGCCTAATGGATCCCTTGCAATCGCTATGGCTAAACTTAAAGGGTTAAGAGAAGAGGTTAAGAAAAATGCTGGGGTGGACTCTCATGTTTGGGATTGGTGGGACTTAGCATTGGGGAAATGGGGAGCCATGTTTGCTAGGACGGCCTTTATGCTGGAAGGGGGGTTATTGGCTCTGGGTATTGTATTTTGTTGTGTTTTACCCTGGGTGAAATCACTTGTGATCCAGACAACGGTTAAACAGATGTTTGTAAGTAGAGCTGACACTCCGGTGATAGTTGATCCTGTGCCGGGTAGGCCAGGCCACTATACTGATGAAAATGGACAGTTATGCTGTCATTCCAAATTCATAAGAAAGTCAACTGATGCATATCCACAAAAAGGGTCATTTCCGTAGTAAGTACAAGAGGTGTTATGTAAGGTCTACTTTTGCTCACGGCCTTGTGTTTTAGTATGTTTTATCAAATGTTTTTATAGGTATATCAATGAATATAACTGGTTTCTTTTAATTAAAAGTTAGTTTTGCCTTCTAAAATGCTAGGTTATATTTAAAAACATGTAGGTAACAGTGGGATATCCCAGTTACAAGTGTCTACGGACCATGTCCTTAATCTTCTAACAGAAGTTGGTATTGATGGTATCACGGTTGTTGGAGAGGTGTCTGAGAGGGAGAATCATGTGGAAAGCTTAAATGTAGAATGATGTGTCAATTTTATTTTGTAACTGCATGGAGGCCTAGTGTTTTCTCAGATTCAATTTATTATTTGACTCATTGCTTTATTATATATATTTTTCTTTTTCGCGTAGCTGAGAACCTCAGACAAGGTTATGTATTTACATGCTCATGCTTTAACAAAAGATAATGTATTATTTTTTGTTTCTATACCGAACTAGATATTTTACTCTTATGAAATACTAGAGATGTTTGGTGATTAGGAAGTTTTATTTTTTTATTATTTTTTATTTTTTATTTAAAAATATTTTTTTTGATAATCGACTGTTGATATTATGTTCCATATATGTCCTTTTTAAGTTTTTGGTGCTTATTAAAGCACCAGAGGGGGGTTATGTGGGAGAAATTAGGTACATATATGGATAAATATACTGTCCTATATAAAAGAGGGATGCATTTGCCATTCTGGTAAGGTACATTGTCTATTGTATAGGACAGGAAGCCAGAGTGGGGCCATGGGAGAGGGCAATACCTAGGGCAGCTGGACATACAAAGATCAGAGGTTGTCTAAGGACGGGGGGTTCAGCCAAAGGACCAATTGATGGATTACAGACATCAATCACATCACAGGAGACAAGTCTGTTTGATCTTAGACAACCATATGAAGAGAAGGCGACCAGAACAGCTAGGCACCCTAAAGCTAAAGGAGATGAAAGACACCAAAAGGGACACATGGAGTTAATTACAGGGTATGAACACAGGCCACAGGAAAGGGGAATGTATAGTATTTTTAGTATAGCTGAGCATGCTAAAAACAGATGAGACACATAGTCTGCTGACCCTAGATAACACACAAACAGGAGAACGCATTAAGCTGAGTGAAGGGTCAAAGCAAGGGTCTTGTCACCATTAGGATCTAATGGAAAGCAGATGGGGGCGTTATTGGGCTGAACAAGCAGGAAGCACGGATTGGGATGTAACTTAATTTGCATATGGGAGGGACTTATATGGTAGGTGTATAACTCAGAGCGAGGGCTCTGAAAAAGTGTGTGTGTTCCGCGGACCGCTCCGGCTTATGATACTGTTGTATTAAAAGTCTATATTGATTTTCACAAAGTTCTTGGTTGTGTCATATTTGAACCGATTTGCCACTACAGTTCACAGTGTGGATGTTGACAGAGGGGGATTCGAACCCCAAAGTAATAGTGGTACAAAATATCATAAAGGTCATTTAACATTCTGGTTTCGGGGGTAATAACTTTATGGAAACCACTAATCACACTGTGTACAGACATAGAAAACTGGTTAACATTCTGGTTTAGGGGGTAATAACTTTATGGAAACCACTATTCACACTGTGTACAGACATAGAAAACTGGTTAACATTCTGGTTTAGGGGGTAATAACTTTATGGAAACCACTATTCACACTGGGTACAGACATAGAAAACTGGTTAACATTCTGGTTTAGGGGGTAATAACTTTATGGAAACCACTATTCACACTGTGTACAGACATAGAAAACTGGTTAACATTCTGGTTTAGGGGGTAATAACTTTATGGAAACCACTATTCACACTGGGTACAGACATAGAAAACTGGTTAACATTCTGGTTTAGGGGGTAATAACTTTATGGAAACCACTATTCACACTGTGTACAGACATAGAAAACTGGTTAACATTCTGGTTTCAGGGGTAATAACTTCATGGAAACCACTAATCACACTGGGTACAGACATAGAAAACTGGTTAACATTCTGGTTTAGGGGGTAATAACTTCATGGAAACCACTATTCACACTGGGTACAGACATAGAAAACTGGTTAACATTCTGGTTTAGGGGGTAATAACTTCATGGAAACCACTATTCACACTGGGTAGAGACATAGAAAACTGGTTAACATTCTGGTTTAGGGGGTAATAACTTCATGGAAACCACTATTCACACTGGGTACAGACATAGAAAACCATCACACCAAGGAGGTGTAACAGGGATGAATCTGTTAATTGAAATGCATTCCAGTTGACTTCCTCATGAAGCTGGTTGAGAGAATGCCAAGAGCGTGCAAAGCTGTCATCAAGGCAAAGGGTGGCTATTTTGAAGAATCTCAAATATATTTAGATTTATTTAACACTTTTTTTGGTTACTACATGATTCCATATGTGTTATAACATAGTTTTGATATCTTCACGATTATTCTGCAATGCAGAAAATAGTAAAATTAAAGAAAAACCCTTGAATGAGTAGGTATTCTAAAAACTTTTGACCGGTAGTGTAGAATAAAATATCTGTAGATCAGATGTTAATGAAGCAATACAGACCACATTGAAGTGTCTGGAGTTTAGTTTGTATGTTCTAGAGTCTAGTGAAGAGAGGGGGGATGACTGGGACAGGCAATGTAACATCCATCATGTTTTGAGAAAATGTTTTTGTAAAACATGCAACTTACATCGGATCATCTTGAAACGTTCTCTCTAAAGCTAACTTTCATCAAGGTTTTATATGGTCTATTGGTTTCTCTCTAAAGCTACCTTTCATCAAGGATTTATATGGTCTATTAGTTTCTCTCTAAAGCTACCTTTCATCAAGGATTTATATGGTCTATTGGTTTCTCTCTAAAGCTAACTTTCATCAAGGATTTATATGGTCTATTGGTTTCTCTCTAAAGCTAACTTTCATCAAGGATTTATATGGTCTATTGGTTCCTCTCTAAAGCGAACTTTCATCAAGGATTTATATGGTCTATTGGTTTCTCTCTAAAGCTACCTTTCATCAAGGATTTATATGGTCTATTGGTTTCTCTCTAAAGCTAACTTTTATCAATTATATGGTCTATTGGTTTCTCTCTTTTCATTGGCAGAATCCATTTTCAGTGCTCTGATATTCATAACATCCATATCCACCAGTATATCTTCCTGACAACTAACAGAACTCTGCTGGTTGTCCTGGTAACAGATACCAGCAGGCAGATGTGTTTTATTTGTTCAAACTGAACTACAGCACTTACTTTGATGAGTTAAATCTGATCCTTTCATCTCCTCTCCACCTCTCACAGTTACACTCAGCCCCGTTGTTTTCCTGCAGTCCACCAGCAGCACAAACAACCTCTTCATACCCAGCAGTAAGGTGCTACCGGGAGAGGCACGACACAGGGACTCCGGGAGGGAGGAAGGGCTAGCGTTGTCCTGGTAACCATAAAGAGGGGACACAGACACATATAATTATGGATGCTGATGCCACTGTTGTCATGAAGTGCTTTACAGAAATCCAGCCCAGACCCCGATAGAGCAAGCTGTATGCTAGACCAGACCAAGCTGTACCATCTGGTGTTCTGATCTGGAGAGACTCTTCTCTACTTTGTCAGCATCAGGATGTTGTTGAGGCTCCCCAGAGGATCCACGATAGTCATGTCTCTCTCCTGTGTGAACAAGAACATCAAACAGACAGTGAACTTATGGCCGTATATTAAAATCTTAGACGAGGTATTCATCTCTCTAAACAGGGCCTAAAATGCAAATGTTAAAGGGTAGTTCCACGAAATGGGTGCCTTTTGATGAGATGCAATTTAATGTAGACCACGTGGAGAATTTAATAAATCTAATTTAAAAGACCCCAAAATATATGTACCAAAGGCAGATTGACCCTTTAAGAATTTATAAAGTACTGAACAACATATTCAAGTGTAGAACTTCAGTAGAATGCCACTTTAAAACCACACATTAATGCCCGTTTAAGACAGTACTCACTGGTGTTAATCTGATATTCTGTCTCCTCCTCTTTCACTCTCAAAACGTCTTCCTTCTTCACCTCTACTGCAATAGCATCCTCTTCCTCTCTATAAGGTTCTTCCACTGTTTCCTCAATAACATCATCTTCTTCTTTCACGACAATGTTCAGTCCCAAAGCTTCATTCTGCATACAGCAGGCCTCCTCTTCTTTAGCAGGGGAGGAGTAGTTTAGTGAACTCATGGTCCGGGATGTTAGAATTAGCGACTAGCCTAGTGCTTGTAAGGTAGCATTAGCGGCTTGGCTCAGTATCAGTGTTTAATTAACAACTTTGCAAATTGAACATGCAAATTACGTTAAAGTTAACCAGTTGATAAATCAAATGAACTGCGTTTACAACACTGAGATTAGCTAATGTACATTAACATGGTCTAAAGTGTCAATCTTTCAGTTTCATGTTTGCTAGCAAGCTATCGAAGTCGTTGAAAGAGTTGGCGCCTTGTTGTTCCTGAAGAAGCGTCCGTCCAGTAAATTATACGTCACGCAAGAAGCATCACCTGAAAGACGCTCATCGCCATCTGCTGACTGGAGTGGGTAACGCAGTTTGGAAACAATAGTTACTACAATTTTTTTATTGGATAGAGCATCATAATCATTTAACATATACAACAATAAGCTGATATATTTTCTCTTACGTCTTACAAATAATACGTTCCTGTACACAGAAGTAGAAGCTTAATGCATTTGTAAATGATGAATAAATACTTTCATGAATAGGTTGTGTTTTAATACACATTTGCTATGTTCATTTTTCACATTCGTTTTTATCTAGATGTGACGGTACTAATCCCTTAAAGCTACGCTCTTTAAGATACAAATCATCCTGTAAACCACTTTTTCTCCATCCCGCAAACACCGCTGATTAATCAAACTGCATTCTAAACTGAAGATCATGATTAGGTGATTATTGGAGTCTGGTGTGTTAGCTGGGGCTGGGGTAAAACTGTGACTCTAATCAGGCCCTCGAGGTCTGGAATTTCCCAACCCCGCTGGAAACAATAGAGCAAATGCAGCACATGCAAATAGCACTTGATTATCTGTAGTGCTTTACACGGAGTCTACAAAACATTAAGAACACCTGCTCCTTCCATGACAAACTGACTAGGTGAATCCAGGCTAAAGCTATGATCCCTTATTGATGTCACAAGTTAAATCCACTTCAATCAGTGAAGATGAAGGGGAGGAGATGGCTGAAATAAGGATTTTAAAGCCTTGAGACAAATGAGACATGGATTGTGCATGTGTGCCATTCAGAGGGGGAATGGGGAAGACAAAATAGTTAACCTGTAAGGGATGATGCGAATTTTCACAGCTTTTCACAACTTTTTGTTAAAAATCGCGCAACATTTCAACGTCCTGCTACTCATGCCAGGAATATAGTATATGCATATGATAAGTATGTGTGAGCCTTTGAACAGGGTATGGTAGTTGGTCTCAGGCGCAGGTTTGTGTCAAGAACTGCAATGCTGCTGGGTTTTTCCAGCTTCCCATGTGATTTGTTTTCTCATGAGCATGGCCTTATTTCTATTACAGCATATTGGATGACTGTCATTCATATTCCATTCACCCTGTTCAATGTAACAGCAAAAGGTTTAGGCTACTATATGATACTAGAATTTTCCCTATACCCATCATGAGATTTCTACAACCTAGCCTATGAATGGAAGTTTAGAACGTAGGTGCACACAGGTCGAGATACATTTTTTAGGTGACAGACAGTGACACATGGACAGACAGTCGTGAAGACATCACCAACTAATTACCATGGTCCAAACACACCAAGACAGTCGTGAAGAGGGCACGACAACAACTTTTCCACCTCAGGAGAGTGAAAAGATTTGGCATGGGTCTCCAGATCCTCAAAACGTTCTACAGCTGCACCATCGAGAGCATCGGTTGCATCACCGCCTGGTATGGCAACTGCTCGGCATCTGACCGTAATGCACTACAGAGGGTTGTGAACATCACTGGGGTCAAGCTTCCTGCCATCCTGGACCTATATAAAGAAAGCCCAACAAATTGTCAGATACTCCAGTCACCCAAGTCATAGACTGTTTTCTCTGCTCCTGCACGTCAAGCGGTACCGGAGCGCCAAGTCTAGAACCAAAAGGCTCCTTAACAGCTTCTACCCCCAAGCCATAAGACTGCTGAACAATTAATTAAATGGCCACCTGGACTATTTACATTGACCCCTCCATTTTGTTTTGTACACTGCTGCTACTCGCTGTTTATTATCTATGAAATGTCACTTCACCCCTACCTACATGTACAAACTACCTCGACTAATTTGTACCCCCGCACACTGACTCGGTACCAGTACCCCCTGTATATAGCCTCCACATTGACTTGGTACCAGTACCTCCTGTATATAGCCTCCACATTAACTCTGTACTGGTACCCCCTGTATATAGCCTCCACACTGACTCGGTACCAGTAGCCCCTGTATATAGCCTCCACATTGACTCGGTACCAGTACCCCCTGTATATAGCCTTGTTATTGTTATTTTATTGTGTTACTTTTTATTATTTTTTACTTTAGTTCATTTGCTCAAATGTTCTTAACTCTTCTTGAACTCTACTGTTAGTTAAAGGGCTTGTAAGTAAACATTTCACTGTAAGGTCTACACTTGTTGTATTCGGCGCATGTGACAAATAAAGTTTGATTTTATTTGACAAATTCAGGCATGTTTATCCCGTTTTTTTCTGTTTAAGAAACCTTTGTCAACAGATGTCTCTGAATGTTCTTGAGTGGCCCAGCCAGAGCCCGGATTTGAACCCGATGGAACATCTCTGGAGAGACCTGAAAATAGCTTTGTAGCGACGCTCCCCATCCAACCAGACAGAGCTTGAGAGGATCTGCAGAGAAGAATGGGAGAAACATGAGGCTCCTGCTGCCCTCAAGGGCACATTGACAGATTTTTCACCTAGTCCTCTCTGGGATTCAAACCAGGGATCTTTCAGTTACTGGCCCAACACCATTAACCACTAGGCTACCTGCAGCAGGAGTCCCATGTTGACAGGAGAGCCCATCTTTATTTCTCCCTCATTATGAACATTCATATTGGTCAACAGTCCTACTGTGTGTATTGAACATTCATATTGGACAGCCTTACCTATAGAGTAGCACCACCACCCATCAGCCCATTCTCTTCTTGATGTCAAAGCCGCAGTGTATTGTTGCTATAGGAGTTTATGATTAATAATCCTATTTACTTCAAGCCCCACTAAGATGTCACCATACTATTCCTTTAAAGCCTTCACCTTTATTTAACCAGGTAGGCAAGTTGAGAACAAGTTCTCATTTACAATTGCGACCTGGCCAAGATAAAGCAAAGCAGTCCGACACATACAATGACACAGAGTTACACATGGAGTAAAACAAACATACAGTCAATAATACAGTATAAACAAGTCTATATACGATGTGAACAAATGAGGTGAGATAAGGGAGGTAAAGGCAAAAAAAAGGCCATGGTGGCAAAGTAAATACAATATAGCAAGTAAAACACTGGAATGGTAGATTTGCAATGGAAGAATGTGCAAAGTAGAAATAAAAATAATGGGGTGCAAACGAGCAAAATAAATAAATAAATAAAATACAGTAGGGAAAGAGGTAGTTGTTTGGGCTAAATTATAGGTGGGCTATGTACAGGTGCAGTGATCTGTGAGCTGCTCTGCCAGTTGGTGCTTAAAGCTAGTGAGGGAGATAAGTGTTTCCAGTTTCAGAGATTTTTGTAGTTCGTTCCAGTCATTGGCAGCAGAGAACTGGAAGGAGAGGCGGCCAAAGAAAGAATAGGTTTTGGGGGTGACTAGAGAGATATACCTGCTGGAGCGTGTGCTACAGGTGAGAGATGCTATGGTGACCAGCGAGCTGAGATAAGGGGGGACTTTACCTAGCAGGGTCTTGTAGATGACATGGAGCCAGTGGGTTTGGCGACGAGTATGAAGCGAGGGCCAGCCAACGAGAGCGTACAGGTCGCAATGGTGGGTAGTATATGGGGCTTTGGTGACAAAACGGATTGCACTGTGATAGACTGCATCCAATTTGTTGAGTAGGGTATTGGAGGCTATTTTGTAAATGACATCGCCAAAGTCGAGGATTGGTAGGATGGTCAGTTTTACAAGGGTATGTTTGGCAGCATGAGTGAAGGATGCTTTGTTGCGAAATAGGAAGCCAATTCTAGATTTAACTTTGGATTGGAGATGTTTGATATGGGTCTGGAAGGAGAGTTTACAGTCTAACCAGACACCTAAGTATTTGTAGTTGTCCACGTATTCTAAGTCAGAGCCGTCCAGAGTAGTGATGTTGGACAGGCGGGCAGGTGCAGGTAGCGATCGGTTGAAGAGCATGCATTTAGTTTTACCTGTATTTAAGAGCAATTGGAGGCCACGGAAGGAGAGTTGTATGGTATTGAAGCTTGCCTGGAGGGTTGTTAACAGTGTCCAAAGAAGGGCCAGATGTATACAGAATGGTGTCGTCTGCGTAGAGGTGGATCAGAGACTCACCAGCAGCAAGAGCGCCCTCATTGATGTATACAGAGAAGAGAGTCGGTCCAAGAATTGAACCCTGTGGCACCCCCATAGAGACTGCCAGAGGTCCGGACAGCAGACCCTCCGATTTGACACACTGAACTCTATCAGAGAAATAAATAAATCATCAGAGTGGGAAACCAACTGACATGGAAACAATGGAGCAAATGTATCACTATCAGAGTGTATTATGACATCATATAGAACTACTCAACCATTCTAAACCAGGCTTCATCCATATCTTGAAGGTGGATATTGATCCAACCATTTCCAAAGTAATGACCGGGCTGATGGAAACAGGATATGCCTTTACAATTTTATAAATGCAAATAGACAATTTGTAAGTTCGTTTTACATGGTGGGATCATTTTGTGTCAGTAAACATTTATGAGCGAGAAATGGTGGTGGAAACTCCTTCGTGCGCAAATATTTATATAATAACCATCAGATCTTAGTTAACTTGGAGTCACGTGATGATATGTTGTGTGGTCCTCCCACTATGACTTGGAAACCCATGCAGTTTATTAGGCTACAGATGAAATAAATGATGAACTTCACAGGGTGGTGAAACTACATGTGATGAGCTTGATGCTCCTTTCCAATACATTTTGAGGGTCTTATTCTGGTGACATGATGATTGACACTTGGTTTCCTGTTGACAAATAAAATAATATCTCTCTCTCATCCATAATAATCTCATCATGTAGGTAGCCTACCAACACTGTATCTGTGAGCTGCTGGCTACAGTGCACGTTGCCATGTTTCTTCATATAACACAACAGCTTTTTTAAAACCATCAGTAGAGTTGAACAATGTGATGGAAACCCATTTAACTTGTATTTTTCATTCGATACATGGGAATTCAACAGCAAAAGTCCCCCCCCCCCCCCCCTTTGTTCAGGGACACATTCATACAAATATTTACACATTAAGTTTATTTAAAATAAACGCAGTTGACAGTGAGAGGACGTTTCTTTTTTGTCAACAATGGAACTAATGCATCACATCCAAATATCACTTGATTATCTGTAGTGCTGGAGGAATGACACACCCAGATAAACACACAGAGTTTAAAAAAGGACCGTTTAAACACATGGAATCTGATCTACTCTATATTCAAACTGACAGACTCCATATTCACTTCATGTTTTCTAATAAAAACATACAAATATATGTTTAAGAATACTTTGTACAATTCAATTTCATCTGGTTTCAACAGGTAAACACATTGTCAGTCAACAATATAAGACAACGGGAGCACTGTGTATGTTCTCTGATGAAGTCAATGTTAAGTGAAATATCAATATTCACACTAGAAGTAATTATTCTCCTGTGTGGATTCTCACATGACGTTTAAGTGACCGTGATGAGTAATATGTCTTCCCACAGTCTGAGCATTTGCAAGGGTTCTCCCCTGTGTGCAGTCTCATGTGTTCTTTCAGCTTTCCTGAATGGTTAAAACGCTTTCCGCAGTGGGAGCAGCGGTAAGGCTTCTCCCCTGTGTGTATTCGCTTATGAGCGTTCAGGTTTCCTGACTCTCTAAAACTTTTTCCACAATGGGAGCAGTGGTAAGGCTTCTCCCCTGTGTGTATTCGCTCGTGAGATTTCATGTTTCCTAACTTGTTAAAACTCTTTCCACACTGGGCGCAATGGTGTGGCTTCGCTCCTGTGTGTATCCTCTCATGTCTTTTCAGGCTTCCTAATCTGGTAAACCTAGTTCCACACTGGGAGCAGTGGTAAGGCTTCTCCCCTGTGTGTATTCGCTCATGAGCTTTCAGGCTTCCTAACTGGTTAAAACTCTTTCCACACTGGGAGCAGAGGTGTCGTCTTGCTGGTTTGGACATCTTTGGTTCCTTGAAGATTGGTGTTCCTCCTGCCAAAGACAGTGGTTATTTAAAGAGAGACGTAAATTGAAATAATTGATAATCATAACAATGAGCAATCCATCAGATGGGTTTACACCCATTCCCCCTCTAATCAGTGGACCTTCCCCCACGGAAAGATTGATCACTGACCTCAGCAACAATGCAAATCCTAACTATGCCGAGGGGCTGGAAATGTTAGATTTTGATGCCATAAGCGAGAAAAATGCAGACATTGGGACAGACGCTCTCCAAAATAGACCATCAGGCAGAGGTTTGTCGTTTTTCAACGCATCCCCTATTGAAGATACAGTGGGATATTGGTCATCTTGCACTTCCTAATGCTTCCACTAGATGTCAACAGTCTTTAGAACCTTGTTTGATGCTTCTACTGTGAAGGGGGCCGAATGAGAGGGGGATGAGTCAGAGGACTGCCAGGAGCCATGATCTGACAATGCGCGTTCATGTGAGAGTTAGCTTGCATTCCATTGCATTTCTACAGACAAAGGAATTCTCTGGTTGGAACATTATTGAAGATTTATGTTAAAAACATCCTAAAGATTGATTTTATACTTCGTTTGACATGTTTCTACGGACTGTAACGGAACTTTTTGACTTTGTCTGCTTGTGCGTCATGAATTTGGATTACAGGGCTGAACGCGCTAACAAAAGGAGGAATTTGGACATAAATTATAAACTTTATCGAACAAATCAAACATTTATTGTGGAACTGGGATTCCTTGGAGTGCATTCTGATGAAGAACATCAAAGATGAGTGAATATTTATAATGCCGTTTCTGACTAATGTTGACTCCACAACATGGCAGATATCTGTTTGGCTGTTTTGGTCTCTGAGCTCCGTACTCAGATTATTGCATGGTATGCTTTTTACGTAAAGTTTTTTAAAAATCTGACACAGCGGTTGCATTTAGGAGAAGTTTCCCTAAAGTTCCATGTATAACACTTGTATCTTTTATCAATGTTTATTATGAGTATTTCTGTAATTGTAAAATTTTGGACATAAATATGCACTTTATCGAACAAAACATACATGTATTGTGTAACATGAAGTCCTATGAGTGTCATCTGATGAAGATCAAAGGTTAGTGACTCATTCTCTCTCTATTTCTTCTTTTTGTGTTTTTCTGTGACTTGGCGGTGACCTAACGTAATCATTTGGTGTGCTTTCACTGTAAAGCATTTTTGAAATCGGACACTGTGATGGGATTAACAACAAGATTACCTTCAAAATGGTATAAGAGACTTGTATGTTTGAGGAATTTTAATTATGAGATTTCTGTTGCTTGAATTTGGCGCCCTGCACTTTCACTGGCTGTTGTCATATCACGTTTTGCTGTGGATATAGATACTTTTTTACCCGTTTCCTCCAGCATCTTCACAAGGTCCTTTGCTATTCTTCTGGGATTGATTTGGACTTTTCGCACCTAAGCACGTTCATCTCTAGGAGACACAACGCATCTCCTTCCAGAGCGAAATGACAGCTGCGTGGTCCCATGGTGTTTATACTTGCGTACTATTGTTTGTACAGATGAACGTGGTACCTTCAGGCGTTTGGAAATTGCTCCCAAGGATGAACCAGACTTGTGGAGGTCTTCCATTTCTTTCTGAGGTCTTGGCTGATTTCTTTTGATTTTCTCCTGGTGTCAAGTTTGAAGGTAGGCCTTGAAATACATCCACAGGTACACCTCCAATTGACACAAATTATGTCACTTAGCCTATCAGAAGCTTCTAAAGCCATTACATAATTTTCTGGAAATTTCCAAGCTGTTTATAGAGTATGTAAACTTCTGTAAACAAATGTTGGAAAAATGACTTGTACAAAAAAAAAATGACTTGCACAAAGTAGATGTCCTACCCGACTTTCCAAAACTATAGCTGGTTAACAAGAAATTAGTGGAGTGGTTGAAAAACGAGTTTTAATGACTCCAACCTAAGTGTATGTAAACTAGTTTTAATGACTCCAACCTAAGTGTATGTAAACAAGTTTTAATGACTCCAACCTAAGTGTATGTAAACGAGTTTTAATGACTCCAACCTAAGTGTATGTAAACGAGTTTTAATGACTCCAACCTAAGTGTATGTAAACTAGTTTTAATGACTCCAACCTAAGTGTATGTAAACAAGTTTTAATGACTCCAACCTAAGTGTATGTAAACTAGTTTTAATGACTCCAACCTAAGTGTATGTAAACTAGTTTTAATGACTCCAACCTAAGTGTATGTAAACTAGTTTTAATGACTCCAACCTAAGTGTATGTAAACTGGTTTTAATGACTCCAA
This sequence comes from Oncorhynchus clarkii lewisi, assembly GCF_045791955.1. Taxonomy (NCBI): domain Eukaryota; kingdom Metazoa; phylum Chordata; class Actinopteri; order Salmoniformes; family Salmonidae; genus Oncorhynchus; species Oncorhynchus clarkii. The sequence continues at coordinate 3,478,241 of NC_092163.1, forward strand.
CCTAAGTGTATGTAAACGTCCGACTTCAACTGTATACACGCAGTGCCTTCGGAAAGTATTCAGACCCCTTGACTGTTTTCTAAAACTGATTAAATTGTATTTTTTTTAGCTCATTAAAATGTACAAAATATACCCCGTAATGACAAAGCAAAAACAGGATTTTAGATTGTTGTTTTTTTTTACAAATTAAAAACTGAAATATCACATTTACAAAAGAATTCAGAACATTTACTCAGTACTTTGTTGAAACACATTTGGCAGTGATTACAGCCTTGAGCCTTCTTGGGTATGACACTACAAGTTTGGCACACCTGTACTTGGGGAGTTTCTCTCATTCTCTGCAGATCCTCTCAAGCTCTGTCAGGATGGATGTTTCGCATTGCTACACAGCTATTTTCAGGTCTCTCCAGAGATGTTTGATCAGGTTCAAGTCCGGGCTCTGGTTGGGCCACTCAAGGACATTCTGAGACTTGTCCCGAAGCCACGTCTGCGTTGTCCTGTTGGAAGGTGAACCTTTGCCCCAGTCTGAGGTCCTGAGTGCTTTGGAGCAGGTTTCCATCAATTATCTCTCTGTAATTTGCTCTGTTCATCTTTCCCTCGATCTTACTAGTCTCCCAGTCCCTGCCGCTGAAAAATATCCCCACACCATGATGCTGCCACCACCACACTTCACTGTAGGGATGGTTCCAGGTTTCCTCCAGACCTGACACTTGGCATTCAGGCCAAAGAGTTCAATCTTGGTTTCATCAGATCAGAGAATCTTGTTTCTCATGGTCTGAGAGTCCTTTAGGTGCCTTTTGGCAAACTCCAAGCAGACTTTCATGTGCCTTTTACTGTTCTCTGTACCTTGTTCCGTTCATCTTTCCCTCAGTCCTAACAAGTCTCCCTGCTGCAAAACATCCTGATGCCAAGTTTCCACCAGACGTGATGCTTGGAATTCAGCTCAAGGACATTCTGAGACTTGGAGTTTGGAGTTTTCCAAGCGGGCTGTCAGGTGCCTTATACTGAGGAGTGGCTTCCATCTGGCCACTCTACCAGTGCTGCAGAGTTGGTTGTCCTTCTGGAAGGTTATCCCATCTCCACAGAGGAACTCTGGAGCTCTGTCAGTGACCATCGGGTTCTTGGTCACCTCCCTAACCAAGGCCCTTCTCCACCGATTGTTCAGTTTGGCCAGGCAGCCAGCTTTTGGTAGAGTCTTGGTGGTTCCACACTTCTTCCTTTTAAGAATGATCGAGGACCTTGTGTTTTTTGGGACCTTCATGCTACCTTAACATGCTGCAGAAATGTGTTGGTACACTTCCCCCGTTCTGTGATGTCACTCAATCCTGTCTTAAGGACAACTCCTTTGACCTCAGGGCTTGGTTTTTGCTCTGACATCCAAATCACGTGCAATCAATTTAATTTGCCACAGGTGTACTCCAATCAGGTCGTAGAAACATCTCAAAGATGATCAACAGTAACAGCATGCACCTCAGCTCCATTCCGAGTCTCATAGCAAAGGGTTTGAATACTTATGTAAATAAGATATATTTTTTTTACATTTGCAAACAGGTCTGAAAACCTGTTTTCACTTTGTCGTTAAGGGGCATTGTGTGTAGATTGAATCAGGCTGTAACGTAACTAAATATGGAAAAGTCAAGGGGTCTGAATACTTTCCGAATATAGTGTATATAATAATGTATATAGTCATGTTATACAGTATGAATAGGCTTGTTCAGTCACATGTCATGAATTCACTATGGCATCATCATATTTACATACATTTTACAGGTCGAAAAGTGTTTTTTTCTCAGACCTCAATAAACAACTCCAGGTGAAAGACAAAGGCCATAGCTGTAATAAAATAACAAATTAACTGGCAAAGCAGCAGAGTGAGGCCCGCATCCAGCAACGTCACGAGACACGTTTTGCAGCTGTTTCAGTACAGCACTACAGGGAGAGAGAGGGAGAGCAGCTGTTTCAGTACAGCACTACAGGGAGAGAGAGGGAGAGCAGCTGTTTCAGTACAGCACTACAGGGAGAGAGAGGGGGAGAGCAGCTGTTTCAGTACAGCACTACAGGGAGAGAGAGAGGGGGAGAGCAGCTGTTTCAGTACAGCACTACAGGGAGAGAGAGGGAGAGCAGCTGTTTCAGTACAGCACTACAGGGAGAGAGAGGGAGAGCAGCTGTTTCAGTACAGCACTACAGGGAGAGAGAGGGAGAGCAGCTGTTTCAGTACAGCACTACAGGGAGAGAGAGAGGGGGAGAGCAGCTGTTTCAGTACAGCACTACAGGGAGAGAGAGAGGGGGAGAGCAGCTGTTTCAGTACAGCACTACAGGGAGAGAGAGGGAGAGCAGCTGTTTCAGTACAGCACTACAGGGAGAGAGAGGGAGAGCAGCTGTTTCAATACAGCACTACAGGGAGAGAGAGGGAGAGGGAAAAAATCCACTGGACTAGTTTCAATGTATGGAATCACCTAGGAGTTTCTGGATGTTGGGTAAACTTCTCCTTTGAAGCATCATTGAGAAATAATGAATTGAAGTTGGAACATTTGTAGACTAAGAGGTTATTAAGAATATTGGGCCAGTAACAGAAAGGTCTCCGGTTCAAATCCCCACGCCCGCAATAAAGAAAACAAATCTGCTGTTCTGAACTTGAGCAAGGCAGTTAACCCCCAACAACAACAACAACTGCTCCCCGGGCAAAGATGACGTGGACGTCGATTAACCAGCCCCCACACCTCTCTGATTCAGAGGGGTTGTGTTCAATGCGGAAGACATTTAGGATGAATGGATTCACTGACTAGATATCCCCTTTCCTTCCATCGCAGTCCTCCTTTAAGACTCCATCATGTTTCATCATTAGATGCTACAGTCCTCCTTTAAGACTCCATAATGTTTCATCATTAGATGCTACAGTCCTCCTTTAAGACTCCATAATGTTTCATCATTAGATGCTACAGTCCTCCTTTAAGACTCCATAATGTTTCATCATTAGGTGATACAGGCCTCCTTTAAGACTCCATAATGTTTCATCATTAGATGGTACAGTCCTCCTTTAAGACTCCATAATGTTTCATCATTACTTGCTACAGTCCTCCTTTAAGACTCCATAATGTTTCATCATTAGATGCTACAGTCCTCCTTTAAGACTCCATAATGTTTCATCATTAGATGCTACAGGCCTCCTTTAAGAGAGATCTTTGATGAAAAAGCAGCAGGTTCTGCTTTGGAGCAGGTTATCAGAGTTCTGAGTAGAGGGTCTGAATACTTAAGTAAATGTAATATTTCAGTTTTGTATTTTTTTAAATTAATTAACAAAAATATCAAACTTTTTTTTTGTCGCTTTGTCAGTAATGTGTTCTTTGTCAGTAATGTGTTCTTTGTCAGTAATGTGTTCTTTGTCAGTAATGTGTTCTTTGTCAGTATGGGGTATTGTGTTTTTAGAATAAGGTTGTAACCTAACAAAACGAGGAAAAAGTCAAGGGGTCTGAATACTGTCCGGAGGCACTGTACTCTCCGATGCCAAGTCTAGGATCATCCCTCAGAGGTCCCCACTGTACTCACCGATGCCAAGTCTAGGATCATCCCTCAGAGGTCCCCACTGTACTCTCCGATGCCAAGTCTAGGATCATCCCTCAGAGGTCCCCACTCTACTCACCGATGCCAAGTCTAGGATCATCCCTCAGAGGTCCCCACTGTACTCTCCGATGCCAAGTCTAGGATCATCCCTCAGAGGTCCCCACTGTACTCTCCGATGCCAAGTCTAGGATCATCCCTCAGAGGTCCCCACTGTACTCTCTGATGCCAAGTCTAGGATCATCCCTCAGAGGTCCCCACTCTACTCACCGTATGTGTAGTGATGTCCAGTCAGTAGAACCTCATGAAGGTATATCACCACAACATGCATCATTACAGATCTCTTGAACAGAGATGCCTTTGAACAATGCCTATGATGTAGCCATACCTCTGGTGGATCGAGCCATCAAGCCCTCTGGAGGTGTCAGATCCTTGCTACTATAGAACCTCATGAAGGTTCATCACCACAACATGCATCATTACAGATCTCTTGAACAGAGATGCCTTTGAACAATGCCTATGATGTAGCCATACCTCTGGTGGATCGAGCCATCAAGCCCCCCGGAGGTGTCAGATCCTTGCTACTATAGAACCTCATGAAGGTACGGGGGTGGAACTCATGATACGGATGTAATGGCTAAAGTAAAGCGGTTTTAAACAAGATAAATCTCATTTCTATTCTTTCCAGCGGCTCCAACAGCGGCAATGGCCTCAAGCACAAGATAAAAATCCCAGGATGGGACTAGCTGTTTGGGTACCGGGAGTAGGTGACCCTTCATAAAACAACAGATCAGGGGGTTCCACTGTATCGGTGTTGCAGCCTAAATGGCAGACAAATACACCTTTAGAGTTGAAAAGGCTTTCCTTCCTCAGAAAGCAGAGTAGCTCTGAAACAGAGCAACAAAGGGACTGATTTGTTTCTGATCTCAACATCTGTTAAATACACAGACCCCTTATTGTGCTGTAGTGAGTGTTGTGGCTCTAGCACTCTGAATAGAGTTCATTATCAAGGAGGACGGTCACGTGTGTTGAGAAGTAGAGAGTACATGAAATCAATAAAGTTAATCATTTCCAAATGAAACCATGTTCTTTAAGGTCTATACAGTATATATATATTAAACCATGTTCTGTTAAGGTCTGTATAGTATATATATATTAAACCATGTTCTGTTAAGGTCTATATAGTATATATATATTAAACCATGTTCTGTTAAGGTCTGTATAGTATATATATATTAAACCATGTTCTTTAAGGTCTATATAGTATATATATGAAACCATGTTTGTTAAGGTCTATATAGTATATATATTAAACCATGTTCTTTAAGGTCTATATAGTATATATATATTAAACCATGTTCTGTTAAGGTCTATATAGTATATATATTAAACCATGTTCTGTTAAGGTCTATATAGTATATATATTAAACCATGTTCTGTTAAGGTCTATATAGTATATATATATTAAACCATGTTCTGTTAAGGTCTATATAGTATATATATTAAACCATGTTCTGTTAAGGTCTGTATAGTATATATATATTAAACCATGTTCTGTTAAGGTCTATATAGTATATATATATTAAACCATGTTCTGTTAAGGTCTATATAGTATATATATATTAAACCATGTTCTGTTAAGGTCTATATAGTATATATATATTAAACCATGTTCTGTTAAGGTCTATATAGTATATATATATTAAACCATGTTCTTTAAGGTCTATATAGTATATATATTAAACCATGTTCTGTTAAGGTCTGTATGTTGGAGTTCAGGCTTCATTTGACCTGTTAGAAGGAAATTAATTAATTTTGTCCATTACAGAGATGGAGGCCAAGACAAAAAAAAGAAGCTGGTTTTAAAATATATATTTGCCAGTTTAACAAGTCCTGTAGATCAGATGTTAATGAAGCAATACAGACCACATTGAAGTGTCTTGAGTTTTGTTTGCCTGTTCTACAGTCTTGTAAAGATAGGGGGGGGGGGGGGGGGGGGGTTGACTGGGACAGGCAATGTAACATCGATAATGTTTTTAGGAAACATGTTTTCGTTCTCTCTAAAGCTAACTTTCATCAAGGTTTTATATGGTCTATTGGTTTCTCTCTTTTCATTGGCAGAATCCTTTTTCAGTGTTACGATATTCATAACATCCATATCCACCAGTCTATCTTCCTGTCAACTAACAGAACTCTGTTGGTTGTCCTGGTAACAGATGGGCAGATCTGTTGAATTTGTTCAACTAAACTACAGCACTTACTTTGATGAGTCAAATCTGATCCTTTCTTCTCTTCTCCTCCTCTCACAGTTCCACTCAGCCCTGTTGTTTTCCTGCAGTCCACCAGCAGCACAGACAACCTCTTCATACCCAGCAGTAAGGTGCTACCGGGAGAGGCACGACACGGGGACTCCGGGAGGGAGGAAGGGCTAGCGTTGTCCTGGTAACCATAAAGAGGGGACACAGACACATATCATTATGGATGCTGATGTCACCGCTGTCATGAAGTGCTTTACTGAAGCCCAGACCCAGATAGAGCAAGCTGTATGCTAGACCAGACCAAGCTGTACCATCTGGTGTTCTGATCTGGAGAGACTCTTCTCTGCCTCGTCAGCATCAGGATGTTGTTGAGGCTCCGCAGAGGATCCACGATAGTCATGTCTCTCTCCTGTGTGAACAAGAACATCAAACAGATAGTGAATTTATATATATTAAAATCAAAGGGTCTTACAAGAGGCATTAATATCTCTAAACAGGGCCTAAAATGCAAATGTTAAAGGGTTGTTCCACGAAATGGGTGCCTTTTGCGTCCCTTTGATATTTTAAGTATAAATTATGCTCCAATATTGCATTTTAAAAGCCTGTTATACTAGAGGCGCAGGACTTTAATGTAGACCACGTGGAGAATTTAATACATCTAATTTAAAAGACCCCAAAATATATGTACCAAAGGCAGATTGACCCTTTAAGAATTTATAAAGTACTAAACAACATATTCAAGTAGAACTTCAGTAGAATGCCCCTTAAAAACCACACATTAGTTCATTAACTGCATAGTTTGTGCCCGTTTAAGACAGTACTCACTGGTGTTAATCTGATATTCTGTCTCCTCCTCTTTCACTCTCAAAACGTCTTCCTTCTTCACCTCTACTGCGATAGCATCCTCTTCCTCTCTAAAAGGTTCTTCCTCTGTTTCCTCAATAACATCATCTTCTTCTTTCACGACAATGTTCAGCCCCAAAGCTTCATTCTCCATACAGCAGGCCTCCTCTTCTTTAGCAGGGGAGGAGTAGTTTAGTGAACTCATGGTCCGGGATGTTAGAATTAGCGATTAGCCTAGTGCTAGTAAGGTAGCATTAGCGGCTAGGCTCAGTATCAGTGTTTAACAACTTTGCAAATTGAACAAGCAAATTACATTAAAGTTAACCAGTTGATACGTCAAATGAACTGCGTTTACAACACTGAGATTAGCTAATGTACATTAACATGGTCTAAAGCGTCAATCTTTCAGTTTTATGTTGGCTAGCAAGCTACCGACGTGGTTGAAAGAGTAGCCGCCTTGTTGTTCCTGAAGAAGCGTCCCGTCCAGTCTATTACACGTCACGGAAGAAGAGTCAGTTGAAAGACGCACATCGTCATCTGCTGGCTGGAGTGGGTAACGCAGTTTGGAAACAATAGGTACTACACTTTTTGTATTGGATAGAGCATCATAATAATTTAACAATAAGCTGATATATTTTCTCTTACGTCTTCCAAATAATACTTTCCTGTACACAGACGTAGAAGCTTAAAATGAATATGTGGATGATGAATAAATACTTCTACGAATAGGTAGTGTGTTAAAACACATTTGCTCTGTTCATTTTTCACATTCGTTTTTATCTAGATGTGACGGTACTAATCCCTTAAAGCTACGCTCTTTAAGATACAAATCATCCTGTAAACCAGGGATGGGCAACTCCAGTCCTCGGGGGCCTGATTGTTGTCACACCTTTTCTCCATCCCGCAAACACCGCTGATTAATCAAACTGCATTCTAAACTGAAGATCATGATTAGGTGATTATTGGAGTCTGGTGTGTTAGCTTGGGCTGGGGTAAAACTGTGACACTAATCAGGCCCTCGAGGACTGGAATTTCCCAACCCCGCTGGAAACAATAGAGCAAATGCATCACATGCAAATAGAACTTGATAATCTGTGGTGCTTTATACTGAGTCTACAAAACATTAAGAACACCTGCTCCTTCCATGACATAAACTGACTAGGTGAATCCAGGCTAAAGCTATGATCCCTTATTGATGCCACTATATAAATCCACTTCAGTCAGTGTAGATGAAGGGGAGGAGATGGCTTAAATAAGGATTTTTAAGCCTTGAGACAAATGAGACATGGATTGTGCATGTGTGCCATTCAGAGGGGGAATGGGGAAGACAAAATAGTTCAGAGCCTTTGAACAGGGTATGATAGTAGGTCCCAGGCGCAGGTTTGTGTCAAGAACTGCAACGCTGCTGGGTTTTTCCAGCATCCCATGTGATTTGTTTTCTCATGAGCATGGCCTTATTTCTATTACATCATATTGGATGACTGTCATTCATATTCCATTCACCCTGTTCAATGTAACAGGTTTAGGCTACTATATGATACTAGAATTTTCCCTATACCCATCACGAGGTTGCTACAACCTAACCTATGAATGGAAGTTTAGAATGTAGGTGCACACAGGTCGAGATACATTTTTTAGGTGACAGACAGTGACACATGGACAGACAGTCGTGAAGACATCAGCAACTAATTATCATGGTCCAAACACACCAAGACAGTCGTGAAGAGGGCACGACAACAACTTTTCCACCTCAGGAGAGTGAAAAGATTTGGCATGGGTCCCCAGATCCTCAAAAAGTTCTACAGCTGCACCATCGAGAGCATCCTGACCGGTTGCATCACCGCCTGGTATGGCAACTGCTCGGCATCTGACCGTAATGCACTACAGAGGGTTGTGAACATCACTGGGGTCAAGCTTCCTGCCATCCTGAACCTATATAAAGAAAGCCCAACAAATTGTCAGATACTCCAGTCACCCAAGTCATAGACTGTTTTCTCTGCTCCCGCACGTCAAGCGGTACCGGAGCGCCAAGTCTAGAACCAAAAGGCTCCTTAACAGCTTCTACCCCCAAGCCATAAGACTGCTGAACAATTAATTAAATGGCCACCTGGACTATTTACATTGACCCCTCATTATCTATGAAATGTCACTTCACCCCTACCTACATGTACAAACTACCTCGACTAACCTGTACCCCCGCACATTGACTCGGTACCAGTAGCCCCTGTATATAGCCTCCACATTGACTCGGTACCAGTAGCCCCTGTATATAGCCTCCACATTGACTCGGTACCAGTAGCCCCTGTATATAGCCTCCACATTGACTCTGTACCAGTACCCCCTGTATATAGCCTCCACATTGACTTGGTACCAGTACCCCCTGTATATAGCCTCCACATTGACTCTGTACCAGTACCCCCTGTATATAGCCTCCACATTGACTCGGTACCAGTACCCCCTGTATATAGCCTCCACATTGACTCGGTACCGGTACCCCCTGTATACAGCCTCCACATTGACTCGGTACCAGTACCCCCTGTATATAGCCTCCACATTGACTCGGTACCAGTACCCCCTGTATATAGCCTCCACATTGACTCGGTACCGGTACCCCCTGTATACAGCCTCCACATTGACTCGGTACCAGTACCCCCTGTATATAGCCTCCACATTGACTCGGTACCGGTACCCCCTGTATACAGCCTCCACATTGACTCGGTACCGGTACCCCCTGTATACAGCCTCCACATTGACTCGGTACCGGTACCCCCTGTATATAGCCTCCACATTGACTCGGTACCGGTACCCCCTGTATACAGCCTCCACATTGACTCGGTACCGGTACCCCCTGTATATAGCCTCCACATTGACTCGGTACCGGTACCCCCTGTATACAGCCTCCACATTGACTCGGTACCGGTACCCCCTGTATATAGCCTCCACATTGACTCGGTACCGGTACCCCCTGTATACAGCCTCCACATTGACTCGGTACCAGTACCCCCTGTATATAGCCTCCACATTGACTCGGTACCAGTACCCCCTGTATATAGCCTCCACATTGACTCGGCACCGGTACCCCCTGTATACAGCCTCCACATTGACTCGGTACCAGTACCCCCTGTATATAGCCTCCACATTGACTCGGTACCGGTACCCCCTGTATATAGCCTCCACATTGACTCGGTACCGGTACCCCCTGTATACAGCCTCCACATTGACTCGGTACCGGTACCCCCTGTATATAGCCTCCACATTGACTCGGTACCGGTACCCCCTGTATACAGCCTCCACATTGACTCGGTACCGGTACCCCCTGTATATAGCCTCCACATTGACTCGGTACCGGTACCCCCTGTATACAGCCTCCACATTGACTCGGTACCGGTACCCCCTGTATATAGCCTCCACATTGACTCGGTACCGGTACCCCCTGTATACAGCCTCCACATTGACTCGGTACCAGTACCCCCTGTATATAGCCTCCACATTGACTCGGTACCAGTACCCCCTGTATATAGCCTCCACATTGACTCGGTACCGGTACCCCCTGTATACAGCCTCCACATTGACTCGGTACCAGTACCCCCTGTATATAGCCTCCACATTGACTCGGTACCGGTACCCCCTGTATACAGCCTCCACATTGACTCGGTACCGGTACCCCCTGTATACAGCCTCCACATTGACTCGGTACCGGTACCCCCTGTATATAGCCTCCACATTGACTCGGTACCGGTACCCCCTGTATACAGCCTCCACATTGACTCGGTACCGGTACCCCCTGTATATAGCCTCCACATTGACTCGGTACCGGTACCCCCTGTATACAGCCTCCACATTGACTCGGTACCGGTACCCCCTGTATATAGCCTCCACATTGACTCGGTACCGGTACCCCCTGTATACAGCCTCCACATTGACTCGGTACCGGTACCCCCTGTATATAGCCTCCACATTGACTCGGTACCGGTACCCCCTGTATACAGCCTCCACATTGACTCGGTACCAGTACCCCCTGTATATAGCCTCCACATTGACTCTGTACTGGTACCCCCTGTATATAGCCTCCACATTGACTCTGTACTGGTACCCCCTGTATATAGCCTCCACATTGACTCTGTACTGGTACCTCCTGTATATAGCCTCCACATTGACTCTGTACTGGTACCTCCTGTATATAGCCTCCACATTGACTCGGTACCAGTACCCCCTGTATACAGCCTTGTTATTGTTATTTTATTGTGTTACTTTTATAATTTTTTACTTTAGTTCATTTGCTCAAATTTTCTTAACTCTTCTTGAACTCTACTGTTTTGTGTCAGTAAACATGTATAAGCGAGAAATGGCGATGGAAACTCCTTTATGAGCAAATATTTATATAATAACCATCACATCTTAGTTAACTTGGAGTCACGCGATGATATGTTGTGTGGTCCTCCCTCTAAAACTTGGGAACCCATGTAGTTTATTAGGCTACAGATGAAATAAGTTATGAACTTCACAGGGTGGTGAAAGTGCATGTGTTGAGCTTGATGCTCCTTTCCAATACATTTTGATGGTCTTCTTCTGGTGACATGATGATGATTGATGCTTGGTTGTCATTTCACAAATAAAATAATGTCGCTCTTATCCATAATAATCTCATCATGTAGGTAGCCTACCAACACTGTACAGTCGTGGCCAAAAGTTTGGAGAATGACACAAATATAAAAGTCTGCTGCCTCAGTTTGTATGATGGCTATTTGCATATACTGCAGAATGTTATGAAGAGTGATCAGATGAATTGCAAATAATTGCAAAGTCCCTCTTTGCCATGCAAATGAACTGAATCCCCAAAAACATTTTCACTGCATTTTATCCCTGCCACAAAAGGACCAGCTGACATCATGTCAGTGATTATCTCGTTAACACAGGTGTGTTGACGAGGACAAGGCTGGAGATCACTCTTTCATGCTGATTGAGTTCGCATAACAGACTGGAAGCTTCAAAAGGAGGGTGGTGCTTGGAATCATTGTTCTTCCTCTGTCACCCATGGTTACCTGCAAGGAAACACGTGCCGTCATCATTGCTTTGCACAAAAAGGGCTTCACAGGCAAGGATATTGCTGCCAGTAAGATTGCACCTAAATCAACCATTTATCGGATCATCAAGAACTTCAAGGAGAGCGGTTCAATTATTGTGAAGGCTTCAGCGTGCGCAAGAAAGTCTAACAAGCGCCAGGACGTCTCCTAAAGTTGATTCAGCTGCGTGATCGGGGTACCACCAGTACAGGGCTTGCTTAGGAATGGCAGCATGCAGGCGTGAGTGCATCTGCACGCACAGTGAGGCAAAGACTTTTGGAGGATGGCCTGGTGTCAAGAAGGGCAGCAAAGAAGCCACTTCTCTCTAGGAAAAACATAATTGACAGACTGATATTCTGCAAAAGGTACAGGGATTGGGCTGCTGAGGACTGGGGTAAAGTCATTTTCTCTGATGAATCCTCTTTACGATTGTTTGGGGCATCTGGAAAAAAGCTTGTCCGGAGAATACAAGTTGAGCGCTACCATCAGCCCTGTGTCATGCCAACAGTAAAACATCCTGGGACCATTCATGTGTGGGGTTGCTTCTCAGCCAAGGGAGTGGGCTCACTCACAATTTTGCCTAAGAACACAGCCATGACTAAAGAATGGTACCAACACATCCTCCGAGAGCAACTTCTCCCAACCATCCAGGAACAGTTCGGTGACGAACAACGCCTTTTCTAGCATGATGGAGCACCTTGCCATAAGGAAAAAGTGATAACTAATAACTAAGTGGCTCGGGGAACAAAACATCGATATTTTGGGCCCATGGCCAGGAAACTCCCCAGACCTTAATCCCATTGAAAACCTGTCGTCAAACCTCAAGAGGCAGGTTTTTGTACAAAACGCTGTCAATGCTATTTACAAGTCTACTCCAGGCAGGTGGACAAACAAAACCCCACAAATTCTGACAAACTCCAAGCATTGATTATGCACAAATGGGCTGGGACAATTGCAACAATACTGAATGAACAATGAACACTTTTATTTGAACTGAATAGAATTATGGGCTTTTGATGGGTGTTCTTAAGGTGATTCCACAGGTTGGTGGTATTTTTTGATTTAGCCGTTGCTGACCCCATGCTTACATCTTTATCACAAATAGGACACCTTGCTTTCCCTGGTGCCAATTCCATGTAATAGTCCCACACTGGTGCGCTGCTTTTCTCTGCCATCTGTAAAACACACACACACACACACACACACACACACACACACACACACACACACACACACACACACACACACACACACACACACACACACACACACACACACACACACACACACAGCTCTGAAGTGACAATGATACTGAAGAGTCTGCTTAGGAGACAAACACTCTCAACTGTTTGAATAAAAAGAGTTTAAGTTACCTGTGATGAATGTTGAAAACAAAAACTGTCATTTCTATATGCAGGAAATCCTATTTTAATAATGGACATGGTAAGAATTGACTACCAGAGTGCGAGTCATAATTCCCAGGACACCTTCCAGCAAAATCTGAAAAGCGGTTCCTTCATTTATTCCATAGGATATTTTTAGATTCACTTAAAATAAGGTCTGTGTTTCGTGTAGGCTTACACCACCTTGCCAATGTTATAACTGTGTATATATCCATAGGACAAGGTAACTCTGATCAATATTGGCTAAATATAAGTGAAGATCATTTTTTTGTAGAGTGGATTTATGAAAATATGTTGACACACGTTACCTTATCGTAGTGAGATTTACACAGGTATCAAAACGCTGAGACGGTTTAAGCACGAAACACAGACCTTATCTGAAGTAGATCAAGTCATTCTCTATGGAAGACATGAACGGTAAAATAACGAAGGAACCCCTTTCAAGTTAAATAAAGGTGAAATAAATAAATAAAGTTCAGCCGCAAGTTATTACAGGAATTATAACGCGTCGACTATTTCTCTCTAAACCATATATATAGACCTTTGACTATTACGAGCCTGCTGCTGCCTACCACCCCTCAGTCAGACTGCTCTATCAAATATCAAATCATAGACTTAACTATAATAAACACACACAAATACGAGCCTTAGGTCAAATCCGGAAACTATCACCTTGAAAAGAAAACGTTAATTCCGTTCCGTGTTTTATCTGACGGGTGGCATCCATGAGTCTAAATGTGCCTGTTACATTGCACAACCTTCAATATTATGTAATAATTACGTAAAATACTGGCAAATTAGTTCGCAAAGAGCCAGGCGGCCCAAACTGTTGCATATACCCTGACTCTGCGTGCACTGAACGCAAGAGAAGTGACACAATTTAACCTGGTTAATATTGCCTGCTAACCTGGATTTCTTTTAGCTAAATATGCAGTTTTAAAAATATATACTTGCATATTGATTTTAAGAAAGGAATTGATGTTTATGGTTAAGTACACATTGGAGCAACGACAGTCGTTGATTGATTGTTTTTTATAAGATAAGTTTAATGCTAGCAAGCAACTTAACTTGGCTTACTGCATTCCATAACAGGCAAGCTCCTCGTGGAGTGCAATGTCATCAGGTAGTTAGAGTGTTGGACTAACTGTAAGGTTGCAAGATTGAATCCCCCGAGCTGTCCCTGAACGTTCCTAGGCCGTCATTGAAAATAAGATGACATGCGTTCGTATCTGACTTGCCTAGTTAAATAAAGATTAAATAAATAAAAAATAATAATAAAATAAAAAAATTGGCGCCCAAAAATGCCGATTTCCGATTGTTATGAAAACTTGAAATCGGCCCTAATTAATCGGCCATTCCGATTAATCGGTCGACCTCTAATTAAAATGTTCCATTACAGAGTCAGTGAATATTTTCATTTCATTAAATCATGAGTGGACCAAAAATGCAAATGTCAACAATGGAACAAATGCATCACATCCAAAATATCACTTGATTATCTGTAGTGCTGGAGGAAAGACACCCAGATAAACACACACAGTCAGAGTTTAAGAAATGATCATTTAAACACATGGAATCTGATCTACTCTATATTCAAACTGACATAATGTCACGAGAATCTTTATCCCAACCATCACTATAGCTTTGACCAATTCTCAGAGGTTTGTAAGAAAAGGTTAAAAGGTTAAAAGGTTAAAAGGTTAAAAGGTTAAAAGGTTCATGAATAATTAGACAAAGCCCCCAGTCTGCAACAGGTTCGTTCTTTATTCAGAGAACGTTCTGAAAATCCTACAAGCACATAGCCTTTCATACCTCACATTTGGTCATACCATCTACCATACCCCTTATGAATGCCCCTCTTCTCTAACGCTGTCAATGCTATTTACAAGTCTACTCCAACACATTACATTTGGTCATACCATCTACCATACCCCTTATGAATGCCCCTCTTCTCTAACGCTGTCAATGCTATTTACAAGTCTACACCAACACATTACATTACATTATCATATTATATATTATATTATAACATTATCATATTCTCCGTAACATGTTACATAATCGTCTGCAAGCCTAACAGTTTCTCCCCTCCCTGGGTGGGGAGACCTCCTTCCTGTTATCAGTTTCACAGTTGTCTGCAAGACTAACAGTTTCTCCCCTCCCTGGGTGGGGAGACCTCCTTCCTGTTATCAGTTTCACAGTTGTCTGCAAGCCTAACAGTTTCTCCCCTCCCTGGGTGGGGAGACTTCCTTCCTGTTATCAGTTTCACAGTTGTCTGCAAGACTAACAGTTTCTCCCCTCCCTGGGTGGGGAGACCTCCTTCCTGTTATCAGTTTCACAGTTGTCTGCAAGCCTAACAGTTTCTCCCCTCCCTGGGTGGGGAGACCTCCTTCCTGTTATCAGTTTCACAGTTGTCACAAGTTGTCTGTTGACAGTTCCTCTTTTCGTTGAATGTCTCACTTAAATGGCTAAATAGTAAAGTCTTGTCCTATGCATATTAGAGAATTATAGTCTTGTAATTCTAATACATTTCCTTTCAGGGTGGAATATTTTAGTCATTACCGTAAACATATAAATTCCTTTATCACATACTCAATATTCAATTCATGTATATGTTTGTTTGAGTATACTTTGTACCATTTAATTTCATAACAACAAGTAAACACATTCTCAGTCAACGATATACAACCATGGGAGCACCGTGTATGTTCTCTGATGAATTTTAAGTCAATGTGATGTAAAATATCAATATACACGCTAGGAGAAGTAATTATTCTCTCCTGTGTGGATTCGCACATGATGTTTAAGTGACTGTGATGTGTAACATGTCTTCCCACAGTCTGAGCATTTGTAAGGCTTCTCCACTGTGTGCAGTCTCATGTGTTCTTTCAGGCTTCTTAAATGGGTAAACCGCTTTGCACACTGGGCGCATTGGTAAGGCTTCTCCCCTGTGTGTATTCGCGCATGAGCTTTCAGGCTAAAACGCTTTCCACACTGGGAGCAGCGGTAAGGCTTCTCCCCTGTGTGTATTCGCTCATGAGCTTTGAGGGTGTCTATCCGCTTAAAACTCTTTCCACACTGGGAGCAATGGTGTGGCTTTTCTCCTGTGTACACCCTCTCATGTCTTTTCAAGCTAACTAACTGGCTAAATCTCATCCCACAATGGGAGCAGAGGTGACGTTTTGCTATTTTGGAGTAAGGCTTCTCCCCAGTGTGTGTCCTCTCATGTCTTTTCAGGCTTCCGAACTTGGTAAAACTATTTCCAATCTGGGAGCAGAGGTGTCGTCTTGCTGGTTTGGACGGCTTTGGTTCTTCCAAGATTGGTTTTCCTCCTGCCAAAGACAGTGTTGATTTTAAGAGAGACCAGAATGAAATCTCCCCATGATAAAACTGCCTTGCTGTGAGGTTTAATACAAATCAGATCCCTCAACCTGAGGCCAGTTTTCAAACATTTAATCATTTAAAACAATCTTTGTGTGATTCTAAAACAAATGTTGTAGAGCTTCCTGGTAATTACTGATATGTTTACATTACTTATCATTCTTTCTGTTTTATAAGTCGGAACACAACAAACTAGAATGTAACCTCCTTGTTCCTGTTCCCAAGAAAGCTAAGGTAACGGAGCTAAACGACTACCGCCCCGTATCACTCACCTCCGTCATCATGAAGTGTTTTGAGAGACTAGTCAAGGATCATATCACCTCCACCCTACCTGACACCCTAGACCCACTCCAATTTTCTTACCGCCCCAATAGGTCCACAGACGACGCAATCACACTGCACACTGCCCTAACCCATCTGGACAAGAGGAATACCTATGTAAGAATGCTGTTCATCGACTACAGCTCAGCATTTAACACCATAGCACCCTCATTAAGCTCGATACCCTGGGTCTCGACCCCACCCTGTGCAACGGGGTCCTGGACTTCCTGATAGGCTGCCCCCAGGTGGTGAGGGTAGGTAACAACATCTCCACCCCGCTGATCCTCAACACTGGGGCCCCACAATGGTGCGTTCTGAGCCCGCTCCTGTACTCCCTGTTCACCCATGACAGCGTGGCCATGCACGCCTCCAACTCAATCATCAAGTTTGCAGATGACACAACAGTAGTGGGCTTGATTACCAAAAACGATGAGACGGCCTACAGGGAGGAGGTGAGAGCACTCGGAGTGTGGTGTCAGGAAAACAACCTCACTCAATGTCAACAAAACAAAGGAGATGATTGTGGACTTCAGGAAACAGCAGAGGGAGCACCCCCTATCCACATCAACAGGAAAGTAGCTGAGAAGGTGGAAAGTTTTAAGTTCCTCTGCGTACACATCCCAGACAAACTGAAATGGTCCACGCACACAGACAGCGTTGACCAGGAGGCTGAAGAAATTTGGCTTGTCACCAAAAACACTCACAAACTTTTACAGATGCACAATCGAGAGCATCCTGTCGGGCTGCATCACCGCAGAAACTACTCCGCCCACAACCGTAAGGCTCTCCAGAGGGTAGTGAGGTCTGCACAATGCATCACCGGGGGTAAACTACCGGCTCTCCAGGACACCTACACCACCCGATGTCACAGGAAGGCCAAAAAGATCATCAAGGACAACAACCACCCGAGCCACTGCCTGTTCACCCCACTATCATCCAGAAGGCGAGGTCAGTACAGGTGCATCAAAGCTGGGACCGAGAGACTGAAAAACAGCTTATATCTCAAGGCCATCAGACTTTTAAACAGCCATCACTAGCACATTAGAGGCTGCTGCCTATTGGCATAGACCAGAAATCACTGGCCACTTTAAGGAATGGAACACTAGTCACTTTAATAGTGTTTACATATCTGGCATTACTCATCTCATATGTACATACTGTATTCTATACTATTATATTGTATCTTAGTCTATGCATTACTCATCTCATATGTATATACTGTATTCCATACTATTCTACTGTATCTTAGTCTATGTATTACTCATCTCATATGTATATACTGTATTCTATACTATTCTACTGTATATTAGTCTATGTATTACTCATATCATATGTACAGTGCCTTGCGAAAGTATTCGGCCCCCTTGAACTTTGCGACCTTTTGTCACATTTCAAGCTTCAAACATAAAGATATAAAAAATGTATTTTTTTGTGAAGAATCAACAACAAGTGGGACACAATCATGAAGTGGAACGACATTTATTGGATATTTCAAACTTTTTTAACAAATCAAAAACTGAAAAATTGGGCGTGCAAAATTATTCAGCCCCCTTAAGTTAATATTTTGTAGCGCCACCTTTTGCTGCGATTACAGCTGTAAGTCGCTTGGGGTATGTCTCTATCAGTTTTGCACATCGAGAGACTGAATTTTTTCCCCATTCCTCCTTGCAAAACAGCTCGAACTCAGTGAGGTTGGATGGAGAGCATTTGTGAACAGCAGTTTTCAGTTCTTTCCACAGATTCTCGATTGGATTCAGGTCTGGACTTTGACTTGGCCATTCTAACACCTGGATATGTTTATTTTTGAACCATTCCATTGTAGATTTTGCTTTATGTTTTGGATCATTGTCTTGTTGGAAGACAAATCTCCGTCCCAGTCTCAGGTCTTTTGCAGACTCCATCAGGTTTTCTTCCAGAATGGTCCTGTATTTGGCTCCATCCATCTTCCCATCAATTTTAACCATCTTCCCTGTCCCTGCTGAAGAAAAGCAGGCCCAAACCATGATGCTGCCACCACCATGTTTGACAGTGGGGATGGTGTGTTGCTTTTACGCCAAACATAACGTTTTGCATTGTTGCCAAAAAGTTCAATTTTGGTTTCATCTGACCAGAGCACCTTCTTCCACATGTTTGGTGTGTCTCCCAGGTGGCTTGTGGCAAACTTTAAACGACACTTTTTATGGATATCTTTAAGAAATGGCTTTCTTCTTGCCACTCTTCCATAAAGGCCAGATTTGTGCAATATACGACTGATTGTTGTCCTATGGACAGAGTCTCCCACCTCAGCTGTAGATCTCTGCAGTTCATCCAGAGTGATCATGGGCCTCTTGGCTGCATCTCTGATCAGTCTTCTCCTTGTATGAGCTGAAAGTTTAGAGGGACGGCCAGGTCTTGGTAGATTTGCAGTGGTCTGATACTCCTTCCATTTCAATATTATCGCTTGCACAGTGCTCCTTGGGATGTTTAAAGCTTGGGAAATCTTTTTGTATCCAAATCCGGCTTTAAACTTCTTCACAACAGTATCTCGGACCTGCCTGGTGTGTTCCTTGTTCTTCATGACGCTCTCTGCGCTTTTAACGGACCTCTGAGACTATCACAGTGCAGGTGCATTTATACGGAGACTTGATTACACACAGGTGGATTGTATTTACCATCATTAGTCATTTAGGTCAACATTGGATCATTCAGAGATCCTCACTGAACTTCTGGAGAGTTTTCTGCACTGAAAGTAAAGGGGCTGAATAATTTTGCACGCCCAATTTTTCAGTTTTTGATTTGTTAAAAAAGTTTGAAATATCCAATAAATGTCGTTCCACTTCATGATTGTGTCCCACTTGTTGTTGATTCTTCACAAAAAAATACAGTTTTATATCTTTATGTTTGAAGCCTGAAATGTGGCAAAAGGTCGCAAAGTTCAAGGGGGCCGAATACTTTCGCAAGGCACTGTATATACTGTTCTCTATACTATTCTACTGTATCTTAGTCCGTTCCACTCTGACATGGCTCGTCCGTATGTATATAGTCTTAATTCATTCCTACTTAGATGTGTGTGTTTTGTTGTGAAATTGTTAGATATTACTTGTTAGTTATTACTGCACTGTTGGAGCAACGAGAAACAAACATTAAGCCGCAATAACATCTGCTAAACATGTTTAACATTTGATTTTATTTTACCTCATGAAGATGGTTGAGAGAAGATACGTATATAGTCTTAATTCATTCCTACTTAGATGTGTGTGTTTTGGTTATATGTTGTGTAATCTGTTAGATATTACTGCACTGTCCAAGCTAGAAGAACAAGCATATCGCTGCACCCCCAAAAAACATCTGCTAACCACGTATATGTGACCAATACAATTTGATTTGGCAAAATTACAGACACTACCATCTTACACTACTTCTAACAAATGGTAAAATTACAGACACTACCATCTTGCACTACTTCTAACAAATGTGTCAAATATGGCTATTGGATCTTCCCAGACTCTTGTCATCGGATGGGCCCCAGCCATCAATCTGCAAGTTTCTTTTGATCTGTGGAACCTTGCAAGTTGATTAGTGACAATAGATTCATCAAGTATTTGCTTGTTAGTTTGATGAAAATATAATTGAAACTTAAAAGTGAAAATGATTTTGTTTAGAATGTATTTCCTGTTGGGAAGTTTACATTATAGGACCATTCAGGACACTACTATGATATACTATGATACTATGATACACATCCCTATGATATCCTACGATACTATGATACACATCCCTGATTCCCTATGATATCCTATGATACTGTGATACACATCCCTATGGGCCAGTGCTTAATTATCCCCAAAATCAGTCTGAGATAAGTTTATTTACATAAAAATACATGCAGTAGAGAAAACACTGGAAAGTCAATACCTAACACAAATTTCCCGAGTCTCTGCAGCCTACTCTCCACCACGTATCAGGCTTGCACCTCTCCGATGTCCCAGAGGCATATATTTGTCCTACTGTTCAGCAGCCTAAATCTGTCCTCTTTCCTACTGTTCAGTAGCCTACATCCTGATCTCCTGTGTGTTTTGTCTCATGTGTTCTCATGTTACCTAACTGATCAAAACAATTTCCACACTGGGAGGAGTGGTAAGGCTTCTCCCCTGTGTGTGTATTCTCTCATGTGTTTTCAAGTTCAATAACTGGGTAAAACTCTTTCCACACTGGGAGCAGTGGTACAGCTTTTCTGCTGTGTGTATTCTCTCATGCCGTTTCAGGTCCCCTAACTGGTTAAAACCCCTTCCACACTGGGAGCAGCGGTAAGGCTTCTCTCCTGTGTGTATTCTCTCATGCCGTTTCAGGTCCCCTAACTGGTTAAAACCCTTTCCACACCGGGAGCAGTGGTACGGTTTCTCTCCTGTGTGTATTCTCTCATGTCGTTTCAGGTCCCCTAACTGGTTACAACCCTTTCCACACTGAGAGCAGTGGTAAGGCTTCTCTCTTGTGTGTGATCTCTCATGTTTTTTAAGGTAGCTTTTCTGATTAAAACTCTTTCCACACTGGGAGCAGCGGTAAGGCTTCTCCCCTGTGTGTAATTGCTCATGTGTTTTCAGGTTACATAAGTGGATAAAACGCTTTCCACACTGGGAGCAGTGGTAAGGCTTCTCCCCTGTATGTATTATCTCATGTGTTTTCAGGTTACGTAAGTGGGTAAAACTCTTTCCACACTGGGAGCAGTGGTACAGCTTTTCTCCTGTATGTATTCTCTCATGTCGTTTCAGATCACCTAAGTGGTTACAACCCTTTCCACACTGGGAGCAATAGTACAGATTTTCTCCTGTGTGTATTCTCTCATGTCGTTTCAGGTCACCTAAGTGGTTACAAGCTTTTCCACACTGGGAGCAGTGGTACAGCTTTTCTCCTGTGTGTATTCTCTCATGTCGTTTCAGGTCACCTAACTGGTTACAACCCTTCCCACACTGGGAGCAGTGGTAAGGCTTTTCTCCTGTGTGTACTCTCTCGTGTTTTTTCAGGTAGCTTTTCTGGTTAAAACTCTTTCCACACTGGGAGCAGCAGTATGGCTTATCACCTGTGTGTACTTGCTCATGTGTTTTCAGGTTATTTAAGTGGGCAAAATTCTTTCCACACTGGGAGCAATGGTAAGGCTTCTCCCCTGTGTGTATTCTCTCGTGTGTTTTCAGGTTACGTAAGTGGGTAAAACTCCTTCCACACTGGGAGCAGCAGTACAGCTTTTCTCCTGTGTGTATTCTCTCATGTGTTTTCAGATTACACAAGTAGGTAAAACTCTTTCCACACTGGGAGCAGTGGTAAGGCCTCTCCTCTGTGTGTATTCTCTCGTGTTTTTTCAGGTAGCTTTTCTGGTTAAAACCCTTTCCACACTGGGAGCAGTCGTAAGGCTTCTTCCCTGTGTGTATTCTCTCATGTTGGATCAGGTGTCCTTTCTGGTTAAAACTCTTTCCACACTGGGAGCAGTGGTAAGGCTTCTCCCCTGTGTGTATTATCTCGTGTTGTTTCAGGTCCCATAACCGGTTACAACCCTTTCCACAGTGGGAGCACTGGTGTCTTCTTGCTGGTTTGGACGTCCCTGGTTCTGGTTCCTCTGGGTCTGGTCTTTCTCCTGCCAAAGACAGTGTGTTTTTTAAAATAGAGACCTGAATGAAACCTCCACATGATAAAATGGCCTTGCTACGAGAGTAAATCCTAATCAGATCCCTCAATAACCTAAGGCCAGTTTTAACATTCTTGGTGTGACTTTAAAACAAATGTTGTAGAGTTTCCTTGTAATTACTGATAATGTTTACATGACTTATTTTATTCATTCTGTTTTACAAGTCAGAACACAAAACACTAGACAGTTCTATGACACAGACATCGCTGGATTCCTATCAAGCAGGTGGTTGTAATTATATAACCCTCATAGCTGTATGATACAGGATGTGACCTACGCACTTCCTTAAAGCGAAAATAAGTCAATAAAACATTGTGTAGAAGTCCAAAACTAGTTTTTACGTCGAAGACAGAAAGCACATCAGTAACATCTCCCCGTTGTTGAAAGGGTTCGGCACGCTATGTAATGTTTTCTATCTTGACTGTCACTGATGTCATGACATTTTGGCTAAAGGAAAAAAAAATAAGGTGAAATATTTTGGGTAGATGTTCCTAAAAACTGATAGTAACTATATAGAGTAAGTTTATATACAGCCATATTATAAAGTCTGAAAGGGCTTGTACATTCACATGAATTCACTATGACATCATCATATGTTCCTAAAACTGATAGAAACTACACTGAACAAAAATATAAACGCAACATGTAAAGTGTTGGTCCCATGGCTTCATGAGCTGAAATAAAAGATCCCTGAAATGTTCCATACAAAAAGCTTATTTCTCACAAAATTGTACACAAATTTTACATCCCTGTTACTGAACATGTATTCTTTGCCAAGATAATCCATCCACCTGACAGGTGTGGCATATCAAGAAGCTGATTAAACAGCATTATCATTACACAAGAATAAGGTGAAATATTTGGAAAGATGTTCCTAAAACTGATAGAAACTACACTGAACAAAAACGCAACATGTAAAGTGAGGCAATCGAGGCAAAGGGTGGCTAATTTTAAGAATCTCAAATTATAAAATATATTTATTTGTTTAACATGTTTTTGGTTACTACATGATTCCATTTTGTGTTCATTATTATTCTACAATGTAGAAAAGAGTACAAATAAAACACCTGGAATGAGTTGGTGTGCCCAAACTTTTGACTGGTACTGTAAATTCCTCTACCATAAGCTGCCTCCAATGTCGTTTTAGAGAATTTGCCAGTACTTCCAACCGGCATCACGCAGATCACACCCACCCAGGACCTCCACATCAGGCTTCTTCACCTGCGGGAGACTGAGACCAGCCACCTGGACAGCTGATGAAACCAAGTAGAATGTCTCTCTGTCATAAATCCCTTTTGAGGGGAAAAACTTATTCTGATTGGCTGGGCCTGGCTCGTCAGTGGGTGTGGCTACGCCCTCCCAGGCCCCCCCATTGCTACGCCCCTGCCCAGTCACGTGAAGTCTATAGATCAGGGCCTAATTCTGATTGGCTGTGCCTGGCTCCCCAGTGGGTGGGCCTATGCCCAGTTATGTGAAGTCCATAGATCAGGGCCTAATGAATGTATTGGCATTGGCTGACGTATATGATCTGTAAATCGTTGAAATTGTTGCGTTTATATTTTGTTCAGTCATAAATATATACAGCCATGTTCTCCCCACTGTATAGCCATATTATAAAGAATGAAAAGGCTTGTTCATTCACACGTCATGAATTCACTATGACATGATATTTGTATGTGTTTTATTAGACTTTTATTATGTTATAGGTCATATGGATTATTAGTGTTTTATTATGTAATAGATCATATGGGTTGAGTAGTGTTTTATGATGTAATAGATCATATGGGTTGAGTAGTGTTTTATGATGTAATAGATCATATGGGTTGAGTAGTGTTTTATTATGTAATAGATCATATGGGTTAGTGTTTTATGATGTAATAGATCATATGGGTTGAGTAGTGTTTTATGATGTTATAGATCATATGGGTTGAGTAGTGTTTTATTATGTAATAGATCATATGGGTTGAGTAGTGTTTTATGATGTAATAGATCATATGGGTTAGTGTTTTATTATGTAATAGATCATATGGGTTGAGTAGTGTTTTATGATGTAATAGATCATATGGGTTAGTGTTTTATTATGTAATAGATCATATGGGTTGAGTAGTGTTTTATGATGTAATAGATCATATGGGTTGAGTTGTGTTTTATGATGTAATAGATCATATGGGTTGAGTAGTGTTTTATTATGTAATAGATCATATGGGTTGAGTAGTGTTTTATTATGTAATAGATCATATGGGTTAGTGTTTTATTATGTAATAGATCATATGGGTCGAGTAGTGTTTTATGATGTTATAGATAATATGTGAAGAATGGCGCTGAAGGAGATGGCCTCAGTTTTACGATCCCGTAACCAATTATGCGATTGCGTATGTTTCTTCGCGTTATTTGTAACTTATTTTGTACATAATGTTTCTGCCATTGTGTCTTGTAACCGAAAACATCTACGAGATCTCAGGACAGCGATTACTCACCCCGTACTGGAGAAATACTTTTTCTTCAATGAGTCGGACGGGAAGGATTTACTTCAGACGCCCGACAAGGCCCCCATTCTCGTCAATCGCAGGAGAAAGAGACGGAGGTCTGGGTGCCTTGTAAGGATCCGTCGCCAAGAGGGCAATCTACCTTTACCATTGGTCCTATTAGCCAATGTACAATCAATCCATAATAAAAGACGAAGTACGATCACGTATATCCTACCAACGGGACATTAAAAACTGTTTCACCGAGTCATGATATCACAACCAGCCATTGTTGGGAGTCCCATAGGGCGACGCAGAATTGGCCCAGCGTCATCCGATGTATGCCGTCATTGTAAATAAGAATTTGATCTTAACTTTTTATGGCTGCAGGGGCAGTATTGAGTAGCTTGGATGAAAAGGTGCCCATTGTAAACGGCCAGCTCCTCAGTCTCAGTTGCTAATATATGCATATTATTATTAGTGTTGGATAGAAAACACTCTGAAGTTTCTAAAACCTTTAGAATTATGTCTGTGAGTATAACAGAACTCATATTGCAGGCAAAAACCTGAGAAATTCCACTTCCTGTTTGGATTTTTTCTGGGGGTGGCAGATTTTCAACCAAGCTCTCATTGAAATTACAGCGAGATATGGACGAGTTTTCACTTCCTACGCCTTCCACTAGATGTCAACAGTCAATAGAACTTTGTCTGATGACTCTAATGTGAAGGGGGGTCGAATGACACAGGAAATAGTCACCACTGCCACGAGTTGACCATGCTTTCACCATGCGCGTTCACATGGGAAGGACCTGCGTTCCACCGGTTATCTGAAGTCATTCTAAATCTCCGGTTGGAATGTTATTCAAGATATATGTAAACAACATTCTAAAGATTGTTCAGTACATCGTTTGACATGTTTCTACTGACTGTTACGGAACCTTTGGACATTTCGTCACGTTATAGCGGACGCGCTTTGCGACTTTGAAATTGTTTACCAAACGCGCTAACCAAAGTAGCGAATTGGACATAAATAAGGGACATTTTCAAACAAATCAAGCATTTATTGTGGACCTGGGATTCCTAGGACTGCATTCTGATGAAGTTCATCAAAGGTAAGGAAACATTTATCATGTATTTTCTGGTTTCTGTTGACTCCAACATGGAGGCTAATTTGGCTACTGTTCTGAGCTCCGTCTCAGATTATTGCATGGGTTGCTTTTTCGTTATGTTTAAAAAAAAAATCTGACACAGCGGTTGAATTAAGGAGAGGTATATCTATAATTCCATGTGTATAACTTGTATTATCGTCTCCATTTATGATGAGTATTTCTGTTGTAAAGATGTGGCTCTCTGCAAAATCACTGGATGTTTCTGGAACTAGTGAATGTAACGCGCCAATGTAACCTCAGATTTTTTTATATAAAGATGAACTTTATCAAACAAAACATACATGTATTGTGTCACATGAAGTCCTATGAGTGTCATCTGATGAAGATCATCAAAGGTTAGTGATTAATTTTATCTCTATTTCTGCTTTTTGTGACTGCTATATTTCGCTGGAAAATGGCTGTGCTTATTGTGGTTTGGTGGAGACCTAACATAATCGTTTGTAGTGCTTTCGCTGAAAAGCCTATTTGAAATCGGACACTTTGGTGGGATTAACAACAAGATTAACTTTAAAATTATATAAAACACATGTATGTTTTATGGAATTGTAATTATGAGATTTCTGTGGTTTGAATTTGGCGCCCTCTATTTTCACCGGTAGCGGGATAGCAGCCATAACAAGTTAACTGACTTTCCTAGTTAAATAAAGGTTAAATAAAAATATGTCCATAAGCAAACAGGAAAACACTCATCCAGAGGCGGCGCTCCTAGTGGCCGGGGACTTTAATGCAGGAAACTCTAATCCGTTTTACCTCATTTCTATCAGCATGTAAAATGTGCAACCAGAGGTAAAAAAAACCTCTAGACCACCTTTACATACTAAAGGTCGACCGACTAAAAGACCAATTAATCGACTGATAAATTAGGGCCGATTTCAAGTTCATAACAATCAGTAATCTGCCTTTTTGGACACCGATTATGGCCGATTACATTGCAATCTACGAGGAAACTGCGTGGCAGGCTGAACACCTGTTACGGCAGGCTGACTTCCTGTTACGGCAGGCTGACTTCCTGTTACGGCAGGCTGACTTCCTGTTACGGCAGGCTGACTTCCTGTTACGAGAGTGCAGCGTCAAAAGGACCTCGAGGCTGCACTGAGCCACGGTAAGTTGCTAGCTAGCATTAAACGTATCTTAAAGAAACCAATCAATCTTCACATAATCACTAGTTAACGTACACATGGTGAATGATATTACTAGGTTAACTAGCTTGTCCTGCGTTGCATATAATCAATGCAGTGCCTGTTCATTTATCACAGACTTATCACAGACTTGATTACACACAGGTGGATTGTATTTATCATCATTAGTCATTTAGGTCAACATTGGATCATTCAGAGATCCTCACTGAACTTCTGGAGAGAGTTTGCTGCACTGAAAGTAAAGGGGCTGAATAATTTTGCACGCCCAATTTTTCAGTTTTTGATTTGTTAAAAAAGTTTGAAATATCCAATAAATGTCGTTCCACTTCATGATTGTGTCCCACTTGTTGTTGATTCTTCACAAAAAAATACAGTTTTATATCTTTATGTTTGAAGCCTGAAATGTGGCAAAAGGTCGCAAAGTTCAAGGGGGCCGAATACTTTCGCAAGGCACTGTATATATATAAATATGTCGATTAATCGTATCGGCTTTTTTTGGTCTCCAATAAATCGGAGTTGAAAAATCATAAATCGGTCGACCTCTCGTCCCCACAGTGACTGTACGTACATACCCCAACCAGAAGTCATGGATTACAGGCAACATCCCCACTGAGATAAAGGGTAGAGCTGCCGCTTTCAAGGAGCGGGACTCTAATCCGGGAAGCTTATCAGAAATCCCGCTATGCCCTCCAACGAACCATCAAACAGGCAAAGAGTCAATACAGGACTAAGATCGAATCGTACTACACCAGCCGGCTACGAGGTTCGTCGAATATTTGCAGGGTTTGTAAACTATACAGACTACAAAGAGAAGCACAGCCATGAGCTGCCCAGTGACACGAGCCTACCAGATGAGCTAAATTACTTCTATGCTCGCCTCGAGGTAAGTAACACTGAAGCATGCATGAGAGCATCAGCTGTTCCGGGTCAACATTCCCAAGGCAGCAGGGCCAGATGGATTCCCCGGGCGTGTACTCCAAGCATGCGCTGACCAACTAGCAAGTGTCTTCACTGACATTTTCAACTTGTCCCTGACCGAGTCTGTAATACCAACATGTTTCAAGCAGACGGCAGGGTAGCCTAGTGGTTAGAGCGTTGGACTAGTAACCGGAAGGTTGCAAGTTCAAATCCCCGAGCTGACAAGGTATAAATCTGTCGCTCTGCCCCTGAACAGGCAGTTAACCCAATGGCCGTCATTGAAAATAAGAATTTGTTCTTAACTGACTTGCCTAGTTAAATAAAGGTAAAATAAAGACCATCATAGTTCCTGTGTTCATGAACACTAACTACCTAAATTACCTAAATTACTACCGACCCGTAGCACTCACGTCTGTAGCCATGAAGTGCTTTGAAAGGCTGGTCATGGCTCACATCAACACCATTATCCCAGTAACCCAAGACCCACTCCAATTTTCAAACCGCCCCAACAGATGATGCCATCTCTATTGCACTCCTCACTAATGTGAGAATGCTGTTCATTGACTACAGCTCAGCGTTCAACACCATTGTGCCTCAAAGCTCATCACTGAGCTAAGGACCCTGGGACTAAACACCCCCCTCTGCAACTGGATCCTGGACTTCCTGACGGGCCGCCCCCAGGTGGTAAGAGTAGGTAACAACACATTAGCCATGCTGATCCTCAACACGGGGGCCACTCAGGGGTGTGTACTCCCTGTTCACTCATGACTGCACGGCCAGGCACGACTCCAACACCATCATTAAGTTAGCCGATGACAACAGTGGTAGCCTGATCACTGACAACGATGAGACAGCCTATAGGGAGGAGGTCAGAGACTTGGTCGTGTAGTGCCAGGACAACAACCGTGATCGTGATCAAGACAAAAGTAGATGATTGTGGACTACAGGAAAAGGAGGACCGAGCCCCCACTCTCATCGACGGGCTGCAGTGGAAGAGGTTGAGAGCTTCAAGTTCCTTGAGGTCCACATCACCAACAAACTAATATGGTCCAGACACAAAGAAAGTTGTGAAGGGCATGACAAAGCCTATTCCCCCTCAGGAGACTGAAAAGATTTGGCATGGGTCCATCAGATCCTCAAAAGGTTCAACAACTGCACCATCGAGAGTATGACTGACTGGTTGCATCTGGTATGGCAACTGCTTGACCTCCGACCGCAAGGAACTACAGAGGGTAGTTGAGTACAGCCCAGTACATCACTGGGGCCAAGCAATCTGCTATCTAGGACCGCTTGCCGTGCAGTAAAAGAGAGAACAGTCTTTGAAGTCTTTGACAATTTCTTTGACAATTTTTTAGGGCCTTCCTCTGACACCACCACAAGGTGGTGTCAGAGGAAGGCCCTAAAAAATTGTTAAAGACTTCAGCCACCCGAGTCAAAGACTGTTCTCTCTTTTACTGCACGGCAAGCGGTACCAGAGCGCCAAGTCTAGGTCCAAAAGGCTTTTTCCCCGGTTGTGTAAACAACAGTAATGTGAGTGATGGTGGGCAGCGTTCATATATATTCTGTGGGAAAGTCAACCTGAACATAACGTAACGGAGGTCAGAACGTGCCGTAAACTCCACAGCTTGAAACGTCACAGACGTTGTATCGCTCCATCGGTTCATTGGCAAGGAGAGCGGTCACATGTGTTGAGAAGCAGAGGATCACTAGTTTGAGCCCAGTATGGGGACAGTGGAGGAAACTAAACTGTAAGCAACACACTGATGTCAAAAATGTTAGTAATTTCCAAATGAAACCATGTTCTTTAAGGTCTATATAGTATATATATATTAAACCATGTTCTGTTAAGGTCTATATAGTATATATATATATATTAAACCATGTTCTTTAAGGTCTATATAGTATATATATTAAACCATGTTCTTTAAGGTCTGTATGTTGATAAAGTAGGAAATTGAGTACATTTTGTCCATTAGAGACGGAGGCCAAGACAAAAAAAAGAAGCTTGTTTTAAAATATATATTTGACGGAGGCCAAGTCTCACAAAAAATGCTTTTCATTTATAAATATTTCAAGGCTTACAGAGTTGGTTTTAAACTATATATTTGTTGTAGATCAGATGTTAATGAAGCAATACAGACCACATTGAAGTGTCTTGAGTTTAGTTTATGTGTTCTAGAGTCTTGTAAAGATAGGGGGGGGGGGTTGACTGGGACAGGCAATGTAACATCTATAATGTTTTTATCATCATGATTTAAGGAAACATGTTTGTAAAACAAGCACCTTACTTCGGATCATCTTGAAACTTTCTCTCTAAAGCTAACTTTCATCAAGGTTTTATATGGTCAATTGGTTTCTCTCTAAAGCTAACTTTTATCAAGGTTTTATATGGTCTATTGGTTTCTCTCTTTTCATTGGCAGAATCCTTTTTCAGTGTTATGATATTCATAACATCCATATCCTAACAGAACTCTGCTGGTTGTCCTGGTAACAGATACCGGTGGGCAGATCTATTGTATTTGTTCAAACTAAACTACAGCACTTACTTTGATGTGTCAAATCTGATCCTTTCTTCTCTTCTCCTCCTCTCACAGTTCCACTCAGCCCTATTGTTTTCCTGCAGTCCACCAGCAGCACAGACAACCTCTTCATACCCAGCAGTAAGGTGCTACTGGGAGAGGCATGACATGGGGACTCTGGGAGGGAGGAAGGGCTAGCGTTGTCCTGGTAACCATAAAGATGGGACACAGACACATGTCATTATGGATGCTGATGTCACGGTTGTCATAAAGTGCTTTACAGAAACCCAGCCCAGACCCCGATAGAGCAAGCTGTATGCTAGACCAGACCAAGCTGTACCATCTGGTGATTTGATCTGGAGAGACTCTTCTCTGCCTCGTCAGCATCAGGATGTTGTTGAGGCTCCCCAGAGGATCCACCATAGTCATGTCTTTCTCCTGTGTGAACGAGAACATCAAACAGATGGTAAACTTATGATCTACTATTCCAATCACAGAGTCTTACAAGAGGCTGAATATGTCTAAAAAGGCCTAAAACTTTCATCATGATTTTGTAAAATACTGTTTGTGTTGCAAATGTTAAAGGGTCGTGCCTTTAAGTAGAAATTATGCACCTATATTGAATTTTAAAAGCCTATTATTTTTAGATGAAGTGTACTTTAACATAGACCACCCAGAGAATTCAATATATCTCATTTAAAAGTCCCAAAAATATATGTACCTTAATAAACAATTCCTACAGTACAGAACAACATATTCAAGTGTAGAACTTCAGTAGAATGCCACTTTAAAACCACACATTAGTTCAAGAACTGCATAGTTTGTGCCCCTGTTTAAGAGAGTACAATACTCACTGGTGTTAATCGGGTATTCAGTCTCCTCCTCTTTCACTCCCAAAACGTTTTCTTCCTCCTGTTTTATTGAGATAGCCTCCTCTTCCTCTTTTGCTCTAAAAGGGTCTTCCTCTTCTTTCTCTACATTCTCTTCTTTCAATGTTATGGCATCTTCCTCCTCTTTGATTCTGAAAGCTTCTACCTCCTCCTCCTCCACGCTGACAACCTCTTTCCCATCTTCCTCTTTCACTGTAATATCATCCTCTTCTTCTTTCAATGTGATAGCCTCCTCTTCCTCCTTTTTCATCCTGAAAGCTTCTTCCTCTCCTTTCATCAGAGCTTCTTTCTCCTTCAAGTTTAGTGAGCTCATGCCAGTTCGCAGTTGTAAAAGAGAACTTGTTCTCAACTAGTCTACCTGGTTAAATAAAGGTGAAATAAATAAAAAATAAAAAATGCTCCGGGAGATTAGCCTAGTGCAGAACCAATGTAACACATTTGCTAATTTAACAAGCAAATTGCGTTTAAATGAACGAGTAGATAGGTAAACAGAATGATGTTCTAAACACTAAGATTAATATACACAAGATTGGTCTAAAGATCTTAAACGTTTCAGTTTTATGTTTGCTAGCAAACCACCGCGATGGCTGAATCAGAAAGCCTTTTGTCGCTGTTGAAGAAGCCTACTGTTCCGTCCACTAGATTATACGTCACGCAAGAAGCATCACCTGAAAGACTCACATCGCCGCCTGCTGACTGGAGTGGGTAACGCAGACTGGGGGGGGGGAGGGATCCATTACAACGTCTATTCTGGCAAGCAATGTTATAAGAAGTCATTTAAAAACAACCAGATGTTATGTGTTCTCTTCCTTCCTACAGCCAATACTTTCCTCCAGGCCTGACCTGCCCATTAGACAGGATTAGGTGACAGATTGAAGAGGGTGGCATATTTCAAGCTCAATTGACCAAGGCTCATCGGTAAGAACACATAATAACACCTCACATAATGCTGCCCAAAAATAATGAAAACTTCTCTCACCCAGTGGCATATGGACTATTTAGGTGAGTGTTGGTGTTGCCTCATGAAGTAGTGCCCACTTTGTTTAAGGACAGATAGGACGTGGACAGACAGGACTCTACCTTTGTAGAGGACATGCCCCTTTGCTCTTACAGTCTCTGAAGTGCCCTTTTGGGTGGTGGTATAATTTGTATTCATTTTTTGCCATAGTTATTCTGAACCAACTGCTTGCAAGTTGTTGTTATCTTCACCCCAAAAATTAAAATATCTAAGATTTGTTTTTCTATTTTTCTCAGACTTCAAAAGTGGTCTCCTGATGTGGTTTAATTATTGTTGAGAACATCTAATGTTGTTGTTTGTCTACTAACAGTGTGATTTTGAGAGCGAAAAACCAGAAAAAACAGGGACAAATCAGAAACCTTGAAAAAATAAACATAGATATATTAGATATTGTCATGTTGTTTTCATGAGTGTTTGAGATTAGGTCCCTGAATGGTCAAAAACCTCTTCAAATAGAAGTAAGTTTATAGCACAAAATATCTTATGACCCTCTCTCACTCTCTCTCATCATGTCACAAGCTGTCAGGCTCCCAGAGGAAGGGCAATAAAAGGCCCCAGCTCACTCAACTGTCCCTCCCTCTCAAACAGCCATCAACCCAGAACATCCTGAAGACAGAACATCTAAAATATATTCTGGGAATCCTTTCTTCCTCAGGGAGCTTTTTGAAAGTGAGTTCAATATTCAATGTTTGTTCAGTGCCTTCAGAAAATATTCAGACACCTTTTGTTACATTACAGCTTATTCTAAAATGTATTAAATTACTTGTGTTCCTCATCAATCTACACACAATAGCCCAATAATAATTGAATTTACCACAAGTGGACTCCAATCAAGTTGTAGAAACATCTCAAGGATGATCAATGGGAAACAGGATGCGCCTGAGTTCAATTACGAGGATCAGAGCAAAGGGTCTGAAAACTTATGTAAATAAGATTTATGTTTTTTTGTTTTTAATAAATTTGCTAAAATTTCTAAAAGCCTTTTATCGCTTCATCATTATGTGGTATTGATTGTAGATTGCTGAGGAAATTGTTTAATTAAATCCATTTTAGAATAAGGCTGTAACGTAACAAAAAGTGGAAAAAGTCAAGGGGTCTGAATACTTTCCAAAGGCATTGGAAGTGATTTAGGAGAGAGCATCATTACTATATTCTGATTAAAATCATTGACAAAATCATTGACACTTACTCACTTAAGAGAACACCTGACCAAAGCAATGCGTGACCCATACAGAATTAAAACAACATTATTCTTAATGAGAAATATAATCTAATAAACAAATGTTTGCATAACCAAAGACATGAAAACGGGTGGGAACATTGTATTTAACTAGGATTTCATAAGGCCAGGAAGGTCATTGAGAATAACAATAGACAATAGTTATTGTTGCTAGTTCAAGGATGAAGATAGTGCAGGTTGATGAATGTTAAAGATGTGTTCACAGTGTGGATGTTGACAGAGGGGGATTCGAACCCCAAAGTAATAGTGGTACAAAATACCATAAAGGTCATTTAACATTCTGGTTTAGGGGGTAATAACTTTATGGAAACCACTATTCACACTGGGTACAGACATAGATAACTGGTTAACATTCTGGTTTAGGGGGTAATAACTTTATGGAAACCACTATTCACACTGGGTACAGACATAGAAAACTGGTTAACATTCTGGTTTCGGGGGTAATAACTTTATGGAAACCACTATTCACACTGGGTACAGACATAGAAAACTGGTTAACATTCTGGTTTAGGGGGTAATAACTTTATGGAAACCACTATTCACACTGGGTACAGACATAGAAAACTGGTTCACATTCTGGTTTAGGGGGTAATAACTTTATGGAAACCACTATTCACACTGGGTACAGACATAGAAAACTGGTTAACATTCTGGTTTAGGGGGTAATAACTTTATGGAAACCACTATTCACACTGGGTACAGACATAGAAAACTGGTTAACATTCTGGTTTAGGGGGTAATAACTTTATGGAAACCACTATTCACACTGTGTACAGACATAGAAAACTGGTTAACATTCAGGTTTAGGGGGTAATAACTTTATGGAAACCACTATTCACACTGGGTACAGACATAGAAAACTGGTTAACATTCTGGTTTAGGGGGTAATAACTTTATGGAAACCACTATTCACACTGGGTACAGACATAGAAAACTGGTTAACATTCTGGTTTAGGGGGTAATAACTTTATGGAAACCACTATTCACACTGTGTACAGACATAGAAAACTGGTTAACATTCTGGTTTAGGGGGTAATAACTTTATGGAAACCACTATTCACAATGTGTACAGACATAGAAAACTGGTTAACATTCTGGTTTAGGGGGTAATAACTTTATGGAAACCACTATTCACACTGGGTACAGACATAGAAAACTGGTTAACATTCTGGTTTAGGGGGTAATAACTTTATGGAAACCACTATTCACACTGGGTACAGACATAGAAAACTGGTTAACATTCTGGTTTAGGGGGTAATAACTTTATGGAAACCACTATTCACACTGTGTACAGACATAGAAAACTGGTTAACATTCTGGTTTAGGGGGTAATAACTTTATGGAAACCACTATTCACACTGGGTACAGACATAGAAAACTGGTTAACATTCTGGTTTAGGGGGTAATAACTTTATGGAAACCACTATTCACACTGGGTACAGACATAGAAAACTGGTTAGCATGCTGGTTTAGGGGGTAATAACTTTATGGAAACCACTATTCACACTGGGTACAGACATAGAAAACTGGTTAACATTCTGGTTTAGGGGGTAATAACTTTATGGAAACCACTATTCACAATGTGTACAGACATAGAAAACTGGTTAACATTCTGGTTTAGGGGGTAATAACTTTATGGAAACCACTATTCACACTGGGTACAGACATAGAAAACTGGTTAACATTCTGGTTTAGGGGGTAATAACTTTATGGAAACCACTATTCACACTGGGTACAGACATAGAAAACTGGTTAACATTCTGGTTTAGGGGGTAATAACTTTATGGAAACCACTATTCACACTGTGTACAGACATAGAAAACTGGTTAACATTCTGGTTTAGGGGGTAATAACTTTATGGAAACCACTATTCACACTGTGTACAGACATAGAAAACTGGTTAACATTCTGGTTTAGGGGGTAATAACTTTATGGAAACCACTATTCACACTGGGTACAGACATAGAAAACTGGTTAACATTCTGGTTTAGGGGGTAATAACTTTATGGAAACCACTATTCACACTGTGTACAGACATAGAAAACTGGTTAACATTCTGGTTTAGGGGGTAATAACTTTATGGAAACCACTATTCACACTGGGTACAGACATAGAAAACTGGTTAACATTCTGGTTTAGGGGGTAATAACTTTATGGAAACCACTATTCACACTGGGTACAGACATAGAAAACTGGTTAACATTCTGGTTTAGGGGGTAATAACTTTATGGAAACCACTATTCACACTGGGTACAGACATAGAAAACCATCACATCAAGGATGTGTAACAGGGATGAATGGCTATTCAATATACAACAGTAGTCTTCTGTAACAAGCAATACCTGGTAAATATGTTTACTGTAGTTCAGATAGAGCCTGATCAGCATACTGTTGTTCAGATAGAGCCCGATCAGCATACTGTAGTTTAGATAGAGTCCGATCAGCATACTGTAGTTCAGATAGAGCCTGATCAGCATACTGTAGTTCAGATAGAGCCTGATCATCATACTGTTGTTCAGATAGAGCCTGATCAGCATACTGTAGTTCAGATAGAGCCCGATCAGCAGACTGTAGTTCAGATAGAGCCCGATCAGCATACTGTAGTTCAGATAGAGCCCGATCAGCATACTGTAGTTCAGATAGAGCCCGATCAGCATACTGTAGTTCAGATAGAGTCCGATCAGCATACTGTAGTTCAGATAGAGCCCGATCAGCATACTGTAGTTCAGATAGAGCCCGATCAGCATACTGTAGTTCAGATAGAGCCCGATCAGCAGACTGTAGTTCAGATAGAGCCTGATCAGCAGACTGTAGTTCAGATAGAGCCTGATCAGCATACTGTAGTTCAGATAGAGCCTGATCAGCAGACTGTAGTTCAGATAGAGCCTGATCAGCAGACTGTAGTTCAGATAGAGCCTGATCAGCATACTGTAGTTCAGATAGAGCCTGATCAGCATACTGTAGTTCAGATAGAGCCCGATCAGCATACTGTAGTTCAGATAGAGCCTGATCAGCAGACTGTAGTTCAGATAGAGCCTGATCAGCATACTGTAGTTCAGATAGAGCCTGATCAGCAGGGTGGGCAATATAGTAAACAACTGTATCGTCTGCAGACAGATGCAGGTAACAGTTTATTTTGGCAAAACGACATTGTTAATGTAAACAATATAGTTGTTTATTAGACATTCTAACATATAACACAATGCCGAGGTACTAAAGATTTTATATGCAACATTTGACACACAAAAGTACTCGTTACAATTTTGAATGCTAAGCAGGACAAGGAAAATATTCAAATTCACACACTTATTAAGAGAATCTACGTGGTCATTCCTACTGCCTCTGATCTGGCTCTACTAAACAGAGAACATCCCTGGCCATTCCTACTGCCTCTGATCTGGTGGGCTCTACTAAACAGAGAACATTCCTGGTCATTCCTACTGCCTCTGATCTGGTGGGCTCTACTAAACAGAGAACATCCCTGGTCATTCCTACTGCCTCTGATCTGGTGGGCTCTACTAAACAGAGAACATCCCTGGTCATTCCTACTGCCTCTGATCTGGCTCTACTTAACAGAGAACATCCCTGGTCATTCCTACTGCCTCTGATCTGAGCTCTACTAAACAGAGAACATCCCTGGTCATTCCTACTGCCTCTGATCTGGTGGGCTCTACTAAACAGAGAACATCCCTGGTCATTCCTACTGCCTCTGATCTGGCTCTACTAAACAGAGAACATCCCTGGTCATTCCTACTGCCTCTGATCTGGCTCTACTAAACAGAGAACATCCCTGGTCATTCCTACTGCCTCTGATCTGGTGGGCTCTACTAAACAGAGAACATCCCTGGTCATTCCTACTGCCTCTGATCTGAGCTCTACTAAACAGAGAACATCCCTGGTCATTCCTACTACCTCTGATCTGGTGGGCTCTACTAAACAGAGAACATCCCTGGTCATTTCTACTGCCTCTGATCTGGCTCTACTAAACAGAGAACATCCCTGGTCATACCTACTGCCTCTGATCTGGCTCTACTAAACAGAGAACATCCCTGGTCATTTCTACTGCCTCTGATCTGAGCTCTACTAAACACAAATGCATCGTTTGAAAACAAGAAAATGCTACCGTCTGCTTTGCTTAATATAAGGAATTTGAAATGATTTACACTTTTAACTTTTGATAATTCAGTATATTTAGAACCAAATACTTTTAGACTTTTACTCGAGTAGTATTTTACTGGGTGACTTTCAATTAACTTTCTTAAGGTTTCTAAACATTTACTCCTGAAGACATGTGGATACTTTTTACACCACATACAGGATATATATATATAGTCCCTTGAATGAGAAGGTGTGTCCAAACTTTTGACTGGTATACAGTACCAGTATATATTTCTTTATATATATATATATATAGTACCAGTCAAAAGTTTGGACCTACTCATTCAAGGGACTTTCTTTATTTAGGCGGCGCACAACGTCGTCTGGGTTTGGCCGGGGTAATTGTAAATAAGAATTTGTTCTTAACTAACTTGCCTAGTTAAAGGTTACACACACACACATATACACACACACACACACATACACAGACCACAAAGGTATTTTGTTGACATTTACATATGTCCCCATTACCAGTAAAACATCCTCAAAACCTATTTCTTTCACTTACTTTCGTGGAGTCATTACATCATCTACCTACGTTATATAGGTATGTAGGTCATCTACCTACGTTATATAGGTATGTAGGTCATCTACCTACGTTATATAGGTATGTAGGTCATCTACCTACGTTATATAGGTATGTAGGTAATCTACCTACGTTATATAGGTATGTAGGTCATCTACCTACGTTATGTAGGTATGTAGGTCATCTACCTACGTTATGTAGGTATGTAGGTCATCTACCTACGTTATATAGGTATGTAGGTCATCTACCTACGTTATATAGGTATGTAGGTCATCTACCTACGTTATATAGGTATGTAGGTCATCTACCTACGTTATATAGGTATGTAGGTCATCTACCTACGTTATATAGGTATGTAGGTCATCTACCTACGTTATACAGGTATGTAGGTCATCTACCTACGTTATATAGGTATGTACCTCATCTACCTACGTTATATAGGTATGTAGGTCATCTACCTACGTTATATAGGTATGTAGGTCATCTACCTACTTTATATAGGTATGTAGGTCATCTACCTACGTTATATAGGTATGTAGGTCATCTACCTACGTTATATCAGAATGTAGGTCATCTACCTACGTTATATAGGTCATCTACCTACGTTATATAGGTATGTAGGTCATCTGCCTACGTTATATAGGTATGTAGGTCATCTACCTACGTTATGTAGGTATGTAGGTCATCTACCTACGTTATAGAGGTATGTAGGTCATCTACCTACGTTATATAGGTATGTAGGTCATCTACCTACATTATATCAGAATGTAGGTCATCTACCTACGTTATATAGGTATGTAGGTCATCTACCTACGTTATATAGGTATGTAGGTCATCTACCTACGTTATATAGGTATGTAAGTCATCTACCTACGTTATATCAGAATGTAGGTCATCTACCTACGTTATATCAGAATGTAGGTCATCTACCTACGTTATATAGGTATGTAGGTCATCTACCTACGTTATATCAGAATGTAGGTCATCTACCTACGTTATGTCAGAATGTAGGTCATCTACCTACGTTATATCAGAATGTAGGTCATCTACCTACGTTATATCAGAATGTAGGTCATCTACCTACGTTATATCAGAATGTAGGTCATCTACCTACGTTATGTCAGAATGGCACGTCAGCTTTGACATCGGTTTTGCACATCGGCGTTAAACTAGACATCAGGCTGATGCCGATGTTGGCATTTTTATCAAATATTGTCCGATTCCGATATGCTCACCAATATATCATCCATCACTACCAAATATCACTTGATTATCAGAGGGGTGTATTATGACATCATATAGAACTACTCAGACATTCCAAATCAGGCTTCATCCATATCATGAAGGTGGATATTGATCCAACCATTTCCAAAGTAATGACCGGGCTGATGGAAACAGGATATGCCTGTATACTTTTCTAAATGCCGACAGAAGATTGTTGGTTTGTTTTACATGGTGGGGTGTTTTTGTGTCAGTAAACATTTATGAGCGAGAAATGGTGGAAACTCCTTTTTGCGCAAATATTGATTTAATAACGATCATATCTTAGTTAACTTGGAGTCAAGTGATGATATGTTGTGTGGTCCTCCCACTATGACTTGGGAAACCATGCAGTTTATTAGGCTACAAGTGAAATAAATGATGAACTTCACAGGGTGGTGAAAGTGCATGTGTTGAGCTTGATGCTCCTTTCCAATACATTTTGATGGTCTTCTTCTGGTGACATGATGATGATTGATGCTTGGTTGCCATTTGACAAATAAAATAATGTCGCTCTTATCCATAATAATCTCATCATGTAGGTAGCCTACCAGAACTGTATCTTTGAGCTGCTGTCTACAGTGCACGGGACAAGAGGACTTTTGCTATAGAACTCAACGGTTTTAAACCCATCAGTAGAGTTGAAAATGCAATGGAAACCCATTTAACCTGCATTTTTCAGTCAGTTCATGAGAATTTAACAGCAAAAGTTATGTCACGCAAAGCCTTTTATCTGCAAAAAAGTCTGTTTGACAGAAAAAATTCGGGGAAAATGCGTATATTGTTTTATGCTTTTTTTTTTTTTTTTTAGAATATTCACATGAAAATCTGTTGCAAATTGAAACACAGAAACTAATTAATACATCATTTTCAACTTCAATCTCAGCATTTGTTATCCAACCAT
The DNA here is from genome assembly GCF_045791955.1 of Oncorhynchus clarkii lewisi. Classification (NCBI taxonomy): domain Eukaryota; kingdom Metazoa; phylum Chordata; class Actinopteri; order Salmoniformes; family Salmonidae; genus Oncorhynchus; species Oncorhynchus clarkii. The sequence continues at coordinate 3,518,930 of NC_092163.1, forward strand.
CCAACCATGTTTCAGTAAAGCAAAGCATCCCCACCTGTACAGTTACTAGAGAGTAGAATAGGACTGTACAGCCTTACCTGCATTCCCACCTGTACAGTTACTAGAGAGTAGAATAGGACTGTACAGCCTTACCTGCATCCCCACCTGTACAGTTACTAGAGAGTAGAATAGGACTGTACAGCCTTACCTGCATTCCCACCTGTACAGTTACTAGAGAGTAGAATAGGACTGTACAGCCTTACCTGCATTCCCACCTGTACAGTTACTAGAGAGTAGAATAGGACTGTACAGCCTTACCTGCATCCCCACCTGTACAGTTACTAGAGAGTAGAATAGGACTGTACAGCCTTACCTGCATCCCCACCTGTACAGTTACTAGAGAGTAGAATAGGACTGTACAGCCTTACCTGCATTCCCACCTGTACAGTTACTAGAGAGTAGAATAGGACTGTACAGCCTTACCTGCATCCCCACCTGTACAGTTACTAGAGAGTAGAATAGGACTGTACAGCCTTACCTGCATTCCCACCTGTACAGTTACTAGAGAGTAGAATAGGACTGTACAGCCTTACCTGCATCCCCACCTGTACAGTTACTAGAGAGTAGAATAGGACTGTACAGCCTTACCTGCATCCCCACCTGTACAGTTACTAGAGAGTAGAATAGGACTGTACAGCCTTACCTGCATTCCCACCTGTACAGTTACTAGAGAGTAGAATAGGACTGTACAGCCTTACCTGCATTCCCACCTGTACAGTTACTAGAGAGTAGAATAGGACTGTACAGCCTTACCTGCATTCCCACCTGTACAGTTACTAGAGAGTAGAATAGGACTGTACAGCCTTACCTGCATCCCCACCTGTACAGTTACTAGAGAGTAGAATAGGACTGTACAGCCTTACCTGCATTCCCACCTGTACAGTTACTAGAGAGTAGAATAGGACTGTACAGCCTTACCTGCATTCCCACCTGTACAGTTACTAGAGAGTAGAATAGGACTGTACAGCCTTACCTGCATTCCCACCTGTACAGTTACTAGAGAGTAGAATAGGACTGTACAGCCTTACCTGCATTCCCACCTGTACAGTTACTAGAGAGTAGAATAGGACTGTACAGCCTTACCTGCATCCCCACCTGTACAGTTACTAGAGAGTAGAATAGGACTGTACAGCCTTACCTGCATTCCCACCTGTACAGTTACTAGAGAGTAGAATAGGACTGTACAGCCTTACCTGCATTCCCACCTGTACAGTTACTAGAGAGTAGAATAGGACTGTACAGCCTTACCTGCATTCCCACCTGTACAGTTACTAGAGAGTAGAATAGGACTGTACAGCCTTACCTGCATTCCCACCTGTACAGTTACTAGAGAGTAGAATAGGACTGTACAGCCTTACCTGCATTCCCACCTGTACAGTTACTAGAGAGTAGAATAGGACTGTACAGCCTTACCTGCATTCCCACCTGTACAGTTACTAGAGAGTAGAATAGGACTGTACAGCCTTACCTGCATTCCCACCTGTACAGTTACTAGAGAGTAGAATAGGACTGTACAGCCTTACCTGCATTCCCACCTGTACAGTTACTAGAGAGTAGAATAGGACTGTACAGCCTTACCTGCATTCCCACCTGTACAGTTACTAGAGAGTAGAATAGGACTGTACAGCCTTACCTGCATTCCCACCTGTACAGTTACTAGAGAGTAGAATAGGACTGTACAGCCTTACCTGCATTCCCACCTGTACAGTTACTAGAGAGTAGAATAGGACTGTACAGCCTTACCTGCATTCCCACCTGTACAGTTACTAGAGAGTAGAATAGGACTGTACAGCCTTACCTGCATTCCCACCTGTACAGTTACTAGAGAGTAGAATAGGACTGTACAGCCTTACCTGCATTCCCACCTGTACAGTTACTAGAGAGTAGAATAGGACTGTACAGCCTTACCTGCATTCCCACCTGTACAGTTACTAGAGAGTAGAATAGGACTGTACAGCCTTACCTGCATTCCCACCTGTACAGTTACTAGAGAGTAGAATAGGACTGTACAGCCTTACCTGCATTCCCACCTGTACAGTTACTAGAGAGTAGAATAGGACTGTACAGCCTTACCTGCATTCCCACCTGTACAGTTACTAGAGAGTAGAATAGGACTGTACAGCCTTACCTGCATTCCCACCTGTACAGTTACTAGAGAGTAGAATAGGACTGTACAGCCTTACCTGCATTCCCACCTGTACAGTTACTAGAGAGTAGAATAGGACTGTACAGCCTTACCTGCATTCCCACCTGTACAGTTACTAGAGAGTAGAATAGGACTGTACAGCCTTACCTGCATTCCCACCTGTACAGTTACTAGAGAGTAGAATAGGACTGTACAGCCTTACCTGCATCCCCACCTGTACAGTTACTAGAGAGTAGAATAGGACTGTACAGCCTTACCTGCATTCCCACCTGTACAGTTACTAGAGAGTAGAATAGGACTGTACAGCCTTACCTGCATTCCCACCTGTACAGTTACTAGAGAGTAGAATAGGACTGTACAGCCTTACCTGCATTCCCACCTGTACAGTTACTAGAGAGTAGAATAGGACTGTACAGCCTTACCTGCATTCCCACCTGTACAGTTACTAGAGAGTAGAATAGGACTGTACAGCCTTACCTGCATTCCCACCTGTACAGTTACTAGAGAGTAGAATAGGACTGTACAGCCTTACCTGCATTCCCACCTGTACAGTTACTAGAGAGTAGAATAGGACTGTACAGCCTTACCTGCATTCCCACCTGTACAGTTACTAGAGAGTAGAATAGGACTGTACAGCCTTACCTGCATCCCCACCTGTACAGTTACTAGAGAGTAGAATAGGACTGTACAGCCTTACCTGCATTCCCACCTGTACAGTTACTAGAGAGTAGAATAGGACTGTACAGCCTTACCTGCATCCCCACCTGTACAGTTACTAGAGAGTAGAATAGGACTGTACAGCCTTACCTGCATCCCCACCTGTACAGTTACTAGAGAGTAGAATAGGACTGTACAGCCTTACCTGCATTCCCACCTGTACAGTTACTAGAGAGTAGAATAGGACTGTACAGCCTTACCTGCATTCCCACCTGTACAGTTACTAGAGAGTAGAATAGGACTGTACAGCCTTACCTGCATTCCCACCTGTACAGTTACTAGAGAGTAGAATAGGACTGTACAGCCTTACCTGCATTCCCACCTGTACAGTTACTAGAGAGTAGAATAGGACTGTACAGCCTTACCTGCATTCCCACCTGTACAGTTACTAGAGAGTAGAATAGGACTGTACAGCCTTACCTGCATTCCCACCTGTACAGTTACTAGAGAGTAGAATAGGACTGTACAGCCTTACCTGCATTCCCACCTGTACAGTTACTAGAGAGTAGAATAGGACTGTACAGCCTTACCTGCATTCCCACCTGTACAGTTACTAGAGAGTAGAATAGGACTGTACAGCCTTACCTGCATTCCCACCTGTACAGTTACTAGAGAGTAGAATAGGACTGTACAGCCTTACCTGCATTCCCACCTGTACAGTTACTAGAGAGTAGAATAGGACTGTACAGCCTTACCTGCATTCCCACCTGTACAGTTACTAGAGAGTAGAATAGGACTGTACAGCCTTACCTGCATTCCCACCTGTACAGTTACTAGAGAGTAGAATAGGACTGTACAGCCTTACCTGCATTCCCACCTGTACAGTTACTAGAGAGTAGAATAGGACTGTACAGCCTTACCTGCATTCCCACCTGTACAGTTACTAGAGAGTAGAATAGGACTGTACAGCCTTACCTGCATTCCCACCTGTACAGTTACTAGAGAGTAGAATAGGACTGTACAGCCTTACCTGCATTCCCACCTGTACAGTTACTAGAGAGTAGAATAGGACTGTACAGCCTTACCTGCATTCCCACCTGTACAGTTACTAGAGAGTAGAATAGGACTGTACAGCCTTACCTGCATTCCCACCTGTACAGTTACTAGAGAGTAGAATAGGACTGTACAGCCTTACCTGCATTCCCACCTGTACAGTTACTAGAGAGTAGAATAGGACTGTACAGCCTTACCTGCATTCCCACCTGTACAGTTACTAGAGAGTAGAATAGGACTGTACAGCCTTACCTGCATTCCCACCTGTACAGTTACTAGAGAGTAGAATAGGACTGTACAGCCTTACCTGCATTCCCACCTGTACAGTTACTAGAGAGTAGAATAGGACTGTACAGCCTTACCTGCATTCCCACCTGTACAGTTACTAGAGAGTAGAATAGGACTGTACAGCCTTACCTGCATTCCCACCTGTACAGTTACTAGAGAGTAGAATAGGACTGTACAGCCTTACCTGCATTCCCACCTGTACAGTTACTAGAGAGTAGAATAGGACTGTACAGCCTTACCTGCATTCCCACCTGTACAGTTACTAGAGAGTAGAATAGGACTGTACAGCCTTACCTGCATTCCCACCTGTACAGTTACTAGAGAGTAGAATAGGACTGTACAGCCTTACCTGCATTCCCACCTGTACAGTTACTAGAGAGTAGAATAGGACTGTACAGCCTTACCTGCATTCCCACCTGTACAGTTACTAGAGAGTAGAATAGGACTGTACAGCCTTACCTGCATTCCCACCTGTACAGTTACTAGAGAGTAGAATAGGACTGTACAGCCTTACCTGCATTCCCACCTGTACAGTTACTAGAGAGTAGAATAGGACTGTACAGCCTTACCTGCATTCCCACCTGTACAGTTACTAGAGAGTAGAATAGGACTGTACAGCCTTACCTGCATCCCCACCTGTACAGTTACTAGAGAGTAGAATAGGACTGTACAGCCTTACCTGCATTCCCACCTGTACAGTTACTAGAGAGTAGAATAGGACTGTACAGCCTTACCTGCATTCCCACCTGTACAGTTACTAGAGAGTAGAATAGGACTGTACAGCCTTACCTGCATCCCCACCTGTACAGTTACTAGAGAGTAGAATAGGACTGTACAGCCTTACCTGCATTCCCACCTGTACAGTTACTAGAGAGTAGAATAGGACTGTACAGCCTTACCTGCATTCCCACCTGTACAGTTACTAGAGAGTAGAATAGGACTGTACAGCCTTACCTGCATTCCCACCTGTACAGTTACTAGAGAGTAGAATAGGACTGTACAGCCTTACCTGCATTCCCACCTGTACAGTTACTAGAGAGTAGAATAGGACTGTACAGCCTTACCTGCATCCCCACCTGTACAGTTACTAGAGAGTAGAATAGGACTGTACAGCCTTACCTGCATTCCCACCTGTACAGTTACTAGAGAGTAGAATAGGACTGTACAGCCTTACCTGCATTCCCACCTGTACAGTTACTAGAGAGTAGAATAGGACTGTACAGCCTTACCTGCATCCCCACCTGTACAGTTACTAGAGAGTAGAATAGGACTGTACAGCCTTACCTGCATTCCCACCTGTACAGTTACTAGAGAGTAGGCGAAGTTCCTCAATCTGGGGAAGAATACCTCTAATGTGGAATTTATAAAAATTTAATTACATTTTTTATTTAAACTTTATTTAACCAGGAAGGGTTCATTAAGATTAAAATCTATTTTTTCAAGAGTGTCCTGGCCAGTATTTAACATTCATATTGGACTGTACAGCCTTACCTGTGGAATAGGACTGTACAGCCTTACCTGTGGAATAGGACTGTACAGCCTTACCTGTGGAATAGGACTGTACAGCCTTACCTGCGGAATAGGACTGTACAGCCTTACCTGCGGAATAGGACTGTACAGCCTTACCTGCGGAATAGGACTGTACAGCCTTACCTGTGGAATAGGACTGTACAGCCTTACCTGTGGAATAGGACTGTACAGCCTTACCTGCGGAATAGGACTGTACAGCCTTACCTGTGGAATAGCAGCTGACGTGAGTTTTTTGTACGGTATGACTTTACTGACATAAAACTTTGGATGGAAACGTGGTTAATCAAGCTATATACAGGCTAATTATGTTCCTCTCAGGAAGCTCCGTGGTTAATCAAGCTGTATACAGGCTAATTATTCTCCTCTCAGGAAGCTCCGTGGTTAATCAAGCTATATACAGGCTAATTATGTTCCTCTCAGGAAGCTCCGTGGTTAATCAAGCTGTATACAGGCTAATTATTCTCCTCTCAGGAAGCTCCGTGGTTAATCAAGCTATATACAGGCTAATTATGTTCCTCTCAGGAAGCTCCGTGGTTAATCAAGCTGTATACAGGCTAATTATTCTCCTCTCAGGAAGCTCCGTGGTTAATCAAGCTGTATACAGGCTAATTATTCTCCTCTCAGGAAGCTCCGTGGTTAATCAAGCTGTATACAGGCTAATTATTCTCCTCTCAGGAAGCTCCGTGGTTAATCAAGCTATATGCAGGCTAATTATGTTCCTCTCAGGAAGCTCCGTGGTTAATCAAGCTGTATACAGGCTAATTATTCTCCTCTCAGGAAGCTCCGTGGTTAATCAAGCTATATACACGCTAATTATTTTCCTCCCAGGAAGCTCCGTGGTTAATCAAGCTATATACAGGCTAATTATTCTCCTCTCAGGAAGCTCCGGTAAACAGTGGTTGTAGTGCACTGCTGCTACCACCAGGCCTGGAGTGCATTTTGACTTTGTTGATAGCTAGCTGCCGTGTTGCTAACAACGTAGCACCTAACTAACTGGCTACCGATCAACCTATTGTGTGTATTGAACATTCATATTGGACAGCCTTACCTATAGAGTAGCACCACCACCCATCAGCCCATTCTCTTCTTGATGTCAAAGCTGCAGTGTATTGTTGCTGTAGGAGTTTATGATTAATAATCCTATTTACTTCAAGCCCCACTAAGATGTCACCATACTATTCATTTAAAGCCCCTCTGTCAGATATAAATCATCAGAGTGGGAAACCAACTGACATGGAAACAATGTAGCAAATGTATCACTATCAGAGTGTATTATGACATCATATAGAACGACTCAGACATTCCAAACATCACTTGATTATCAGAGGGGTGAATTATGACATCATATAGAACTACTCAGACATTCCAAACATTACTTGATTATCTGAGGGGTGTATTATGACATCATATAGAACTACTCAGACATTCCAAATCAGGCTTCATCCACATCATGAAGGTGGATATTGATCCAACCATTTCAAAAGTAATGACTGGGCTGATGGAAACAGGATATGCCTGAACAATTTTATAAATCCAGACAGGCAATTTGTTTGTTCATTTTACAGGGTGGGATCCTTTTGTGTCAGTAAAAATGTATGAGCAGGAAATAGCGGTGGAAACTCCTTTATGCGCAAATATTTATATAATAACCATCACATCTTAGTTAACTTGGAGTCAAGTGATGAAATGTTGATTGGTCCTCCCACTACGACTTGGGAACCCATGTAGTTTATTAGGCTACAGATGAAATAAGTTATGAACTTCACAGGGTGGTGAAAGTGCATGTGTTGAGCTTGATGCTCCTTTCCAATACATTTTGATGGTCTTCTTCTGGTGACATGATGATGATAGATGCTTAGCTGCCATTTGACAAATAAAATAATATCTCTCTCATCCATAATAATCTCATCATGTACAGTGGGGAGAACAAGTATTTGATTCACTGCCGATTTGTCAGGTTTCCCTACTTACAAAGCATGTAGAGGTCTGTAATTTTTATCATAGGTACACTTCAACTGTAAGAGACGGAATCTAAAACAAAAATCAAGAAAATCCCATTGTATGATTTTTAAGTAATTAATTTGCATTTTATTGCATGACATAAGTATTTGATACATCAGATCCAACACCTGCTGCTTATTCAAACCGTCCCACTGGGCTCAGACGTCAGTCCAACATCTAGTTTCTATTTACATGTCTTCGAGTCCTCAACTAAAGTGAATTCAACATGAAATCTACACAAAATGTCACCTGTCATTGGATTCAGGTTCCCAGTTGGGTGAAAAATAAAGATTCCTGATGTTGATGGCTTTTTACAAATCCAATCAGTTTTCTACATTGATCTAACATCATCACATGGATTTATTTAGTTGAAATGACGTGGAAACAACATTTATTCATACAGTGAGAGGCTTGGGTCAATCCGTGAGCGAGTCAGTGAATATTTTCATGTCATTAAATCATCAGTGGGCTACAATGCAAATGTCAACAATGGAACTAATGCATCACATCCAAATATCACTGTATTATCTGTAGTGCTGGAGGAATGACACACCCAGATAAACACAGTCAGAGTTTAAAAAATGACCATTTAAACACATGGAACCTGATCTACTCTATATTCAAACTGACAGACTCCATATTCAATTCATGTTTTCTAATAAAAACATACAAATATATGTTTGAGTATACCCTGTACCATTCACTTTCATGTGGTATAAACATGTAAACACATTATCAGTCAACAATATAAGACAACGGGACCACTGTGTATGTTCTCTGATGAGTTGTGAGTCAATGTGATGTGAAATATCAATTTACACACTAGAAGTATTTATTCTATCCTGTGTGGATTTTCATATGACTTTTAAGTGACTGTGATGAGTAATATGTCTTCCCACAGTCTGAACATTTGTAAGGCTTCTCCCCTGTGTGCAGTCTCATGTGTTCTTTCAGCTTTCCTAACCGGTTAAAACACTTTCCACACTGGGAACAGTCGTAAGGCTTCTCCCCTGTGTGGATTCGTTCATGAGCTTTCAGGCTTCCTAACTGGCTAAAACTCTTTCCACACTGGGAGCAATGGAAAGGCTTCTCCCCTGTGTGTATTCGCTCATGAGATCTCATGTTTCCTAACTGGTTAAAACTCTTTCCACACTGGGAGCAATGGTGTGGCTTCGACCCTGTGTGTGTCCTCTGATGTCTGTTCAGGCTTCCTAACTTGGTAAACCTAGTTCCACACTGGGAGCAGTGGTAAGGCTTCTCCCCTGTGTGTATTCGCTCATGAGATTTCATGTTTCCTAACTTGTTAAAACTCTTTCCACACTCGGCGCAATGGAAAAGCTTCTCCCCTGTGTGTATTCGCTCATGAACTTTCAGCTTTCCTAACTGGTTAAAACTCTTTCCACACTGTTCGCAATTGAGTGGCTTCTCTCCTGGTTGTGTCCTCTCATGTCTTTTCAGGCTTCCTAATTTGGTAATACTCTTTCCAATCTGGGAGCAGAGGTGCTGTCTTTCTGGTTTGGAAGTCCCTGGTTCCGCAGAGTTTGGTTTTCCTCCTGCCAAAGACAGTGTTTATTTAAAGAGAGACATGAATGAAATCTCCACATGATAAAACTGCCTTATGAGGTTTAATCAGATCCCTCAATAACCCGAGGCCAGTTTTCAAACATTTCATAATTTAAAACAATCTTGGTGTGATTATAAAACAAATGTTGTAGAGCATCCTGGTAATTACTGATATGTTTACATTACTTATTTTTAATTCTGTTTTATAAGTCAGAACACAAAACACTAGACAGTTCTAGGACACTGAAGACACAGACATCGCTGGATTCCTATCAAGCAGGTGGTTGTAAATATATAACCTTCATAGCTGTATGATACAGGATGTGACCTACACACTTCCTTAAACATATAATAAGAAATAAAAGGGAAGTTCACACATTTCTAACATTTTGACTATCATTAATGTCACGATATTTTGGGTAAAGTAAAAAAAGAATGAAATATTTTGGGAAGATTAAAAATATAAATATGCAAAGTGTTGGTCCCATGTTTCATGAAATAAAATATCCCCGAATTTTTCCACATGCATGAAAGCTTATTTACCTGAAATTTGGTGAACAAATTTGTTTACATCCGTTAGTGAACATTTCTCCTTTGCCAAGATAATCCATTCACCTGACAGGTGTGGCATTTCAAGAACCTGATTAAACAGCATGCTCATTACACAGGTACACCTTGCGCTGGGGCCAATAAAAGGCCACTAAAATGTGCAGTTTGATCACACAACAATGCCACAGATCTCTGAGGGAGCGGGCAATTGTCATGCTGACTGCAGGAATGTCCACTGGAGCTGTTGTCAGGGAATTGAATGTACAGTACCAGTCAAAAGTTTGGACTCACCTACTCATTCAAGGGTTTTTCTTTATTTTTACTATTTTCTACATAGTAGAATAATAGAGAAGACATCAAAACTAGGAAAAAACAATATGGAATCATGTAGTAACCAAAAAGTGTTAAACAAATCTAAATATATATTAGATTCTTCAAAGTAGCCACCCTTTGCCTTGATGACAGCTTGGCATTCTCTCAACCAGCTTCACCTGGAATGCTTTTCCAACAGTCTTGTAGGAGTTCCCACATATTCTGAGCATTTGTTGGCTGCTTTTCCTTCACTCTGCGGTCCAACTCATCCCAAACCATCTCAATTGGGTTGGGGTCGGGTGATTGTGGAGGCCAAGGTCATCTGATGCTGTACTCCATCACTCTCCTTCTTGGTAAAATAGCCCTTACACAGCCTGGAGGTGTGTTTGGTCATTGTCCTGTTGAAAAACAAATGATAGGCCCACTAAGCTCAAACCAAATGGGATGGCGTATCGCTGCAGAATGCTGTGGTAGCCATGCTGGTTGAGTGTGCATTGAATTCTAAATAAATCACAGACAGTGTGACCAGCAAAGTACCCCCACTCCACCTCCTCCATGCTTCACGGTGGGAACCACACATGCAGAGATCATCTGTTCACCTACTCAGTGTCTCACAAAGACACGCCGGGTGGAACCCGAAAATCTCCAATTTGGACAAAGGACAGATCTAATGTCCATTGCTCGTGTTTCTTGGCCCAAGCAAGTCTCTTCTTCTTATTGGTGTCCTTGAGTAGTGGTTTCTTTGCATAAATTCAACATTGAAGGCCTGATTCACACAGTCTCCTCTGAACATGTTGATGTCTGTTAGCAGACAAACGTTGGACACACCTGCTCATTCCAAGGTTTTTCTTTATTTTTTTATTATTTTCTACATTATTATTCTACAATGAAGACATCAAAACTATGAAATAACACATGTAGTAACCAAATATATATTTTATATTTGACATTCTTCAAAGTAGCCACCTTTTGCCTTGATGACAGCTTTTTGCACACTCTTGGCATTCTCTCAGCCATCTTCATGAGGTCAAATCAAATGTTAAACATGTTTAGCAGATGTTATTGCGGCTTAATGCTTGTTTCTCTAGCTCCAACAGTGCAGTAATAACTAACAAGTAATATCTAACCATTTCACAACAATACACACACAACTAAAATAAAGGAATGTAATTAAGAATATATAAATATTTGGACGAGCGATGTCAGAGTGGCATAGACTAAAATACAGTAGAATAGGATAGAATACAGTATATACCTATGAGATGAGTAATGCATAGACTAAAATACAATATAATAGGATAGAATACAGATATAATACAGTATGTACATATGAGATGAGTAATGCCAGATATGTAAACATTATTAAAGTGACTAGTGTTTCATTCCTTAAAGTGGCCAGTGATTCCTAGTCTATGATAGATATTAATAGTCTATGTATTTATGCCTATAGGTAGCAGCCTCTAATGTGCTAGTGATGGCTGTTTAACAGTCTGATGGCCTTGAGATAGAAGCTGTTTAACAGTCTGATGGCCTTGAGATAGAAGCTGTTTAACAGTCTGATGGCCTTGAGATAGAAGCTGTTTAACAGTCTGATGGCCTTGAGATAGAAGCTGTTTAACAGTCTGATGGCCTTGAGATAGAAGCTGTTTAACAGTCTGAAGGCCTTGAGATAGAAGCTGTTTTTCAGTCTCTCGGTCCCAGCTTTGATGCACCTGTTCTGACCTCGCCTTCTGAATGATAGTGGGGTGAACAGGCAGTGGCTCGGGTGGTTGTTGTCCTTGATGATCTTTTTGGCCTTCCTGCGACATCGGGTGCTGTAGGTGTCCTGGAGGGCAGGTAGTTTGCCTCCGGTGATGCGTTGGGCAGACCACACCACCCTCTGGAGAGCCTTGCGGTTGTGGGCGGTGCAGTCCAGCCCGACAGGATGCTCTCAATTATGCATCTGTAAAAGTTTGTGAGGGTTTAAGGTGCTGTTGTGCCTTCTTCACCACACTGTCTGTGTGGGTGGACCATTTCAGATTGTCAGTGATGTGTAGGCTGAGGAACTTAACGCTTTCCACCTTCTCCACTGCGGTCCCATCGATGTGGATGGGGGCGTGCTCCCTCTGCTGTTTCCTGAAGTCCACAATCAGCTGTTTTGTTGACGTTGGGTGTGAGGTTAATTTCCTGGCACCACACTCCCAGGGCCCTCACCTTCTCCCTGTAGGCTGCCTCGTCATTGTTGGTAATCAGGCCCACTACTGTTGTGTCGTCTGCAAACTTGATGATTGAGTTGGAGGCGTGTGTGACCACGCAGTCATGGGTGAACAGGGAGTACGGGAGGGGGCTGAGCAAGCATCCTTGTGGGGCCCCAGTGATGAGGATCAGCGAAGTGGAGGTGTTTCCAGTTTGCATAAAGTACAGTGAAGTACATTGAGGACCGTTGTGGTATCGGCTTGAGGGGGAATATACAGGGCTGTGACTACAACCGAAGAGAATTCTCATGGGAGATAATACGGTCAAGCATTTGATTGAGGTATTCTAGATCGGGTGAACAAAAGGACTTGAGTTCCTGTATATTATCACAATCACACCATGAGTAGTTAATCATGAAACATACACCGCCGCCCTTCTTCTTCCAGGAGAGATATTTATTTCCGGTCTGTGTGATGAACTGAGAACCCAACTGGCTGTACAGACTAAGACAGTATATCCCGAGAGAGCCATGTTTCCTTGAAAAAGAGTATGCTACAATCCCCAATGTCTCTCTGGAAGGAAATCCTCACCCTGAGCTCGTCAACTTTACTATCCAGAGACTGAACATCTGTAAGTAATATACTCAGAAGCGGTGGGTGGTGTGCGTGCCTCCTGAGTCAGACTAGAAGCCCACTCAGAGTACCTCTCTTCCACAAGTAATATACTCAGAAGCGGTGGGTGGTGTGTGCGTGCCTCCTGAGTCAGACTAGAAGCCCACTCAGTGTACCTCTCTTCCACAAGTAATATACTCAGAAGCGGTGGGTGGTGTGTGCGTGCCTCCTGAGTCAGACTAGAAGCCCACTCAGAGTACCTCTCTTCCACAAGTAATATACTCAGAAGCGGTGGGTGGTGTGTGCGTGCCTCCTGAGTCAGACTAGAAGCCCACTCAGAGTACCTCTCTTCCACAAGTAATATACTCAGAAGCGGTGGGTGGTGTGCGTGCCTCCTGAGTCAGACTAGAAGCCCACTCAGAGTACCTCTCTTCCACAAGTAATATACTCAGAAGCGGTGGGTGGTGTGTGCGTGCCTCCTGAGTCAGACTAGAAGCCCACTCCGAGTACCTCTCTTCCACAAGTAATATACTCAGAAGCGGTGGGTGGTGTGCGTGCCTCCTGAGTCAGACTAGAAGCCCACTCCGAGTACCTCTCTTCCACAAGTAATATACTCAGAAGCGGTGGGTGGTGTGCGTGCCTCCTGAGTCAGACTAGAAGCCCACTCCGAGTACCTCTTTTCCACCGGCGTTTTTTGGGGTCAGCCTCTGGAATCAGTTAAATTGGGGGCTACGAACAAAGGATCAGATTAAGGAAAGTTGAATTCCTGGTCGTAATGCTGGTGAGCTACCAGTTACTCTGATATCCAAAAGTTCATCCCAGCTGTATGTATCACTAAACACACAAATTATGTCTGATAGTTGGTGTGACACTGGCTATCTGTAATCAAATAAAAAAAACTAAAATAATTCTGGGCTAATAATGTTTAAAAAAAAATAACACATCCCAAAAATAAATATAGTGTAAAGTTTCCTAAGAGCTAAAAACATGGCAGCCCTATCCGCCATTTCCCCCTGGAATGCATTTCAATCAAACAGGTGAAGACATCCACGATGAAACACATACGGAATCATGTAGTAATCAAAAACAAATGTTAAACAAATCAAAATGTATTTTATATTTGAGATTCTTCAAATTATAATGCATTTCAATTAACAGGTGCGCCTTGTTAAAAGTTAATTTGTGTAAATTCTTTCCTTAATGCATTTGAGCCAATCAGTTGTGTTGTGACAAGGTAGAGTTGGTATAGAGAAGATGTGATGAAACTGTCTCATGAGGACCGCCACAGGAAAGGAAGACCCAGTTACCCCTGCTGCAGAGGACGAGTTAACGGCACCTCAGATTGCAGCCCAAATAAATGCTTCATAGAGTTCCAATAACAGGCACATCTCAACATCAACTGTTCAGAGGACTGTTTAGGGGAGACTGTTTAGGGGAGACTGTTTAGGGGAGACTGTTTAGGGGAGACTGTTTAGAGGAGACTGTTTAGAGGAGACTGTTTAGGGGAGACTGCGTGAATCAGGTGTTCATGGTCGAATTGCTGCACAGAAACCACTACTAAAGGACACCAATAATAAGAAGAGACTTGCTTGGGCCAAGAAACACAAGCATTGGACATTAGACCGGTGGATATCTGTCCTTTGTGAGAGTCCAAATGTGAGATTTTTGGAGAGTGCTGCATCAGATGACCTGGCCTCCACAAATCAACTGGCCTCAACCCAATTTAATTTTTACGTTTTTTAATGTATCCGTTATTTTACCAGGTAAGCTGACTGAGAACACATTCTCATTTGCAGCAACGACCTGGGGAATAGTTACAGGGGAGAGGAGGGGGATGAATGAGCCAATTGTAAACTGGGGATTATTAGGTGACCGTGATGGTTTGATGGCCAGATTGGGAATTTAGCCAGGACACAGGGGTTAACACCCCTACTCTTACGATAAGTGCCATGATGGATCTTTAATGACCGCAGAGAGTCAGGACACCCGTTTAACGGTGTCCTGACAATTGAGATGGTTTTGGATGAGTTGGATGGCAGAGTGAAGGAAAAGCAGCCAACAAGTGCCCAGCATATGTGGGAACTCCTCCTAAAATTGTCTGAGACTCCAGTCACCCAAGTTATAGACTGTTTTCTTTGTTACCCCACGGCAAGCAGTGGGGTAGGGGCTTGTAAGTTGCATTTCACGTTAAAGTCCACACTTGTTGTATTCAGCATTTCACGTTAAAGTCCACACTTGTTGTATTCAGCATTTCACGTTAAAGTCCACACTTGTTGTATTCAGCATTTCACGTTAAAGTCCACACTTGTTGTATTCAGCGCATGTGGCAAATAAAGTTTGGTTTGAAGACTGTTGGAAAACAATTCCAGGTGAAGCTGGTTGAGAGAATGCCAAGAGTCTGCAAAGCTGTATTTGTATTAGTCGGGGACAGCCCTACTGGGAACAGATACCAGTGGGCAGATCTATTTATTTGTTCAAACTAAACTACAGCACTTACTTTGATGAGTAAAATCTGATCCTTTCTTCTCTTCTCCTCCTCTCACAGTTCCAGTCAGCTCCGTTGTTTTCCTGCAGTCCACCAGCAGCACAGACAACCTCTTCATACCCAGCAGTAAGGTGCTACCGGGAGAGGCACGACACGGGGACTCTGGGTGGGAGGAAGGGCTAGCTTTGTCCTGGTAACGATAAAGAGGGGACACAGAGACATATCATGATGGATGCTGATGTCACTGTTGACATAAAGTGCTCTACAGAAACCCAGCCCAGAGCCCGATAGAGCAAGCTGTATGCTAGACCAGACCAAGCTGTACCATCTGATGTTCTGATCTGGAGAGACTCCTCTCTGCCTCGTCAGCATCAGGATGTTGTTGAGGCTCCCCAGAGGATCCAGCATAGTCATGTCTCTCTCCTGTGTGAACTAGAACATAAAACAGATGGTGAACTTATGATCTTCTATTGCAATCAACGAAATGGGTGCTGTTGCGTCCCTTTGATATTTTAAGTAGAAATGATGCACCAACATTTAATTTTAAAAGCCTGTTATATTAGATGAGGGGAACTTTAATATAGACAACATGGAGAATGAGAATTCAATACATCGAAATCCTATAACAATGGCAGATTGCCCCTTAAACCATTCCTACAGTACTGAACAACATATTCAAGTGTAGAACTTCAGTAGAATGCCACTTTAAAAACACACATTAGTTCAACAATGGCATAGTTTGTGCCCCTGTTTAAGACAGTACTCACGGGTGTTAATCGGAACTTCTGTCTCCTCCTCTTTTATTGAGATATCCTCCTCTTCCTCTTTTACTCCAAATGGTTCTTCCTCTTCTTTCACATTCTCTTCTTTCAATGTTATGGCATCTTCCTCCTTTTTGATTCTGAAAGCTTCTACCTCCTCTCCTACTCTGACAACCCCATCTCCTACTCTGACAATCCCATCTTCCTCTTTAACTGTAATATCATCCTCTTCTTCTTTCAATGTGATAGCCTCCTCTTCCTCCTTTTTCATCCTGAAAGCTTCTTCCTCTCCTTTCATCAGAGCTTCTTTCTCCGTCGAGCTTAGTGAGCTCATGCTCCGAGCGATTAGCCTAGTGCAATATCAATGTAACACATTTGCTAATTTAACAAGCAAATCACGTTTAAATGAACTAGTAGATAGAACATAACGTAACCAGAATTATGTTCTAAACACTAAGAGTAATATACACAAGATTGGTCTAAAGAGCATCAATGTTTTACGTTCGCTAGCAAACCACGGTGGGTGAATCAGAAGCCCTTTGTCGCTGTTGAGGACGCTTCCAGTTCCGTCCACTAGATTATACGTCACGCAAGAAGCATCACGTGAAAGACTCACATCGCCTCCCAAGGTTGTCCTATCTCTCCGTACCTGTTTTTATTAATCACCCAACTTCTTGCAAATTCTTTAAATAATAGTCCTGTACAAGGTATTTCCATAGCTGGTAAAGAAATTATTATAAGCCAGCTGGTTGACGACACTACACTTTTTCTGAAAGACGCTAACCAAATTCCCAAATCGATCAATGTGAAACAATCCTTTTCCAAAGCGTCTGGTCTATATCTTAACATTAAGAAATGTGAACTCATGGCTGTCAAAGATTGTGTGACACCTTCATATTATGGTATCCCAGTAAAAGAAGAACTTACATATTTAGGCATAACCATTAACCCTCTTATTAAAAAACCCCAGAAGAAACTAAATCAATGGCTACAGAGGGACCTATCTTTAAAAGGTAGAGTCCTAATAACCAAGGCTGAAGGTATCTCTAGACTAACATATGGTGCGCTATCTTTATATCTTGACCGTAAAATAAGCAAGGAGATAGACCAGATGCTTTTCAACTTTCTTTGGAGAAACCGTACCCATTACATTAGGAAAACTGTTGTAATGAACACTTATGAGAATGGAGGACTGAATTTTCTGGATTTTACTACTTTAAATAATACTTTTAAGATCAATTGGATAAAACAATTTCTAAGAAGACCCACTTCTATCTGGAATTTTATTCCTCATCATGTCTTCTCTACTTTTGGAGGCCTTAACTTCATGTTGGTTTGCAATTATAATATTGACAAAGTTCCAGTGAAACTTTCTGCTTTTCATCGGCAGGTTTTCTTGTCATGGTCCTTAATTTATAAACACAATTTTTCTCCACACAGATATTATATATGGAATAATCGGGATATATTGTATAAAAATACCTCTCTGTTTTTAGAATATTGGTTCCGAAATAATATCCTATTGGTGAGCCAACTGGTAAATGCAGAGGGTCTTTTACTCAGTTATAAAGAATTCTTATCACTTTACAAGGTCCCTGTAACACCTAAAGATTTTGTAATTGTTTTAGATGCCATTCCCTCAGGTGTTGCTATGTTATTCAGGAACCTGTCAAGACCTGACCCTCAGAACCTACCTTCTGTTGACCCTGTTGACTCATCAGTAGGAAAGATTTGTTTCTCTTTTGGTCCATTCAACAACAGAGCGATACGAACCTTGTTTCAGCAGGATGTTGTATCTATACCTTATGTCATGCCTTATTGGAATGGATTTATTGATAATATCTGTTGGAAAAAAGTTTGGATGTTGCCACACACATACCTACTTGTTAACAAAATTAAGGAAGTTTCCTTTAAAATTATTCATCAATATTATCCTGCCAACCACTATATGAAGAAGTTTAAGGAAAACATCAACTCAAATTGCTCCTTTTGTAATGACCACACAGAAACAGTTGTGCATCTTTTTTGCCATTGTGTTCATGTAAGAAAACTCTGGCAAGACATCAGTAGGTTTATAATTGAACACATTTATGAAGATTTTACACTATTGTGGAGAGATGTTCTGTTTGGATTCTTTACATACAATAGAAATAAGCAGAATCATTTTTATGTAATTAATTTCATTATTCTTTTGGCCAAATTTCATATACACAAATGTAAATTTACAAACAGAAAACCACATTTTCCTACCCTACAAAAATAAATTGAACTGTATTTTAAGACGGTTAAATGCTCTACTAACAAAAAAGCTGTTAGAATTGTAAGTATATGCATGTCCCTTAAGGTCCTTGTGTAATTGTAATGTGATATTGTACCCCCTAGCTCGATTGTTTATTGTTTGTAATCTATGTATGCTTGTGTTCCCTCATGTGATTTATGTATTGATTTGAAATTAATAAAAAAAAATAAAAAATAAAAAAAAATAAAAAAAACTCACATCGCCTGACTGGAGTGGCTAACGCAGATTGGAAAAGTATTAATTACAATGTTTATTCTGGAAAGCAATACCATAAGTAGTCATTTCAAAACAACCAGATGTTGTTTTCTCTTACTTCTTACAGCCAATACTTTACTCCAGGGCTGACCTGCCCATTAGACAGGATTAGGTGGCAGATTGAAGAGGGTGGCATATTCGAGCTAAATTGACCAAGGCTCCTCACTAACAACACATAATAACACTTCACATAATGGTGCCCAAAAACAATGAAAACTTCTCTCACCCAGTGGCATATGGGATATTTAGGTGAGTGTTGCTGTTGCCACATGAAGCAGTGCCCACTTTGCAAAAGGCAACATGGACAGATATGCCTCTACCTGTGTAGAGAAAGATGCCCCATTGTCCTTCCTGTCTCTGAAGTGCCCTTTATGGTGGTGGTATAGTTTGTATTATTTTTTTCTCATAGTTATTCTGAACCCACTGTCTGCAAGTCGTTGTTAAATTCGCCTGAGTGATTTGTATTTTCCTTAACTTTCTGAAGAGGAAACAGCCCAGAAATGCCCCTGTCTGAGTGCATTTGTCTACCACTATGTGTAGCTGTTAGCGATTATGCTAATGATCCACTATGTGTAGCTATTAGCGATGGTGCTAATGATCCACTATGTGTAGCTGTTAGCGATGATGCTAATGATCCACTATGAGTAGCTGTTAGCGATGATGCTAATGATCCACTATGAGTAGCTGTTTTTATTTATTTATTTTTTAACCTTTATTTAACTAGGCAAGTCAGTTAAGAACTAATTCTTATTTACATTGACGCCCTACCCTGGCCAAACCCTAACCCGGACGATGCTGTGTGCCGCCCCATGGGACTCCCAATCACGGCCGGTTGTGATACAGCCCAGGATCAAACCAGGGTCTGTAGTGACGCTTCTAGCACTGAGATGCAGTGTCTTAGACCGCTGCGCCACTCGGGAACCAATGACGGTGTGTAGTGTCTGAGTGCAGTCTACCACTATGTGTAGCTGTTAGCGATGATGCTAATGACAACCATCTTCTGGTTGATGAAAAAGCTTTCCCACAAATCTTGTCAATTAAATGTTAACAACAAAGCAGTCTGTTCCTACCTGGCAGAATGATATCATGATTATTTGCATCAATCCAGTTGTGATTTGTTCAGCAAACTCTGCAATCACATGTGTGCTACAGAGACACCACTAACCAAGCAAGGCTCTTGCTGGTGCCACTTGAATTAAAGGGTATCTACACCCCAAAAATGAAAACATTTTGGGAGAAAAACAGGAAACAGGAAAACCGGGACAGAAACCTGGAAAAACTAAACAAAGAAAATGAAATTAGAGAAACGAAAAAAAACGGAATAAAAAATAAATAAAAATAAAATGATTTAATAGGACTTTACTGACCTTTAACCTCCCTGCTCCTCAATACTTCTTCCACTGGATCAAAGCTTCAGCCAAGTAGGATACATGATAGTGACAACACATGGAGCTGGGTTGGATATAGTCATGGTAGGATACATGATAGTGGCAACACATGGAGGTGGGTTGGATATAGTCATGGTAGGATACATGATAGTGGCAACACATGGAGGTGGGTTGGATATAGTCATGGTAGGATTCATGATAGTGGCAACACATGGAGTAGGGTTGGATATAGTCATGGTAGGATACATGATAGTGACAACACATTGAGTAGGGTTGGATATAGTCATGGTAGGATACATGATAGTGGCAACACATGGAGTAGGGTTGGATATAGTCATGGTAGGATACATGATAGTGACAACACATTGAGTAGGGTTGGATATAGTCATGGTAGGATACATGATAGTAGCAGAGAGAACATTTTAGGATTTGGGTGACTGGAGTCTTTGACAAATTTTGGGGGCCTTCTTCCTTCTTCTGACACCGCCTAGTATATAGGTTCTGGATGGCAGGAAGCTTGGCCCCAGTGATTACAGTACAGGAGGAGACTAAGCACACACCCCTGAGGGGCCCCCGTGTTAAGGATCAGCGTGGCATATGTGTTGTTGCCTACCCTTATATGCCCCCCAAAAGGTCTGCTCACAGCCCTGGACAAGAGTTACACACATATTAATGTTGTCCATGCCCAGGGCGCCTCTCCAGGGAACGGTTGGATGTCATCTTGCAATTGCCAATCAAAAAGGGGGTATTGGCTGTACCTGGCTGTACCTAGCTGTACCTGGCTGTACCTGGCTGTACCTAGCTGTACCTGGCTGTACCTGGCTGTACCTGACTGTACCTGGCTGTACCTGGCTGTACCTAGCTGTACCTGGCTGTACCTGGCTGTACCTGGCTGTACCTAGCTGTACCTGGCTGTACCTGGCTGTACCTAGCTGTACCTGGCTGTACCTGGCTGTACCTGACTGTACCTGGCTGTACCTGGCTGTACCTGGCTGTACCTAGCTGTACCTGGCTGTACCTGGCTGTACCTGACTGTACCTGGCTGTACCTGGCTGTACCTAGCTGTACCTAGCTGTACCTATCTGTACCTGGCTGTACCTAGCTGTACCTGGCTGTACCTAGCTGTACCTGGCTGTACCTGGCTGTACCTGGCTGTACCTAGCTGTACCTGACTGTACCTGGCTGTACCTAGCTGTACCTAGCTGTACCTAGCTGTACCTGGCTGTACCTAGCTGTACCTGGCTGTACCTGGCTGTACCTGGCTGTACCTAGCTGTACCTGACTGTACCTGGCTGTACCTGGCTGTACCTGACTGTACCTGGCTGTACCTGGCTGTACCTAGCTGTACCTAGCTGTACCTATCTGTACCTGGCTGTACCTAGCTGTACCTGGCTGTACCTAGCTGTACCTGGCTGTACCTGGCTGTACCTGGCTGTACCTAGCTGTACCTGACTGTACCTGGCTGTACCTAGCTGTACCTATCTGTACCTAGCTGTACCTGGCTGTACCTAGCTGTACCTAGCTGTACCTGGCTGTACCTAGCTGTACCTATCTGTACCTAGCTGTACCTAGCTGTACCTGGCTGTACCTGGCTGTACCTGGCTATACCTAGCTGTACCTAGCTGTACCTAGCTGTACCTGGGTAAAAAAAACTTTTTTGTGTTTTGTGCACAGCAGACATACGTGATATTGTGTCTTTTAAGACAATTGGTGTACGACACTTAAATAAAATAAATTACTGTTACAACAGAATTGTAAAACATTTCTGTTCTTTCTTCACACTAAAGATAAGATACACATCCAACACTGATGTAAACACAGTATTCCCTTAAAGCCACACTCTGTAGAATACACATCCAACACTGATGTAAAGACACTATCCTCTTAAAGCCACACTCTGTAGGATAAATATCCAAGGGTCCCTGCTCATCTGCGGGAACGTGCCTTAGGCATGCTGCAAGGAGGCATGAGGACTGCAGATGTGGCCAGGGCAATAAATTGCAATGTCCGTACTGTGAGACGCCTAAGACAGCGCTACAGGGAGACAGGACATACAGCTGATCGTCCTCGCAGTGGCAGACCACGTGTAACAGCACCTACACAGGATCGGTACATCTGAACATCTCACCTGCGGGACAAGTACATTATGGCAACAACAACTGCCTGAGTAACACCAGGAACGCACAATCCCTCCATCAGTGCTCAGACTGTCCGCAATAGGCTGAGAGAGGCTGGACTGAGGGCTTGTAGGCCTGTTGTCAGGCAGGTCCTCACTAGACATCACCGGCAACAACGTCGCCTATGGGCACAAACCCACCATCGCTGGACCAGACAGGACTGGCAAAAAGTGCTCTTCACTGACAAGTCACGGTTTTGTCTCCAGGGGTGATGGTCGGATTCGCGTTTATCGAAATGAGCGTTACACAGAGGCCTGTACTCTGGAGCGGGATCGACTTGGAGGTGGAGGGTCCGTCATGGTCTGGGGCGGTGTGTCACAGCATCATCGGACTGGGCTTGTTGTCATTGCAGGCAATCTCAACGCTGTCTCTCCATTCTGCACCATATGGTTTAAAGGTGATCTCCATTCTGCACCATATGGTTTAACAGTGATCTCCATTCTGCACCATATGGTTTAACAGTGATCTTCATTCTGCACCATATGGTTTAATGGTGATCTCTATTCTGCACCATATGGTTTAATGGTGATCTCCATTCTGCACCATATGGTTTAACAGTGATCTCCATTCTGCACCATATGGTTTAACAGTGATCTCCATTCTGCACCATATGGTTTAACAGTGATCTCCATTCTGCACCATATGGTTTAACAGTGATCTCCATTCTGCACCATATGGTTTAACGGTGATCTCCATTCTATGAAAGCTGCTCTTCTCATTCCAACCACAATCATAAATAACTCTCTTAATTCAGGCACTGTGCCTTATTCCCTGAAGACTCTGCCTCCATTAAACCAACCTTGAAAACACCTGGACTGGTGTCCACCTTCAGGTCGCCAGCTGTACAGTGTTTCCTCCGACACATTGGTGCGGCTGGCTTCCGGGGTAAGAGAGCAGTGTGTCAAGAAGCAGTGCGGCTGGCAGGGTTGTGTTTCGGTGGACGCATTGTTCTCAACCTTCGCCTCTCCTGAGTCTGTACGGGAGTTACAGCGACGGGACATCACGAAATTTGGGACAAAAAGGGGGAGATTTTGTTTTTTGAATACACCAGGACCCCAACACCCTAAACAATTACAGACCAATTGTTCTGCCTTTATTTTATCAGGCAGGTAAAATTAAGAACAAATTCTTATTGATGGCCTGGCTGTAATATACAAAGCCACTCTGTTAGATGTGATCAGACATTTAAAGCCACTCTGTTAGATGTGACCAGACTACTAGCGTCCCACCTCGACAACAGCCAGTGAATTGCAGGGCGCCATATTCAAAACAACAGAAATCCTATAATTAAAATTCCTCAAACATACAAGTATTTTACACCATTTTAAAGATCAACTTCTTGTAAATCCAGCTGAGTGCCCGATTTCAAATAGGCTTTATAGCGAAAGCACACCAACCGATTATGTTAGGTCAGCACCTAGTCACAGATAACCATACAGCCATTTTCCAGCCATGGAGAGGGCTCATAAAAGTAAGAAATAGCGATTTAAATGAATCACTAACCTTTGGTGATCTTCATCAGATGGCACTCACAGGACTTCATGTTACACAATAAATGCGTGTTTTGTTCGATAAAGTTAATCTTTGTCCAAAAATCTAATTTGAAATTGTTGTCATGTTCAGAATATTGCATTGTCTCAAACAAACATCCGGTGAAAGTGCAGAGAGCCACATCAATTAACAGAAATACTCATCATAAACATGGATAAAAGGTACAAGTGTTGAACATACGAATACAGATAAACTTCTCCTTAATGCAACCGCTGTGTCAGATTTGAAAAATGCTTTACGGCGAAAGCACACTTTGCGATTATGTTAGGTCAGCCCCTAGCCACAGAGAACCATACAGCCATTTTCCAACCACGGAGAGGAGTCACAAAAGTCTGAAATAGAGATTAAAATTAATCACTTACCTTTGATGATCTTCATCTGGTGGCACTCCCAGGTCTCCATGTTAGACAATAAATGTTTAAATGTTTAAATAAATGTAAATCTTTGTGTCCAAATACCTAATTTTGTTGGTGCGTTTTGTCCAGTAATCCGAATGCAGAAGGAGCGTGCACTAAGTCCAGCCGAAAAGTTTTTAAAAAGTACAACAAAAGTTAGTAGAAACATGCCAAACGATGTTTAAAATCAATCCTCAGGTTGTTTTTGTCAATAATATTTCAACCGGACAAAAGCTTCGTCAATAGGAAAGGAAAAACAAGAAAGGCGCGTTCCCGATCAGGCGCATGGCTGATAAATGGAAATTTCCACTGGCCACTGATTGAAAGTGCTGTTTCTCCCTCATTTTTTCAGATTAAAAGCCTGAAACAATGCCCAAACACTGGTCACATGTAGAGGAAGCCATAGAGCTCGTGAACTGGGTCCTAAGCCTTTGCACCTGGCTACTCCTACCCCGGTCAACAGCACTGCACCCCCCACAACAACTCGCCCAAGCCTTCCCCATTTCTCCTTCTCCCAAATCTGCTCAGCTGATGTTCTGAATGAGCTGCAAAATCTGGATCCCTACAAATCAGCCGGGCTAGACAATCTGGACCCTTTCTTTCTAAAATTATCTGCCAAAATTGTTGCCACCCCTATTACTAGCCTGTTCAACCTCTCTTTCGTGTCGTCTGAGATTCCCAAAGATTGGAAAGCCGCTGCGGTCATCCCCCTCTTCAAAGGGGGTGACACTCTTGACCCAAACTGCTACAGACCTATATCTATCCTACCATGCCTTTCTAAGGTCTTCGAAAGCCAAGTCAACAAACAGATTACCGACCATTTCGAATCTCACCATACCTTCTCTGCTATGCAATCTGGTTTCAGAGCTGGTCATGAGTGCACCTCAGCCACGCTCAAGGTCCTAAATGATATCTTAACCGCCATCGATAAGAAACATTACTGTGCAGCCGTATTCATTGATCTGGCCAAGGCTTTCGACTCTGTCAATCACCACATCCTCATCGGCAGACTCGACAGCCTTGGTTTCTCAAATGATTGCCTCGCCTGGTTCCCCAACTACTTCTCTGATAGATTTCAGTGTGTCAAATCGGAGGGTCTGCTGTCCGGACCTCTGGCAGTCTCTATGGGGGTGCCACAGGGTTCAATTCTTGGACCGGCTCTCTTCTCTGTATACATCAATGAGGTCGCTCTTGCTGCTGGTGAGTCTCTGATCCACCTCTACGCAGACGACACCATTCTGTATACTTCTGGCCCTTCTTTGGACACTGTGTTAACAACCCTCCAGGCAAGCTTCAATGCCATACAACTCTCCTTCCGTGGCCTCCAATTGCTCTTAAATACAAGTAAAACTAAATGCATGCTCTTCAACCGATCGCTACCTGTACCTACCCGCCTGTCCAACATTACTACTCTGGACGGCTCTGACTTAGAATACGTGGACAACTACAAATACTTAGGTGTCTGGTTAGACTGTAAACTCTCCTTCCAGACCCATATCAAACATCTCCAATCCAAAGTTAAATCTAGAATTGGCTTCCTATTTCGCAACAAAGCATCCTTCACTCATGCTGCCAAACATACCCTTGTAAAACTGACCATCCTACCAATCCTCGACTTTGGCGATGTCATTTACAAAATAGCCTCCAATACCCTACTCAACAAATTGGATGCAGTCTATCACAGTGCAATCCGTTTTGTCACCAAAGCCCCATATACTACCCACCATTGCGACCTGTACGCTCTCGTTGGCTGGCCCTCGCTTCATACTCGTCGCCAAACCCACCGGCTCCATGTCATCTACAAGACCCTGCTAGGTAAAGTCCCCCCTTATCTCAGCTCGCTGGTCACCATTGCATCTCCCACCTGTAGCACACGCTCCAGCAGGTATATCTCTCTAGTCACCCCCAAAACCAATTATTTCTTTGGCCGCCTCTCCTTCCAGTTCTCTGCTGCCAATGACTGGAACGAACTACAAAAATCTCTGAAACTGGAAACGCTTATCTCCCTCACTAGCTTTAAGCACCAACTGTCAGAGCAGCTCACAGATTACTGCACCTGTACATAGCCCACCTATAATTTAGCCCAAACAACTACCTCTTTCCCTACTGTATTTTATTTATTTATTTATTTTGCTCCTTTGCACCCCATTATTTTTATTTCTACTTTGCACATTCTCCCATTGCAAATCTACCATTCCAGTGTTTTACTTGCTATATTGTATTTACTTTGCCACCATGGCCTTTTTGCCTTTACCTCCCTTATCTCACCTCATTTGCTCACATCGTATATAGACTTGTTTATACTGTATTATTGACTGTATGTTTGTTTTACTCCATGTGTAACTCTGTGTTGTTGTATGTGTGGAACTGCTTTGCTTTATCTTGGCCAGGTAGCAATTGTAAATGAGAACTTGTTCTCAACTTGCCTCCCTGGTTAAATAAAGGTGTTCTCAACTTGCCTACCTGGTTAAATAAAGGTGTTCTCAACTTGCCTACCTGGTTAAATAAAGGTGTTCTCAACTAGCCTACCTGGTTAAATAAAGGTGTTCTCAACTAGCCTACCTGGTTAAATAAAGGTGTTCTCAACTAGCCTACCTGGTTAAATAAAGGTGTTCTCAACTAGCCTACCTGGTTAAATAAAGGTGTTCTCAACTAGCCTACCTGGTTAAATAAAGGTGTTCTCAACTAGCCTACCTGGTTAAATAAAGGTGTTCTCAACTAGCCTACCTGGTTAAATAAAGGTGTTCTCAACTAGCCTACCTGGTTAAATAAAGGTGTTCTCAACTAGCCTACCTGGTTAAATAAAGGTGTTCTCAACTAGCCTACCTGGTTAAATAAAGGTGTTCTCAACTAGCCTACCTGGTTAAATAAAGGTGTTCTCAACTAGCCTACCTGGTTAAATAAAGGTGTTCTCAACTAGCCTACCTGGTTAAATAAAGGTGAAAAAAAAAAAAAAAAAAAAAAAAAAAAGTATGGTGGATAGGCTTTCAATGGAAAAACATCCTTTAAAAATAATGGTACTTCCTAGTTGGATTTTCCTCGTTTTCACCTGCCATATCCATTCTGTTATACTCGCAGACATTATTTTAAGTTTTGGAAACTTTAGAGTGGAAGATTTAGGCAGTTTAATTTGGGCTTTTCATCCAAAATTCCAAATGCTGCACCCCTACCCTAGTGAAGTTAAAACCACTCTGTTAGATGTGACCACCCTATTAAAGACACTCTGTGTACTTCCCTGGTTAGGTTGCAGACGCATGCCAGATCTCATCTTACAACGTCTGAATAAGTATTTAACATATCAGCCAACCACATCATATGATATAGCATTCCGATGACCTACTGCACAGTTAAAGATGTGACACGCAACCATTGGTTGATGCAATGCAACATCTGCACGTCTCGTCGGTCAGGAACTCCACCAAGATCTGTATGTCATCATCATACTATTAATTTACAGCCCCTCTGTCAGATATAAATCATCAGAGTGGGAAACCAACTGACATGGAAACAATGGAGCAAATGTATCACTATCAGAGGGGTCTATTATGACATCAGATAGAACTACTCAGACATTCCAAATATCACTTGATTATCAGAGGGGTGAATTATGACATCATATAGAACTACTCAGACATTCCAAATATCACTTGATTATCAGAGGGGTGAATTATGACATCATATAGAACTACTCAGACATTCCAAATCAAGCTTCATCTGTAAAATGTGACCATGCTATTTATTTTACAGCCACTCTGTCAGATATAAATCATCAGAGTGGGCCACCAACTGAAATGGGTATGGGGAGAAACACCTCTGGTAGTGGGGTTACTAAGAGTCTGGAAGGTTACCGTTGTGGCTTGTTCCAGCAATGCATTGAAGGGTTCCTGCCAAGGTACGGAGGCCCTCCACAACGTTAAGAAGTAACTCCTTGTGTCTTCCAACGGTGGCTCCTTGGAGGGAAGCAATGGAGCAAAATGCATCACATCCAAATAGATTATCTGCTGGAGGAATGACACACTCAGATAAACACACAAACACACACATAGCCAGAGTTTTAAAATGATAATTTAATCACAGAGCAGTCTACATTAACACGGGCGTACTGTATATTTAAACTGAAATACTCCATATTCAATTCATGTTTTTCTAATAAAAACATACAAATCTATTTTTTGTACAGTTCGATTTCATATGGCATAATCAAAAAACACATTCGTCGTAAAAAATATAAGACAACGGGAGCACTGTAAGTTCTCTGATGATGTGATGTGAAATATCAATTTACAGGTCCTGGGAGCATTGGAAGGCTTATCTCCTGTGTGTGTCCTCATGTCTTTTCAAGTTCGCTAGCGAGGAAAATTTCTTTCTACACTGGGAGCAGTGGTAAGGCTTCTCCCCTGTGTGCAATCTCTTATGTTCTTTCAGGTGACTTAACTGGGCAAAACTCTTTCCACACTGAGAGCAGTGGTAAGGCTTCTCTCCGGTGTGTGTTCTTTGATGACGTTTCAGGTGACCTAACTGTGTAAAACGCTTTGCACACTGGGAGCAGTGGTATGGCTTTTCCCCTGTATGTATTCTCTCATGTTCTTTCAGGTCCCTTGACTGGTTAAAACTCTTTCCACACTGGGAGCAGTGGTGTGGCTTTTCTCCTGTATGTATTCTCTCATGATCTTTCAGGTCCCTTGACTGGTTAAAACTCTTTCCACACTGGGAGCAGTGGTATGGCTTTTCTCCTGTATGTATTCTCTCGTGCATTTTCAGGGACCCTATCCGGGTAAAACTCTTTCCACACTGGGAGCAGTGATGAGGAGTATTTCCTGTGTGTGTCCTTTCATGTCTTTTCAGGCTCGCTGACAAGGAAAAGTTCTTTCCACACTGGGCGCATTGGAAAGGTTTATCGCCTGTGTGCGTCTTCTCATGTATTTTCAGGCATCCTGATGAGGAAAATCTCTTTACACACAAGGAGCAGGGGTAAGGCTTGTCTCCTGTGTGCA
Organism: Oncorhynchus clarkii lewisi; assembly: GCF_045791955.1. Taxonomy (NCBI): domain Eukaryota; kingdom Metazoa; phylum Chordata; class Actinopteri; order Salmoniformes; family Salmonidae; genus Oncorhynchus; species Oncorhynchus clarkii. The sequence continues at coordinate 3,548,159 of NC_092163.1, forward strand.
TTCTCTCATGCATTTTCAGGGACCCTATCCGGGTAAAACTCTTTCCACACTGGGAGCAGTGGTAAGGTTTATCACCTGTGTGTGTCCTCTCGTGTCTTTTCATGTTCCCTAACTGGGTAAAACTCTTTGCACACTGGGAGCAGTGGTATGGTCTTGCTGGTTTGGCCATTTCTTCCTTTGGTTCCTCAGAGTCTGGTCTTTCTCCTGCCAAAAACAAACAAAGTGTTTATTTAATCATAGAGACATGAATGAAACTTCCACATGATTCCACATATTTAATCCAAATCAGATCCATTTTACAGTGTGGCTTTAGAGGAATACAGAGAGATTCTGGTAACTAGCATTAGCGCAATGACTGGAAGTCTACAGGTACAGTCGCATATGCTAAATAAAATAAGGGCTAAATAAAACAAAGGTTAAATAAAATAAGGGTTAAATAAAATAAGGGTTAAATAAAATAAGGGTAAAATAAAATAAAGAGGGAAAAAGAAAGACATCCAGTCATTTCACTAACACTAGTTATCATTGGCTCACAAAACAACCTCTTAAGTTCCTTCCTGCTGCACACAGACACCATAACAACGGTATCCAGGACTGACAGAAAGAATCTCACGCTGTTCCTACATTAAAAAACAACATATTCAATGTAGAACTTCACTAGAATGTCCATACAGGGGGATTCCTCACTACGTGTCATCCTTCTACAGTAGAATGTCCATACAGAGGGATTCGTCACTACGTGTCATCCTTTTACAGTAGAATGTCCATACAGGGGGATTCACTACATGTCATCCTTCTACAGTAGAATGTCCATACAGGGGGAGATGAGATGATAATGTAGCAATACAGAGCCTGTTCTTCCATTTACAGCTGTTATGGAGATGAGATGATAATGTAGCAATACAAAGCCTGTTCTTCTATTTACAGCTGTTATGGAGATGAGGTGATAATGTAGCAATACAGAGCCTGTTCTTCTATTTACAGCTGTTATGGAGATGAGATGATAATGAAGCAATACAGAGCCTGTTCTTCCATTTACAGCTGTTATGGAGATGAGATGATAATGGAGCAATACAGAGCCTGTTCTTCTATTTACAGCTGTTATGGAGATGATCATGTAGCAATACAGAGCCTGTTCTTCTATATGGAGATGAGATGATCATGTAGCAATACAGAGCCTGTTCTTCTATATGGAGATGAGATGATAATGGAGCAATACAGAGCTTGTTCTTCCATTTACAGCCAAATTGAATTGCCTTGAGGTTTGTGTTTTTACAGACTTGTAAAGACAGGGGGGTTTACCGGGACAGGCAATGTGATATCCATCACTTTATTAACAATTTATCAGCGCTGGTTAATAAAGTAGCTTAAAAAAATAATTTTCTGCTGCTTACCCCACGGATCGGATCTGGATCCAACCAGGTCTATATGGAACCGAGACATTTGGTTTGTTCACAGGTTATGGATCCAACCAGGTCTATACGGAACCGAGACATTTGGTTTGATCACAGGTTATGGATCCAACCAGGTCTATACGGAACCGAGACATTTGGTTTGTTCACAGGTTATGGATCCAACCAGGTCTATACGGAACCGAGACATTTGGTTTGTTCACAGGTTATGGATCCAACCAGGTCTATACGGAACCGAGACATTTGGTTTGTTCACAGGTTATGGATCCAACCAGGTCTATACGGAACCGAGACATTTGGTTTGTTCACAGGTTATGGATCCAACCAGGTCTATATGGAACCGAGACATTTGGTTTGTTCACAGGTTATGGATCCAACCAGGTCTATACGGAACCGAGACATTTGGTTTGTTCACAGGTTATGGATCCAACCAGGTCTATACGGAACCGAGACATTTGGTTTGATCACAGGTTATGGATCCAACCAGGTCTATACGGAACCGAGACATTTGGTTTGTTCACAGGTTATGGATCCAACCAGGTCTATACGGAACCGAGACATTTGGTTTGTTCACAGGTTATGGATCCAACCAGGTCTATACGGAAGGTTATGAATCCAACCAGGTCTATACGGAAGGTTATGGATCCAACCAGGTCTATACGGAAGGTTATGGATCCAACCAGGTCTATACGGAAGGTTATGGATCCAACCAGGTCTATACGGAAGGTTATGGATCCAACCAGGTCTATACGGAAGGTTATGGATCCAACCAGGTCTATACGGAAGGTTATGGATCCAACCAGGTCTATACGGAAGGTTATGGATCCAACCAGGTCTATACGGAAGGTTATGGATCCAACCAGGTCTATACGGAAGGTTATGGATCCAACCAGGTCTATACGGAAGGTTATGGATCCAACCAGGTCTATACGGAAGATCCACATTGAACACCCTTTGTTTTTGTTTTTTTTCTGAAATAAATGGAGGAATTTCTTTTACATTAATTTATTAGTTAACGTTTTGAACTTTAAATTTCAACGTCTCCCCACCAACCATCAACCCCATTCACATGGGATTTGCGGAATGTTGCCCGGAAAAATAATAATTGGTCAACGTTTATATGGTCCCCTTTCACCCAGCTTACCTTTTACCACATTCTGGTCAGCAATTGCCTTTAATATCGCCATCGATTAGCTGCAACTGAGCAAGAGACATTCAACCTTTGACCTTGTTGTTGCGATCGTTGTAAATGGTAAATAATTAGTCAATATTTAGCTTTTAAATTGTGTTAATTTAACTGTTATTCACGGTACATACATCTTTATGTGCACCCTATATCCTTATTAATTTGGGTTTCAACACCTGAGGAAGTGGAAACTCAAATCACATTAGCTAGATCGCTACCTCTAAATAATAATACTACTCCTAACAGACCCATGGGGCGCCGGCCATGTCACCTTCATAATATATAAATCACATTAGCTAGATCTCTAAATAATAATACTACTCCTAACAGGCCCATGGGGCGCCGGCCATGTCACCTTCATAATATATTTTTTGTAAGCGTCAATTTTGACCATCCCACCCAACTATAAAACCAGCCTGGAACAAACTTGGGATTGTTCATGTAATAGGAACACACACACACTGCACATACCCTTTGATTTTCCCATGAAGAACTTAAACAATTTCAACAATATTTTTTATTCAATAGCTGGCCGAATTTCACGAAACTGGCACTTGACAACAACAAAAAATAAATTGCTCTTGGATCACTAAGATTCGATTGATCTATTTCATAATAATTGTTATGTTATTTTTATGTATAAATAATAAAAGCCTAAATTACTTAAGTATCCATTTAATTTTGACTAATAAATCCTAAATATTGGTGCGTAACGGTAATGACAAGAGGGTTTTGAAACGGTAATGACAAGAGGGTTTCGTAACGGTAATGACAAGAGGGTTTTGAAACGGTAATGACAAGAGGGTTTCATTACGGTAATGACAAGAGGGTTTCGTAACGGTAATGATAAGCTGGTTTCAGAAATGAGCGTTGCATAGATTGCCTTCAAAAAAACTGTACTAGAAATTCGGTACCCCAATACATCATCAGACTGTGTCATTTGTTAACACCAATTTCATAATAATAAAATCACTGATCTTAATGATGACCCCTCTTATGTAAGTATTGTAATACCACGCATGTATTCAGATCCAGAGTCATCGTGGAGGTACTCAGATCCAGAGTCATCGTGGAGGTACTCAGATCCAGAGTCATCGTGGAGGTACTCAGATCCAGAGTCATCGTGGAGGTACTCAGATCCAGAGTCATCGTGGAGGTACTCAGATCCAGAGTCATCGTGGAGGTACTAAGATCCAGAGTCATTGTGGAGGTACTCAGATCCAGAGTCAACGTGGAGGTACTCAGATCCAGAGTCATCGTGGAGGTACTCAGATCCAGAGTCATCGTGGAGGTCCTCAGATCCAGAGTCATCGTGGAGGTCCTCAGATCCAGAGTCATCGTGGAGGTACTCAGATCCAGAGTCATCGCGGAGGTACTCAGATCCAGAGTCATCGTGGAGGTCCTCAGATCCAGAGTCATCGTGGAGGTACTCAGATCCAGAGTCATCGTGGAGGTCCTCAGATCCAGAGTCATCGTGGAGGTACTCAGATCCAGAGTCATCGTGGAGGTCCTCAGATCCAGAGTCATCGTGGAGGTACTCAGATCCAGAGTCATCGTGGAGGTATTCAGATCCAGAGTCATCGCGGAGGTACTCAGATCCAGAGTTATCGTGGAGGTACTCAGATCCAGAGTCATCACGGAGGTCCTCAGATCCAGAGTCATCGTGGAGGTCCTCAGATCCAGAGTCATCGTGGAGGTACTCAGATCCAGAGTCATCGTGGAGGTACTCAGATCCAGAGTCATCGTGGAGGTCCTCAGATCCAGAGTCATCGTGGAGGTCCTCAGATCCAGAGTCATCGTGGAGGTATTCAGATCCAGAGTCATCGCGGAGGTACTCAGATCCAGAGTCATCGTGGAGGTCCTCAGATCCAGAGTCATCGCGGAGGTACTCAGATCCAGAGTCATCGCGGAGGTCCTCAGATCCAGAGTCATCGTGGAGGTACTCAGATCCAGAGACATCGTGGAGGTCCTCAGATCCAGAGTCATCGTGGAGGTCCTCAGATCCAGAGTCATCGTGGAGGTACTCAGATCCAGAGTCATCGTGGAGGTACTCAGATCCAGAGTCATCGTGGAGGTCCTCAGATCCAGAGTCATCGTGGAGGTCCTCAGATCCAGAGTCATCGTGGAGGTATTCAGATCCAGAGTCATCGCGGAGGTACTCAGATCCAGAGTCATCGTGGAGGTCCTCAGATCCAGAGTCATCGTGGAGGTACTCAGATCCAGAGTCATCGCGGAGGTCCTCAGATCCAGAGTCATCGTGGAGGTACTCAGATCCAGAGTCATCGTGGAGGTCCTCAGATCCAGAGTCATCGTGGAGGTCCTCAGATCCAGAGTCATCGTGGAGGTCCTCAGATCCAGAGTCATCGTGGAGGTAGTCAGATCCAGAGTCATCGCGGAGGTCCTCAGATCCAGAGTCATCGTGGAGGTCCTCAGATCCAGAGTCATCGTGGAGGTCCTCAGATCCAGAGTCATCGCGGAGGTCCTCAGATCCAGAGTCATCGTGGAGGTACTCAGATCCAGAGTCATCGCGGAGGTACTCAGATCCAGAGTCATCGCGTAGGTCCTCAGATCCAGAGTCATCGTGGAGGTCCTCAGATCCAGAGTCATCGTGGAGGTCCTCAGATCCAGAGTCATCGTGGAGGTCCTCAGATCCAGAGTCATCGTGGAGGTACTCAGATCCAGAGTCATCGCGGAGGTACTCAGATCCAGAGTCATCGCGTAGGTCCTCAGATCCAGAGTCATCGTGGAGGTCCTCAGATCCAGAGTCATCGCGGAGGTCCTCAGATCCAGAGTCATCGTGGAGGTCCTCAGATCCAGAGTCATCGTGGAGAAGAAACTAAAGTCTGAGGGCGTGGCGTTTGGACCGGAGCAAGGACATTGGGTAGCCGTCTGAAACAGAGAACGCCTCGTTGTATTTTTTGCCGATAGTTCAGCAACTTCTGCTGTTGTCTTGGTGTGGTGCAAAGGTGAAGTACGCCTCTGTTTCATGAAGCTGCCGAAGCAGTTCTTCCATTGCCAGGAGAAATGGTAATGCATGTTAATATACAGTACCAGTCAAAAGTTTGGACACACCTACTCATTCAAGGCCTTTTCTTTATTTTCTACTATGTTCTACATTGTGGAATAACAGTGAAGACATCAACACTATGACATAACACACATGGAATCATGTAGTAACCAGAAACAAAGAAGTGTTGAACAAATCCAGAATATCTTTTATATTTGAGATTCTTCAGAAAGCCACATCCTTTGCCTTGATGACAGCTTTGCTTTACTCTTGGCATTCTGTGGACGGGTCTCTCGGGTCTGTTCCTACTTTATTATGACGGTAGGTTTGTATCTTTAGTCGCATACGAGATCTCAGACAGAACGGGCACCATTTTGACGACACTTGGGTGAATGACGCGTCTTGCCGTAGAGATCCGGCATTTACATAATCACTAATGTGAACTGATGTACAGTCTAATCCTGTTCTGTACACCGGGTCATATTGTTTACCCAGTAACTAATATGAACTGATGTACAGTCTAATCCTGTTCTGTACACCGGGTCATACTGTTCACCCAGTAACTAATGTGAACTGATGTACATGTAGTGTAATCCTGTTCTGGCCACCGGGTCATACTGTTCACCCAGGAACTAATGTGAACTGATGTACAGTCTAATCCTGTTCTGGCCACCGGGTCATACTGTTCACCCATTAACTTAGACTGCAGTGATGCTGACATGCCATCAATGACGATACAGTCAGAATCTTTCTGGACTCTGTTTATTTACTAAGGTTCCCCTGAACTAGCTGGTGCCGAGGCAGCGGCTGCTCTTCCTGGGGTCCAAAGAAGGAATCAAAACACAACAAACAAAACCCAGTACTCCATTAACATCCAGAGACCCACACAGCTGAGTGCATTCGTCTCAAGATACCCAGGCCCAGACAGACATATACCACAGTGGTATCACATACCTAGGCCCAGACAGACATATACCACAGTGGTATCACATACCCAGGCCCAGACAGACATATATCACAGTGGTATCACATACCTAGGCCCAGACAGACATATATCACAGTGGTATCACATACCCAGGCCCAGACAGACATATATCACAGTGGTATCACATACCCAGGCCCAGACAGACATATATCACAGTGGTATCACATACCTAGGCCCAGACAAACATATATCACAGTGGTATCACATACCCAGGCCCAGACAAACATATATCACAGTGGTATCACATACCCAGGCCCAGACAGACATATATCACAGTGGTATCACATACCCAGGCCCAGACAAACATATATCACAGTGGTATCACATACCTAGGCCCAGACAGACATATATCACAGTGGTATCACATACCCAGGCCCAGACAGACATATATCACAGTGGTATCACATACCTAGGCCCAGACAGACATATATCACAGTGGTATCACATACCCAGGCCCAGACAGACATATACCACAGTGGTATCACATACCCAGGCCCAGACAGACATATATCACAGTGGTATCACATATCTAGGCCCAGACAAACATATATCACAGTGGTATCACATACCCAGGCCCAGACAGACATATACCACAGTGGTATCACATACCTAGACAGACATATATCACAGTGGTATCACATACACAGGCCCAGACAGACATATATCACAGTGGTATCACATACTCAGGCCCAGACAGACATATATCACAGTGGTATCACATACCCAGGCCACGACAAACATATATAGCATACCCAGGCCCAGACAAACATATATAGCATACCCAGGCCCAGACAGACATATACCACAGTGGTATCACATACCCAGGCCCAGACAAACATATATCACAGTGGTATCACATACCCAGGCCCAGACAGACATATATCACAGTGGTACCACATACCCAGGCCCAGACAAACATATATCACAGTGGTACCACATACCCAGGCCCAGACAGACATATACCACAGTGGTATCACATACCCAGGCCCAGACAGACATATACCACAGTGGTATCACATACCCAGACCCAGACAAACATATACCACAGTGGTATCACATACCCAGACCCAGACAAACATATACCACAGTGGTATCACATAAACAGACAAACACATATCACAGTGGTATCACATACACAGACAAACACATATCACAGTGGTATCACATACCCAGGCCCAGACAGACATATACCACAGTGGTATCACATACCCAGGCCCAGACAAACATATACCACAGTGGTATCACATACCCAGGCCCAGACAAACATATACCACAGTGGTATCACATACCCAGGCCCAGACAGACATATACCACAGTGGTATCACATACCCAGGCCCAGACAAACATATACCACAGTGGTATCACATACCCAGGCCCAGACAAACATATACCACAGTGGTATCACATACCCAGGCCCAGACAAACATATACCACAGTGGTATCACATACCCAGGCCCAGACAAACATATACCACAGTGGTATCACATACCCAGGCCCAGACAAACATATACCACAGTGGTATCACATACCCAGACCCAGACAAACATATACCACAGTGGTATCACATACCCAGGCCCAGACAAACATATACCACAGTGGTATCACATACCCAGGCCCAGACAAACATATACCACAGTGGTACCACATACCCAGGCCCAGACAAACATATACCACAGTGGTATCACATACCCAGGCCCAGACAAACATATACCACAGTGGTATCACATACCCAGGCCCAGACAAACATATACCACAGTGGTATCACATACCCAGGCCCAGACAAACATATACCACAGTGGTATCACATACCCAGGCCCAGACAAACATATACCACAGTGGTATCACATACCCAGGCCCAGACAAACATATACCACAGTGGTATCACATACCCAGGCCCAGACAAACATATACCACAGTGGTATCACAACCACCACATAATCACATAATACAACATCTATTATAAAACAATGTCTCTCTTCACACTCCCCGTCCTGCCGTAAGGTGTTCTTTAGTCTGGTTTTAATCTCTTTTTATTGTTATCTTCAGTTACCTGGGTTACAGAGAGTTCTATTTAATACTGTCTATCTTGAGTTACCTGGGTTACAGAGAGTTCTATTTAATACTGTCTATCTTGAGTTACCTGGGTGACAGAGAGTTCTATTTAATACTGTCTATCTTGAGTTACCTGGGTGACAGAGAGTTCTATTTAATACTGTCTATCTTCAGTTACCTGGGTTACAGAGAGTTCTATTTAATACTGTCTATCTTGAGTTACCTGGGTGACAGAGAGTTCTATTTAATACTGTCTATCTTGAGTTACCTGGGTGACAGAGTTCTATTTAATACTGTCTATCTTGAGTTACCTGGGTGACAGAGTTCTATTTAATACTGTCTATCTTGAGTTACCTGGGTTACAGAGAGTTCTATTTAATACTGTCTATCTTGAGTTACCTGGGTGACAGAGAGTTCTATTTAATACTGTCTATCTTGAGTTACCTGGGTGACAGAGAGTTCTATTTAATACTGTCTATCTTGAGTTACCTGGGTGACAGAGAGTTCTATTTAATACTGTCTATCTTGAGTTACCTGGGTGACAGAGAGTTCTATTTAATACTGTCTATCTTGAGTTACCTGGGTTACAGAGAGTTCTATTTAATACTGTCTATCTTGAGTTACCTGGGTGACAGAGAGTTCTATTTAATACTGTCTATCTTGAGTTACCTGGGTGACAGAGAGTTCTATTTAATACTGTCTATCTTGAGTTACCTGGGTGACAGAGAGTTCTATTTAATACTGTCTATCTTGAGTTACCTGGGTGACAGAGAGTTCTATTTAATACTGTCTATCTTGAGTTACCTGGGTGACAGAGAGTTCTATTTAATACTGTCTATCTTGAGTTACCTGGGTTACAGAGAGTTCTATTTAATACTGTCTATCTTGAGTTACCTGGGTGACAGAGAGTTCTATTTAATACTGTCTATCTTGAGTTACCTGGGTTACAGAGAGTTCTATTTAATACTGTCTATCTTGAGTTACCTGGGTGACAGAGAGTTCTATTTAATACTGTCTATCTTGAGTTACCTGGGTGACAGAGAGTTCTATTTAATACTGTCTATCTTGAGTTACCTGGGTGACAGAGAGTTCTATTTAATACTGTCTATCTTGAGTTACCTGGGTGACAGAGAGTTCTATTTAATACTGTCTATCTTGAGTTACCTGGGTGACAGAGAGTTCTATTTAATACTGTCTATCTTGAGTTACCTGGGTGACAGAGAGTTCTATTTAATACTGTCTATCTTGAGTTACCTGGGTGACAGAGAGTTCTATTTAATACTGTCTATCTTGAGTTACCTGGGTGACAGAGAGTTCTATTTAATACTGTCTATCTTGAGTTACCTGGGTGACAGAGAGTTCTATTTAATACTGTCTATCTTGAGTTACCTGGGTGACAGAGAGTTCTATTTAATACTGTCTATCTTGAGTTACCTGGGTGACAGAGAGTTCTATTTAATACTGTCTATCTTGAGTTACCTGGGTGACAGAGAGTTATATTTAATACTGTCTATCTTGAGTTACCTGGGTGACAGAGTTCTATTTAATACTGTCTATCTTGAGTTACCTGGGTGACAGAGAGTTCTATTTAATACTGTCTATCTTGAGTTACCTGGGTGACAGAGAGTTATATTTAATACTGTCTATCTTGAGTTACCTGGGTGACAGAGAGTTCTATTTAATACTGTGCTTTTCCTAGCCTCTGTTCTGGACCTGGGACTGTGAAGAGACCACTGGTTGCATGTCTTGTGTTGAACCCATGAATGTTCAAACTGTGTGCTGACTGGTTGAAACGGACAGTCGTTACATTCAACACATCAACACCTCACACAAAAGACCAATAGTGATGCAGTCAATCTCGCCTCAACTTTGAGCCAGGAGAGATTAACATGTCATGTCATTGTCATTCTCCCTCCTTGTACATCTAAGTGCTGTCGGTGCCTCCTCCGACAGGTCGACTTTCGGCTACTTTTACCTTACCTCACCAACAGTATCTTTGCCTTTAGCTCGTTGACTAGTTACACAAATGAACTCAATGAAACAAAACAACAAAATTCAAGAGGTTTCAAAGTTAGAATAAAACAACGATATAAAATCTAATAATCGATCATTTGAATTGGACCCAGATCATATAATTAATGTCTAAGGGTTCACACTTCAATCAATTATAATCCATAGATCACAATAAAATACACATTTTAAAATATGATTTTAGACTAGATTGTACAAACTCCTCCCATCCCTGCTCCTTTCTGGCTAGCCACACCTGAAAGGGGTGGGGCTAGCCATTGAAATGCCCACATCTGCAGTCATCAGTCCTCTTTCAACCAAACCAGCATGGAACGCAAAAGATGTGTTATTGACTGAGTATGGAACCAGCATGGAACCCTAGAGATGTGTTATTGACTGTGACTATGGACCAGCATGGAACCCTAGAGATGTGTTATTGACTGTGACTATGGACCAGCATGGAACCCTAGAGATGTGTTATTGGCTGTGACTATGGACCAGCATGGAACCCTAGAGATGTGTTATTGACTGAGTATGGAACCAGCATGGAACCCTAGAGATGTGTTATTGACTGTGACTATGGACCAGCATGGAACCCTAGAGATGTGTTATTGACTGTGAGTATGGACCAGCATGGAACCCTAGAGATGTGTTATTGACTGTGACTATGGACCAGCATGGAACCCTAGAGATGTGTTACTGACTGTGAGTATGGACCAGCATGGAACCCTAGAGATGTGTTATTGACTGTGACTATGGACCAGCATGGAACCCTAGAGATGTGTTATTGACTGTGACTATGGACCAGCATGGAACCCTAGAGATGTGTTATTGACTGTGACTATGGACCAGCATGGAAACCTAGAGATGTGTTATTGACTGTGACTATGGACCAGCATGGAACCCTAGAGATGTGTTATTGACTGTGACTATGGACCAGCATGGAAACCTAGAGATGTGTTATTGACTGTGACTATGGACCAGCATGGAAACCTAGAGATGTGTTATTGACTGTGACTATGGACCAGCATGGAAACCTAGAGATGTGTTATTGACTGTGACTATGGACCAGCATGGAAACCTAGAGATGTGTTATTGACTGTGACTATGGACCAGCATGGAACCCTAGAGATGTGTTATTGACTGTGAGTATGGACCAGCATGGAACCCTAGAGATGTGTTATTGACTGTGACTATGGACCAGCATGGAACCCTAGAGATGTGTTATTGGCTGTGAGTATGGACCAGCATGGAACCCTAGAGATGTGTTATTGACTGTGACTATGGACCAGCATGGAACCCTAGAGATGTGTTATTGGCTGTGAGTATGGACCAGCATGGAACCCTAGAGATGTGTTATTGACTGTGACTTTGGAACCCTAGAGATGTGTTATTGACTGTGAGTATGGACCAGCATGGAACCCTAGAGATGTGTTATTGGCTGTGACTATGGACCAGCATGGAACCCTAGAGATGTGTTATTGACTGTGAGTATGGACCAGCATGGAATCCTAGATACAGTTGAGGTCGTAAGTTTTTCAACCACTCCACACATTTATTGTTAACAAACTATAGTTTTGGCAAGTCAGTTAGGACATCTACTTTGTGCATGACACAAGTAATTTTTCCAACATTTGTTTACAGACAGATTATTTCACTTATATATCACTATCACAATTCAGTGGGTCAGAAGTTGACATACACTATGTTGACTTTGCCTTTAAACAGATTGGAAAATTCCAGAAAATGATGTCATGGCTTTAGAAGCTTCTGATAGACTAATTGACATCATTTTTGTGGATGTATTTCAAGGCCTACCTTCAAACTCAGTGCCTCTTTGCTTGACATCATGAGAAAATCAAAAGAAATCAGCCAAGACCTCAGAAAAAAAATTGTAGACCTCCACAAGTCTGGTTCATCCGTGGGAGCAATTTCCAAATGCCTGAAGGTACCACGTTCATCTGTACAAACAATATTACGCAAGTATAAACACCATGGGACCATGCAGCCGTCATACCGCTCAGGAAGGAGACATGTTCTGTCTCCTAGAGATGAACGTACATTGGTGCGAAAAGTGCAAATCAATCCCAGAACAGCAGCAAAGGACCTTGTGAAGATGCTGGAGGAAACAGGTACAAAAGTATCTATATCCACAGTAAAACGAGTTCTATATTGACATAACCTGAAAGGCCGCTCAGCAAGGAAGAAGCCACTGCTCCAAAACTGCCATAAAAAAGCCAGACTACGGTTTGCAACTGCACATGGGGACAAAGATCGTACTTTTTGGAGAAATGTCCTCTGGTCTGATGAAACAAAAATAGAACTGTTTGGCCATAATGACCATCATTATTTTTGGAGGAAAAAGGGGGAGGCTTGCAAGCCGAAGAACACCATCCCAACTGTGAAGCACGGGGTGACAGCATCATGTTGTGGGGGTACTTTGCTGCAGGAGGGACTGTTGCACTTCACTAAATAAATGGCATCAAAGGAAGGTAAATTATATGGATATATTGAAACAGCATCTCATGACATCAGTCAGGAAGTTAAAGCTTGGTTGCAAACGGGTCTTCCAAATGGACAATGGTCCCAAGCACACTTCCAAAGTTGTGGCAAAATGACTTAACTGGACAACAAAGTTAAGGTATTGGAGTGGCCATCACAAAGCCCTGACCTCAATCCTATAGAAAATGTGTGGGCAGAACTGAAAAAGAGTGTGCGAGCAAGGAGGCCTACAAACCTGACCCAGTTACACCATCTCTGTCAGGAGGAATGGGCCAAAATTCACCCAACTTATTGTGGGAAGCTTGTGGAAGGCTAACCAAAATGTTTGACCCAAATTAAACAATTTAAAGGCAATGCTACCAAATACTAATTGAGTGTCTGTGAACTTCTGACCCACTGGAAATGTGATGAAAGAAATAAAAGCGTAAATAAATAACTCTCTACTATTATTCTGACATTTCACATTCTTAACTGACCTGACTTAACTGATCCTAACTGACCTAAGACAGGGCATTTTTACAAGGATGTCAGAAATTGTGAAAAACTGAGTTTAAATATATTTGGCTAAGGTGTATGTTAGTAAGGTTTCATATAAACAATTAGATTTATATTTTAGAGTAAGGTTTCATGTAAAAAAAAATGATTTATGTGAGTAAGGTTTCATATCAACAATTTGATCGATATTTTTGAGTAAGGTTTCATAAAAACAGTATGACTTCAAGTTGCATAAACAAAAACACAAATTCCCAGTCAGAAACACAAGTCAGAACACAGCCTCTCTATTCTCTCATGTGATTTCAGGTCCTCTGACTGAGAAAATGTCTTTCCACATTGAGAACAGTGGAAAGGCTTCTCTCCTGAATGTGTTCTTTCATGTGATTTCAGGTGCTTTAACTGGTTAAAACTCTTCCCACATTGGGAGCAGTGGTAAGACTTCTTTCCAGAGTGTATTCTGTTATGTATTTTCAGGCTCCCTAACTGGGTGAAACTCTTGCCACACTGAGAACATTGGTAAGGCTTTTCTCCTGTGTGTATTCTCTCATGCCTTTTCATGTTAACTAACAAGGTAAAACTCTTTCCACATTGGGAACATTGGAATGGCTTCTCTCCAGTGTGTATTCTCTCATGCCTTTTCATGTTAACTAACACGGTAAAACTCTTTCCACACTGGGAACATTGGAAAGGCTTTTCTCCCGTGTGTGTCCTCTCGTGCTCTTGAAGGTTCCGTAACTTCATAAAACTCTTTCCACAATGGGAACAGTGGTGTCGTCTTGCCGGTTTGGGAGTCTCTGGTTCTGGTTTCCCTGAAGGACTCTTCCCGCTATCGGAGAATCTCTTCCTACTGGAGTGAGAATCTGGTCTCTTTCCTGCCAAATACATATTATTTTGTTAAACAAAGACCTGAATGAAACCTGAAACATGATACAACTTTATTTCTATTAGGGTTTCAAAAACCCTAATAGTAGCTTTTCACAAAAAATCCCAAGTTTTCCAGATATCCTGGTTGGGGGTAGAGGTCTTCACGGGTCCCAAAAAGTTGGACCCGTTCTGAAAGGGACCTGGGGTTCTACCACCCGGATCCGAAAGGGACCTTGGGTTCTACCACCCGGATCCGAACGGGACCTGGGGTTCTACCACCCGGATCCGAAAGGGACCTGGGGTTCTACCACCCGGATCAGAAAGGGACCTTGGGTTCTACCACCCGGATCCGAACGGGACCTGGGGTTCTACCACCCGGATCCTAAAGGGACCTGGGGTTCTACCACCCGGATCCGAACGGGACCTGGGGTTCTACCACCCGGATCCGAAAGGGACCTGGGGTTCTACCACCCGGATCCGAAAGGGACCTGGGGTTCTACCACCCGGATCCGAAAGGGACCTTGGGTTCTACCACCCGGATCCGAACGGGACCTGGGGTTCTACCACCCGGATCCTAAAGGGACCTGGGGTTCTACCACCCGGATCCTAAAGGGACCTGGGGTTCTACCACCCGGATCCGAACGGGACCTGGGGTTCTACCACCCGGATCCTAAAGGGACCTGGAGTTCTACCACCCGGATCCTAAAGGGACCTGGGGTTCTACCACCCGGATCCTAAAGGGACCTGGGGTTCTACCACCCGGATCCTAAAGGGACCTGGGGTTCTACCACCCGGATCCTAAAGGGACCTGGGGTTCTACCACCCGGATCCTAAAGGGACCTGGAGTTCTACCACCCGGATCCTAAAGGGACCCAGGGTTCTACCACCCGGATCCTAAAGGGACCTGGGGTTCTACCACCCGGATCCTAAAGGGACCTGGGGTTCTACCACCCGGATCCTAAAGGGACCTGGGGTTCTACCACCCGGATCCGAACGGGACCTGGGGTTCTACCACCCGGATCCTAAAGGGACCTGGAGTTCTACCACCCGGATCCTAAAGGGACCTGGAGTTCTACCACCCGGATCCTAAAGGGACCTGGGGTTCTACCACCCGGATCCTAAAGGGACCTGGGGTTTTACCACCCGGATCCTAAAGGGACCTGGGGTTCTACCACCCGGATCCTAAAGGGACCTGGGGTTCTATCACCCGGATCCTAAAGGGACCTGGGGTTCTACCACCCGGATCCTAAAGGGACCTGGGGAGCGGGAAGAGCGGGAGAGGGGCCGTACTAAAGCCCGGGCTACAGTAGACTAATAGCTACCATTACTAGGTTATTTATCAAATAAGATTACGTAGTACCTGTCTTGGACTAAAAACCCGGGAGAAACTAGTTAAGCTACATAGCTAAGGTTAGCTAGCTACTCTAATTCAGGCCGGGGGGGCATACGCTTTAAGATCCTACAGTTACAAACAACAACAACAACTCCAATTCAGACTATTAGGTAGCAGTCTACCTGTTGGCTCTTGGTCGTTGCAGACTATCCTTCTCCTTGACCTTTTATTCCGTCATTTTAATTCCATCTTCTATTAATTAATCCATTTTGCTGTTTGCCTACAATCCTAAGTGACTTGACCAGCCACTACTGAAGTGCTTTAGTAGAAGAAAGAGATGAACTGAACTGAACGTTGATCCTCCCCATCGGGCTTCTGTTTTCCAAACTGACTTCCTGTCCTGATTGGTTAACATGTTGTGCAGAAGGCCGTGCCACGGGAGGAAAACGCAAGGTCATGTGTCTCCTAACTTTTGCCACACAGAGAGGATCTGTAGCCTAGCGCTGCTTTGATCACTTGTGATTGGACAACAACAAGCGTCATGTGCAACGCTCCACTTTCGTGAAAAGCAGAAGAGCAGCAACAGAAATGATTGAAAAAATAAATAAAATGTCTCTCTCTACTGCAGAAGTCACGTTCAGATCTGTATGGGCCCTTCTCTCTCTACTGCAGAAGCCACGTTCAGATCTGTATGGGCCCTTCTCTCTCTACTGCAGAAGTCACGTTCAGATCTGTATGGGCCCTTCTCTCTCTACTGCAGAAGCCACGTTCAGATCTGTATGGGCCCTTCTCTCTCTACTGCAGAAGTCACGTTCAGATCTGTATGGGCCCTTCTCTCTCTACTGCAGAAGTCACGTTCAGATCTGTATGGGCCCTTCTCTCTCTACTGCAGAAGTCACGTTCAGATCTGTATGGGCCCTTCTCTCTCTACTGCAGAAGTCACGTTCAGATCTGTATGGGCCCTTCTCTCTCTACTGCAGAAGTCACGTTCAGATCTGTATGGGCCATTCTCTCTCTACTGCAGAAGTCACGTTCAGATCTGTATGGGCCCTTCTCTCTCTACTGCAGAAGTCACGTTCAGATCTGTATGGGCCCTTCTCTCTCTACTGCAGAAGTCACGTTCAGATCTGTATGGGCCCTTCTCTCTCTACTGCAGAAGTCACGTTCAGATCTGTATGGGCCATTCTCTCTCTACTGCAGAAGCCACGTTCAGATCTGTATGGGCCCTTCTCTCTCTACTGCAGAAGTCACGTTCAGATCTGTATGGGCCCTTCTCTCTCTACTGCAGAAACCACGTTCAGATCTGTATGGGCCCTTCTCTCTCTACTGCAGAAGCCACGTTCAGATCTGTATGGGCCCTTCTCTCTCTACTGCAGAAGTCACGTTCAGATCTGTATGGGCCATTCTCTCTCTACTGCAGAAGTCACGTTCAGATCTGTATGGGCCCTTCTCTCTCTACTGCAGAAGCCACGTTCAGATCTGTATGGGCCCTTCTCTCTCTACTGCAGAAGTCACGTTCAGATCTGTATGGGCCCTTCTCTCTCTACTGCAGAAGTCACGTTCAGATCTGTATGGGCCATTCTCTCTCTACTGCAGAAGCCACGTTCAGATCTGTATGGGCCATTCTCTCTCTACTGCAGAAGCCACGTTCAGATCTGTATGGGCCCTTCTCTCTCTACTGCAGAAGTCACGTTCAGATCTGTATGGGCCCTTCTCTCTCTACTGCAGAAGTCACATTCAGATCTGTATGGGCCCTTCTCTCTCTACTGCAGAAGTCACGTTCAGATCTGTATGGGCCCTTCTCTCTCTACTGCAGAAGTCACATTCAGATCTGTATGGGCCCTTCTCTCTCTACTGCAGAAGCCACGTTCAGATCTGTATGGGCCCTTCTCTCTCTACTGCAGAAGTCACGTTCAGATCTGTATGGGCCTTTCTCTCTCTACTGCAGAAGTCACGTTCAGATCTGTATGGGCCCTTCTCTCTCTACTGCAGAAGCCACGTTCAGATCTGTATGGGCCCTTCTCTCTCTACTGCAGAAGTCACGTTCAGATCTGTATGGGCCCTTCTCTCTCTACTGCAGAAGCCACGTTCAGATCTGTATGGGCCATTCTCTCTCTACTGCAGAAGCCACATTCAGATCTGTATGGGCCCTTCTCTCTCTACTGCAGAAGTCACGTTCAGATCTGTATGGGCCCTTCTCTCTCTACTGCAGAAACCACGTTCAGATCTGTATGGGCCCTTCTCTCTCTACTGCAGAAGCCACGTTCAGATCTGTATGGGCCCTTCTCTCTCTACTGCAGAAGTCACGTTCAGATCTGTATGGGCCCTTCTCTCTCTACTCCACGTTCAGATCTGTATGGGCCCTTCTCTCTCTACTGCAGAAACCACGTTCAGATCTGTATGGGCCCTTCTCTCTCTACTGCAGAAGTCACGTTCAGATCTGTATGGGCCCTTCTCTCTCTACTGCAGAAACCACTTTCAGATCTGTATGGGCCCTTCTCTCTCTACTGCAGAAGTCACGTTCAGATCTGTATGGGCCCTTCTCTCTCTACTGCAGAAGTCACGTTCAGATCTGTATGGGCCCTTCTCTCTCTACTGCAGAAGCCACGTTCAGATCTGTATGGGCCCTTCTCTCTCTACTGCAGAAGTCACGTTCAGATCTGTATGGGCCATTCTCTCTGTACTGCAGAAGCCACGTTCAGATCTGTATGGACCCTTCTCTCTCTACTGCAGAAACCACGTTCAGATCTGTCTGGGCCCTTCTCTCTCTACTGCAGAAGCCACGTTCAGATCTGTATGGGCCCTTCTCTCTCTACTGCAGAAGCCACGTTCAGATCTGTATGGGCCCTTCTCTCTCTACTGCAAAAGCCACGTTCAGATCTGTATGGGCCCTTCTCTCTCTACTGCAGAGGCCACGTTCAGATCTGTATGGGCCCTTCTCTCTCTACTCCACGTTCAGATCTGTATGGGCCCTTCTCTCTCTACTCCACGTTCAGATCTGTATGGGCCCTTCTCTCTCTACTGCAGAAGCCACGTTCAGATCTGTATGGGCCCTTCTCTCTCTACTGCAGAAGTCACGTTCAGATCTGTATGGGCCCTTCTCTCTGTACTGCAGAAGCCACGTTCAGATCTGTATGGGCCCTTCTCTCTCTACTGCAGAAGCCACGTTCAGATCTGTATGGGCCCTTCTCTCTCTACTGCAGAAGCCCTTCTCTCTCTACTGCAGAAGCCACGTTCAGATCTGTATGGGCCCTTCTCTCTCTACTGCAGAAGCCACGTTCAGATCTGTATGGGCCCTTCTCTCTCTACTGCAGAAGCCACGTTCAGATCTGTATGGGCCCTTCTCTCTCTACTGCAGAAGCCACGTTCAGATCTGTATGGGCCGTTCTCTCTCTACTCCACGTTCAGATCTGTATGGGCCCTTCTCTCTCTACTGCAGAAGTCACGTTCAGATCTGTATGGGCCCTTCTCTCTCTACTCCACGTTCAGATCTGTATGGGCCCTTCTCTCTCTACTGCAGAAGCCACGTTCAGATCTGTATGGGCCCTTCTCTCTCTACTGCAGAAGCCACGTTCAGATCTGTATGGGCCCTTCTCTCTCTACTGCAGAAGCCACGTTCAGATCTGTATGGGCCCTTCTCTCTCTACTCCACGTTCAGATCTGTATGGGCCCTTCTCTCTCTACTGCAGAAGTCACGTTCAGATCTGTATGGGCCCTTCTCTCTCTACTCCACGTTCAGATCTGTATGGGCCCTTCTCTCTCTACTGCAGAAGCCACGTTCAGATCTGTATGGGCCCTTCTCTCTCTACTGCAGAAGTCACGTTCAGATCTGTATGGGCCCTTCTCTCTCTACTGCAGAAGCCACGTTCAGATCTGTATGGGCCCTTCTCTCTCTACTGCAGAAGCCACGTTCAGATCTGTATGGACCCTTCTCTCTCTAATGCAGAAGCCACGTTCAGATCTGTATGGGCCCTTCTCTCTCTACTGCAGAAGCCACGTTCAGATCTGTATGGGCCCTTCTCTCTCTACTGCAGAATCCACGTTCAGATCTGTATGGGCCCTTCTCTCTCTACTGCAGAAGCCACGTTCAGATCTGTATGGGCCCTTCTCTCTCTACTGCAGAGGCCACGTTCAGATCTGTATGGGCCCTTCTCTCTCTACTCCACGTTCAGATCTGTATGGGCCCTTCTCTCTCTACTGCAAAAGCCACGTTCAGATCTGTATGGGCCCTTCTCTCTCTACTCCACGTTCAGATCTGTATGGGCCCTTCTCTCTCTACTCCACGTTCAGATCTGTATGGGCCCTTCCGGATGAGTCAGTTAAAATCACACCCTCAGACTGAAGTATGTTGCAAACGATAGAACAGTGGAATAATTCAGTTTGAGCCGACAGGGAGGAGGTCAGAGACCTGTCCATGTGGTGCCAGGACAACAACCTCTCCCTCAACGTGATCAAGACAAAGGAGATGATTATGGACTACAGGAAAAAGAGGACCGAGCACACCCCCATTCTCATCGATGGGCCTGCAGTGGAGCAGGTTGAGAGCTTCAAGTTCCTTGGTTTTCCACATCATCAACAAACTAACATGGTTCAAGCACACCAAGACACCTGTGAAGAGGGCACGGTAAAACCTATTCCCCCTCAGGAGACTGAAAATATTTGGCATAGGTCCTCAGATCCTCAAAAGGTCCTACAGCAGCACCAGCGAGAGCATCCTGACTGGTTGCATCACTGTCTGGTATGGCAACTGCTTGACCTCCGCCCGCAAGGAACAACAGAGGGTAGTGCGAACGGCCCAGTACATCACGGGGGCCAAGCTTCCTGCCGTCCAGGACCTCTATACTAGGTGGTGTCAGAGGAAGGCCCTAAAAAATGTCAAAGACTCCAGCCACCCTAATCATAGACTGTTCTCTCTGCTACCGCACGGCAAGCGGTACCGGAACGCCAAGTCTAGGTCCAAGAGGCTTCTAAACAGCTTCAACCCCCAAGCCCCACTATAGGTAGGGGTTATAACAGGTGGGATATCTAACAACACTATAGGTAGGGGTTATAACAGGTAGGATATCTAACAACACTATAGGTAGGTGTTATAACAGGTAGGATACCTAACAACACTATAGGTAGGTGTTATAACAGGTAGGATATCTAACAACACTATAGGTAGGTGTTATAACAGGTAGGATATCTAATAACACTATAGGTAGGTGTTATAACAGGTAGGATATCTAATAACACTATAGGTAGGTGTTATAACAGGTAGGATATCTAATAACACTATAGGTAGGTGTTATAACAGGTAGGATATCTAACAACACTATAGGTGTTATAACAGGTGCTCATGTCAAAATAGGGGGATATCTTTCTTTAAGTGGTGGGGTTGCTCTTTGCTATAACACAAACTCCAGATTGTGGCTTTATGTTAATTACATGGGGTTTATACACCCATGTTTATTGACAACCCCTATTTAACCCCTACTGCTTTCACCTATGCAATAGGTGGTCCTAGTAAATAATGAAAGTTACCAGCACAGCCACTGACGATTTTATTAACTTATTCTCATTACCGAAACGAGCCTAAAAATGATGCGGTAATGAGAAATGTGTGTTTTGGTAAAGAGAGGTCCTCAGCTTCATCTGGAAGAAATAGGAGACAGACGTTATGAGTCAGTAAACTACTGACCACATCACTAAAGCCCATTCATGCCTCCATGTTGGTAAGGTAATGGTTCTCTAAGTGTTGACCACATCACTAAAGCCCATTCATGTCTCCATGTTGGTAAGGTAATGGGTCTCTAAGTGTTTACCACATCACTAAAGCCCATTCATGCCTCCATGTTGGTAAGGTAATGGTTCTCTAAGTGTTGACCACATCACTAAAGCCCATTCATGCCTCCATGTTGGTAAGGTAATGGTTCTCTAAGTGTTGACCACATCACTAAAGCCCATTCATGCCTCCATGTTGGTAAGGTAATGGTTCTCTAAGTGTTGACCACATCACTAAAGCCCATTCATGCCTCCATGTTGGTAAGGTAATGGTTCTCTAAGTGTTTACCACATCACTAAAGCCCATTCATGTCTCCATGTTGGTAAGGTAATGGTTCTCTAAGTGCTGACCACATCACTAAAGCCCATTCATACCTCCATGTTGGTAAGGTAATGGTTCTCTAAGTGTTGACCACATCACTAAAGCCCAACATCTCCATGTTGGTAAGGTAATGGTTCTCTAAGTGTTGACCACATCACTAAAGCCTATTCATGCCTCCATGTTGATAAGGTAATGGTTCTCTAAGTGTTGACCACATCACTAAAGCCCATTCATGTCTCCATGTTGATAAGGTAATGGTTCTCTAAGTGTTGACCACATCACTAAAGCCCAACATCTCCATGTTGGTAAGGTAATGGGTCTCTTAAGTTTTTCCCAATCTAATCTTTTTTGTCATTTTGGTAATGTCAAGGTCAAGTGTCGTAAAGGGGGTGTTTGAGAATAAGATCCTCATTCTGAACGCATAAGTGAAAAATGTTAACGAACTTGGGCTCATCTCAGTGCTCCTCCACTAGACGATGCATCATGGGTGAATAAAACTGAATAAAAACAAATATTGGAGTTTTTTTTACAGCAACTTGAACAAGTGTTACGGTAATGAGAAATATGTCCACTTACACGTTTTTATACAAATATTAGTAACTTTTAAATTTCAGCACCTCGTCTTCAAACATGTGACCGAACAATCTTCAAGGACTGAAGAGTTTGTTTCCCCGTTTTTAAGACACTACTTACTGGTGTTACTCAGATCTCCCGTCTCCTCTTCCTCCTCTTTCAACGTGACAGTAATCTGCCCCTCCTCTTCTTCCTCTTTCAACGTGACAGTAATCTGCCCCTCCTCTTCTTCCTCTTTCAACGTGACAGTAATCTGCCCCTCCTCTTCTTCCTCTTTCAACGTGACAGTAATCTGCCCCTCCATCTTCACTCCAAAAACTTCTTCCTCCTCTTGTTTAACAGTAACATCCTCCTCTTTCACTCTGAAAGCTTCTTTCTCTTCTTTCACAGTAACAGCCTCCTCTTCTTTCACAGTAACAGCCTCCTCTTCTTTCACAGTAACAGCCTCCTCTTCTTTCACTGTAACAGCCTCCTCTTCTTTCACTGTAACTGCCTCCTCTTCTTTCACTGTAACAGCCTCCTCTTCTTTCACTGTAACAGCCTCCTCTTCTTTCACTCTGAAAGCTTCAATCGCTTCTTCTTTCACAGTAACAGACTCATCCTCTACTTCTTGTTTAACTGTGTCAGCCTCTTCTTCTTTCTCCGTCCAGCAGACCTCTTCTTCTTCAGCAGGAGTGGAGTAGCTTAGTGAACTCATGGTCGGGGATGTTAACTAGCTAGCTACTTAGCATTAGCGATTAGCCTAGTGCAAAACTAACTTAGCAAGCTAGCTACCTGACAAACAACGTAAATATTAACGTTACATTAAATGGGCAAACAAGTAGACACGACAGAAGTATGTTTAAAACACAGTGACTGTTTTCGATAATGTTGGATACGGAGGTGGCCGACGAACGGTTGTTACTGTTGATGAAGTGTCCCGTCCACTACATTAGACGTCACACTAGAAGTATCGCCTGAAATCTGCACATCTGCCATCTGCTGACTGGAGTGGGTAACGCGGTAGTATTTATTTTATTTTGGGGGGGGGGAAACATTTGTTTCATAGAAGTGTGATATTTTATGTAAACGTACGCGTGTTCATGAATTAGTGCAGATTTTGTAAAGAGGGAATTTAAATACTATACTACACAACAGTAGTAGGTCTGATTACCAACAATGACGAGACATCAACAAAGCTGGGACCGAGAGACTGAAAAACAGCTTCTATCTCAAGGCCATCATACTGTTTTTTAATCAATCACTGAGCTGGTTAATACCCGTTTACTCAACCCTGCACCTTAGAGGCTGTATGTACACAGACATGGAATCACTGGTCACTTAAAAAAATGTTTACATACTTTTGTACCCACCTCATATGCATATATTGTATTCTACAGTATTTTAGTCAATGCCACTCCGACATCGCTCATCCTAATATTTATATATTTCTTAATTCCATTATTTTACTTTTAGACGTGTGTGCATTGTTGTGAATCGTTAGATACTACTGCACTGTTGGAGCTAGGAACACAATCATATCGCTACACCCGCAATAACATCGGCTAAATATGTGTATGTGGCCAATACAATTGGATTTGGATTTTAAAGAGCATCTGTATGAGCATTTAAGCCCTAGTTCATGCAGCGCTCTATCGCCGCACCAAACAAACAAAAATATGTAACTTTCTCTTAGGAAAGATTAGCGACAGAGTGGCCTTTCGGCTCAAACTGAATTATTCCACTGTTCTGTCGTTAGCAACATACTTCAGTCTGAGACTGACGTCATTGAAGTCGATTGTTGTGACGTCTAAATGAGGGGTGTTGCAGAAAACAAAGTAATCAACGATTGGCTCATCCTCAACCAATCAGAGTAACAACGCCAGACGAACCGTCACTCCAAAGCTAGACTCATTGTCTAGGTCTCCCTCTAAACCTGATTAAACTAAACTTGGGTAAATGATGCGTCTTGGCCAGAGAGATCTGGCACATACAAAATGACACCGATTGGCCAGATGGTGGCGCTATAAACAAGATATTGAAAATGTACATTTTGAAAGGTCATGCTCCCTTCACCCCGTTTTACTCAGTCAGGAAATTCGGTACAAAAATCCCTCTCCTCCACCAGTAACCACAGCCACAAAGTCAGAAGGCCCGCCTCCTCGACCAATCAGACGGATTGACCGGATGACCGGAATCATAAGTGCCATGGGATCTTTAGTGACCACAGAGTTGAGACACCAGTTTAAAGTCCCATCTTCTTCCATTTTGTTGAGGAACATTCCATTGTTAGTTAGTAATTCAACATAATTCAAGTGAAATTAGTGTTGTAAATATGTATGGTATAAATTACAGTGATCTGTCTTTGCAATTACAGTCTTCTTGTTAATTTCAGCTTCATATTTCTCTTTGGCTTTTGTTTGTCTGTTTTTCCTCTTGGTGGCATTCATACGTCTTTGTGTCAACAACTTGAAATGGAACCCCATTTAAATAGGAGCCTTTTCCTCTCCCAACTGTTGTTTTCCTGTTAAAGGTGAAAGTCAACATCTGGTGAAGGTCAACAACATGATATATTACTATTAGAATGAAAGGCTGGACATCTGGTGAAGGTCAACAACATGATATATTACTATTAGAATGAAAGGCTGGGCATCTGGTGAAGGTCAACAACATGATATATTACTATTAGAATGAAAGGCTGGGCATCTGGTGAAGGTCAACAACATGATATATTACTATTAGAATGAAAGGCTGGGCATCTGGTGAAGGTCAACAACATTATATATTACTATTAGAAAGAAAGGCTTGTATGGAAACCAACAGCGTTTCTCTGTCCAATAGAATAACTCCTCTGTCCAATAGAATAACTCCTCTGTCCAATAGAATAACTCCTCTGTCCAATAGAATAACTCCTCTGTCCAATAGAATAACTCCTCTGTCCAATAGAATAACTCCTCTGTGCTTGGAATGTAATCCCTTATGCCAGCGAGCTCATTTTAGATGAGGGTATTAACAGTCAGCTACTAGGCATCTACAATAAGAGCATACTACTTACCCTTTTGACCAACGTTATTGTCCTTTCGCAATGTTATGAATGTTAGAGACATTGGTCCTTCCTCAATGTTATGAATGTTAGGGGACATTGGTCCTTCCTCAATGTTATGAATGTTAGAGACATTGGTCCTTCCTCAATGTTATGAATGTTAGGGGACATTGGTCCTTCCTCAATGTTATGAATGTTAGAGACATTGGTCCTTCCTCAATGTTATGAATGTTAGGGACATTGGTCCTTTCTCAATGTTATGAATGTTAGAGACATTGGTCCTTTCTCAATGTTGTGAATGTTAGGGGACATTGGTCCTTTCTCAATGTTATGAATGTTAGAGACATTGGTCCTTTCTCAATGTTATGAATGTTAGAGACATTGGTCCTTCCTCAATGTTATGAATGTTAGGGACATTGGTCCTTTCTCAATGTTATGAATGTTAGGGACATTGGTCCTTCCTCAATGTTATGAATGTTAGGGGACATTGGTCCTTTCTCAATGTTATGAATGTTAGGGACATTGGTCCTTTCTCAATGTTATGAATGTTAGGGACATTGGTCCTTTCTCAATGTTATGAATGTTAGGGGACATTGGTCCTTCCTCAATGTTATGAATGTTAGAGACATTGGTCCTTTCTCAATGTTATGAATGTTAGGGACATTGGTCCTTCCTCAATGTTATGAATGTTAGGGGGGACATTGGTCCTTTCTCAATGTTATGAATGTTAGGGGACATTGGTCCTTTCTCAATGTTATGAATGTTAGGGACATTGGTCCTTTCTCAATGTTATGAATGTTAGGGGACATTGGTCCTTTCTCAATGTTATGAATGTTAGGGACATTGGTCCTTTCTCAATGTTATGAATGTTAGGGACATTGGTCCTTTCTCAATGTTATGAATGTTAGGGACATTGGTCCTTTCTCAATGTTATGAATGTTAGGGACATTGGTCCTTTCTCAATGTTATGAATGTTAGGGACATTGGTCCTTTCTCAATGTTATGAATGTTAGGGACATTGGTCCTTTCTCAATGTTATGAATGTTAGGGACATTGGTCCTTCCTCAATGTTATGAATGTTAGGGGACATTGGTCCTTCCTCAATGTTATGAATGTTAGGGGACATTGGTCCTTCCTCAATGTTATGAATGTTAGGGACATTGGTCCTTTCTCAATGTTGTGAATTTGAGTGACATTGCCAATTCTTGTTCCCGAATGTATTTAGATATTTGGTTCTCAAACTTGAACTCGAGATGCAGAGCATTCATTAATTATTCAGACTGCTTCACTTTTTAGTATTTGGGGAGTTTCTCCCATTCTTCTCTGCAGATCCTCTCAAGATCTGTCAGGTTGGATGGGGAGCGTTGCTGCACAGCTATTTTCAAGTCTCTCCAGAGATGTTCAATCGAGTTCAAGTCTGGGCTCTGTCTTGGCCACTCAGTGACATTCAGAGACTTGGCCCGAAGCCACACCTGCGTCGTTTTGGCTGTGTGCTTAGGGTCGTTGTTCTGTTGGAAGGGTGAACCTTCGCCCCAGTCTGAGGTCCTGAGCGCTCTGGAGCAGATTTTCATCAAGAATCTCTCTGTACTTTTCTCCGTTCATCTTTCCATCGATCATCTCCTTGACCAAGGCCCTTCTCCCCTGATTGGTCAGTTTGTCTGGGCGGCCAACTCTAGGAAGAGTCTTGGTGGTTCCAAACTCCTTCCATTTAAGAATGATAGAGGCCACTGTGTTCTTGGGGACCGTCAATGTTGCAGAAATGTTTTGTCTCCCTTCCCCAGATCTGTGCCTCGACACAATCCTGTCTCGGAGCTCTATGTTTAACCCCATGGCTTGCTTTTTGCTCTGACATGCACTGTCAACTGTTGGACCTTATATATAAAATCAAGTCCAATCAATTGAATTTACCACAGGTGGACTCCCAATGAAGTTGGAGAAACATCTCAAGGATGATCAACGGAAACAGGATGCACCGAAGGTCATTTTCGAGACTCATAGCAAAGGGTCTGAATACTTAAACAAGGTATTTCATTTTTTTTCTTCTCATTTTGAATACATTTGCAAACATTTCTAAAAACCTGTTTTTCGCTTTGTCATTATGGGGTATTGTGATGTCATTATGGGGTATTGTGATGTCATTATGGGGTATTGTGATGTCATTATGGGGTATTGTGATGTCATTATGGGGTATTGTGATGTCATTATGGGGTATTGTGTGTTGATTGATGAGCATTTTTATATATTTCTAATCCATTTTAGAATAAGGTTGTAACGTCACAAAATGTGGAAAAGGCAAGGTGTCTGAATGCTTTCCAAATGTAATTTAAAAAAAATGTGTTTCATGCAAATCGGAATACACTCCCTCATCTGATTGGTCAAGTAGACGGACCTTCTGACTTTGTGACTGTGGTAAACACAGAAAACGCTACTCTTCTGGCACCGAATGATGTGGCATCTATGGCCAAAAGTCTCTAAACAAAATGTTTTCCAGACTTGTACCTAAAATAAAATGGCTGCTATTTGACCAATAACCCTGCAGGTGGGCGTGGTCTGGCACATAAATCAGTCCAAGGATATTCGTATTGTAACAACATTTGGTACACATGTTGCAAACACGGTCAAGACTCAATATATGCAAGAACATTCATATCTACCACACGGTAGGTGATCTGTTTGACTCAGAGTGGTGAAATTTGGCACACATGCTCAGGGATATGAGTCTAGCTAACTCAAATTATATCTCAAGACACCACTGGGCTAATTTTGACGAAACTTGGGTGAATGATGTGTTTTTGCCATAGATCCAGCATTTGCTAAATTACACTGATTGGCCCAAAGGGGGCGCTGCATCATTCGTGGGGGTCAACATGTTTACTGTTGCCTTTTTTCTATTCAATTCAACTCTCCTTAAAGTCGGCATCTGAACAGTGATTGGCTAGATCTGATAGATCTAAACAGTGATTGGCTAGATCTGATAGATCTGAACAGTGATTGGCTAGATCTGATAGGTCTAAACAGTGATTGGCTAGATCTGATAGATCTGAACAGTGATTGGCTAGATCTGATAGCTCTGAACAGTGATTGGCTAGATCTGATAGATCTAAACAGTGATTGGCTAGATCTGATAGATCTGAACAGTGATTGGCTAGATCTGATAGATCTGAACAGTGATTGGCTAGATCTGATAGATCTGAACAGGGATTGGCTAGATCTGATAAATCTGAACAGTGATTGGCTAGATCTGATAGATCTGAACAGTGATTGGCTAGATCTGATAGATCTGAACAGTGATTGGCTAGATCTGATAGATCTGAACAGTGCGTAAGGCAATTTCATATTAATTCAAGTAGACGAACAGATAATATTAAAATGAACAGACTAGGTCTATACTGCTCCTACATGGTGTAACAATACATCATGTAAATGTATATAATGAACAGACTAGGTCTATACTGCTCCTACATGGTGTAACAATACATCATGTAGATGTATATAATGAACAGACTAGGTCTATACTGCTCCTACACGGTGTAACAATACATCATGTATATAATGAACAGACTAGGTCTATACTGCTCCTACATGGTGTAACAATACATAATGTAGATGTACAGTGCCTTGCGAAAGTATTCGGCCCCCTTGAACTTTGCGACCTTTTGCCACATTTCAGGCTTCAAACATAAAGATATAAAACTATTTTTTTGTGAAGAGTCAACAACAAGTGGGACACAATCATGAAGTGGAACGACATTTATTGGATATTTCAAACTTTTTTAACAAATCAAAAACTGAAAAATTGGGCGTGCAAAATTATTCAGCCCCCTTAAGTTAATACTTTGTAGCACCACCTTTTGCTGTGATTACAGCTGTAAGTCGCTTGGGGTATGTCTCTATCAGTTTTGCACATCGAGAGACTGATTATTTTTTTTTCTTCTCTCCAGAGTGCATTTGCATATGACCTTTGAGGCCCGTTAACTGCCTAAAACTCATTCCACACTGAGAACAGTGGTAAGGCTTTTCTCCTGTGTGTATTCTCTCGTGTTGTTTCAGCTGTTGCGATTTTCTAAAACTCTTTCCACAGTAGGAACAGTGGTACGGCTTCTCACCTGTGTGTATTCTCTCATGCATTTTCAAGGTTTTTAACTCTGAAAAGGCAATTCCACATTTGGAGCAGTGATAAGGCTTCTCTCCAGAGTGTATTCGCTTATGACTTTTCAGACTCCCTAACTGAGTAAAACTCTTTCCACACTGGGAACAGTGGTATGGCTTTTCCCCTGTGTGTATTCTCTCGTGTAATTTCAGTCGGGAAAATGTCTTTACAAACTGAGAGCATTGGAATGGTTTTTCCCCTGTGTGTATTCTCTCATGCATTTTCAAGACGTTTAACCTTGTAAAACTCTTTCCACACTGGGAACAGTGGTACGGCTTTTCCCCTGTGTGTATTCTCTCGTGTAATTTCAGGTCCCCTGGTCGGGAAAATGTCTTTACACACTGAGAGCATTGGAATGGTTTTCCCCATGTGTGTATTCTCTTATGAACTTTAAGTTCTGTTGACGCAATAAATCTCTTACCACACTGAGAGCATTGGAATGGTTTTTCCCATGTGTGTCGTCTCTCATGCATTTTCAAGACTTTTAACCTTGTAAAACTCTTTCCACACTGGGAACAGTGGTACGGCTTTTCCCCTGTGTGTATTCTCTCGTGCATTTTCAGGTCCCCTGGCCGGGAAAATGTCTTTACACACTGGGAGCATTGGAATGGTTTTTCCCCTGTGTGTATTCTCTCATGCATTTTCAAGACATTTAATGTTGAAAAACTCTTTCCACACTGGGAACACTGGTACGGCTTTTCCCCTGTGTGTATTCTCTTATGAACTTTCAGTTCTGTTGACTCAACAAATCTCTTACCACACTGAGAGCATTGGTAAGGCTTATCTCCTGTGTGTCGTCTCTCATGCGATTTTAGGTTACATAAATGAGTAAAACTCTTTGCACAGTGAGAGCAGTTGTACGGCTTTTCCCCTGTGTGTATTCTCTTATGAACTTTCAGTTCTGTTGACTCAAAAAATCTCTTACCACACTGAGAGCATTGGTAAGGCTTATCTCCTGTGTGTCGTCTCTCATGCGATTTTAGCTTACATAAATGAGTAAAACTCTTTGCACAGTGAGAGCAGTTGTAAGACTTCTTCTCTGCGTGTGTTCTCTTGTGGTTTTTAAGATTTCCTAAATGGTTAAAACTCTTTCCACACTGGGAACAGTGGTGTCGTCTCACTGGTTCAGACGTCTCTGGTTCCTCTGAGTCGGGTCTCTCTTCTGCCAAAGATAAAAAGAGTGGTTAAAACAGGGAGACCTGAATGAAATCTCCACAGACATTTTAGTCATTTATCAGACCCTCTTATCCAGAGAGACTTACAGGCAAGTGCTCTTCCTCACTACGTGTCATCCTTCTACAGTAGAATGTCCATACAGGGGAATTCCTCACTATGTGTCATCCTTCTACAGTAGAATGTCCATACAGGGGGATTCCTCACTACGTGTCATCCTTCTACAGTAGAATGTCCATACAGGGGAAATCCTCACTACGTGTCATCCTTCTACAGTAGAATGTCCATACAGGGGAATTCCTCACTACGTGTCATCCTTCTACAGTAGAATGTCCATACAGGGGGATTCCTCACTATGTGTCATCCTTATACAGTAGAATGTCCATACAGGGGGATTCCTCACTACGTGTCATCCTTCTACAGTAGAATGTCCATACAGGGGGATTCCTCACTACGTGTCATCCATCTACAGTACAGGGGGATTCTACAGTTTAGCTGGACCCCAGGAAGAGTAGGGGCCTGAGGGAACACACTTAATGTGTTGTAGATATGCCTTAGTTTAGCTGGACCCCAGGAAGAGTAGGGGCCTGAGGGAACACACTTAATGTGTTGTAGATATGCCTTAGTTTAGCTGGACCCCAGGAAGAGTAGGGGCCTGAGGGAACACACTTAATGTGTTGTAGATATGCCTTAGTTTAGCTGGACCCCAGGAAGAGTAGGGGCCTGAGGGAACACACTTAATGTGTTGTAGATATGCCTTAGTTTTCCTGGACCCCAGGAAGAGTAGGGGCCTGAGGGAACACACTTAATGTGTTGTAGATATGCCTTAGTTTAGCTGGACCCCAGGAAGAGTAGGGGCCTGAGGGAACACAATGTGTTGTAGATATGCCTTAGTTTAGCTGGACCCCAGGAAGAGTAGGGGCCTGAGGGAACACACGTAATGTGTTGTAGATATGCCTTAGTTTAGCTGGACCCCAGGAAGAGTAGGGGCCTGAGGACACACACTTAATGTGTTGTAGATATGCCTTAGTTTAGCTGGACCCCAGGAAGAGTAGGGGCCTGAGGACACACACTTAATGTGTTGTAGATATGCCTTAGTTTAGCTGGACCCCAGGAAGAGTAGGGGCCTGAGGACACACACTTAATGTGTTGTAGATATGCCTTAGTTTAGGGAGGAATCCATCATAAATACAAACACAAAGACTTGTGCCACTTACTTACTTATATAATCGTTGACACTTTGCAATAGTGTTACTGGAATTAAAGTCCTACATGTTTTATTACCCAATTAAATTAAACACGGTTAAACACTCCTAAGAATTTGTAAGACTCTTTTTTTTGTGCCTAAAATGGACAGAGACCAAGTCTCGAAATCAATCAGCAGCGTTTATTCTCGAGAGTACTGAACATGAAACATTTTACAACGGGTTATAAACTGAAAATGACGTCATTAGTCTTCGTACCGCCTCTTCTCCACACCGGTACAATGGCTGTATAGTTCTCAAGCCTTCCCACATCGTCTCCTAACCAATTTAGATCATTTATGACCGAGCCAAGGTCTGCCTGTGTAGATAAGCATTCTAGCCAGTCTGACGATAAGTTCATTCATTTCTACCAGTCATTGTTCTAATTCTTGATTATATTTACACACATTATATTCAGTACTAGGATTAAAAGAAAATGTATACATATACAGTAACATAATAGTATTCTGATTGGTACATATACAGTAACATAATAGTATTATGATTAGTACATATACAGCAACATAATAGTATTCTGATTAGTACATATACAGTAACATAATAGTATTATGATTAGTGCATATACAGTAACATAATAGTATTATGATTAGTACATATACAGTAACATAATAGTATTCTGATTAGTACATATACAGTAACATAATAGTATTCTGATTGGTACATATACAGTAACATAATAGTATTCTGATTAGTCAGTCCTGATTGAAATGTATACATAATTAGTCATTATTGATAATAAAAAAATCCCTTAACAAATAGAAAATCATATGATGAACAACAGAGGGTTTATACTTATCAAATCAATCAAAGCTCATCAAAACCAAACAGACCGTTTTAAATATTTAATCTGATATTAGACGTGATCATGTCTCTAAATGAAAAAACAACAAAAGTGAACATTTTTTTCTGGTTTCATACAATTTGATTTCACGTGGCATGAAACAAAAACACAAATGATCAGTCAGAAACACAAGTCAGAACACAGCCTCTCTATTCTCTCATGTGATTTCAGGTCCTCTGGCTGGGAAAATGTCTTTCCACACTGAGAGCAGTGGTATGTCTTCTCCTCCTGTGTATGTATTCTTTCATGCTTATTCAGGTGCCTTAACCAGTTAAATCTCTTTCCACACTGGGAGCAGTGGTAGGTCTTATCCCCGCCTGTGTGTGTCCTGTGATGCACAATCAGGGCTTCTAACTGGGTAAACCGCTTTCCACACAAGGAACATTGGAGTTTTTTTTGTGTGTGTATTCGCTCATGCGATTTCAGAGTGCTTAACCTCAGAAAACTCTTTCCACAATGAGAACATGTGTTTGACTTCTCTCCAGAGTGCATTTGCATATGACCTTTGAGGCCCGTTAAAAGCCTAAAACTCATTCCACACTGAGAACAGTGGTAAGGCTTTTCTCCTGTGTGTATTCTCTCGTGTTGTTTCAGCTGTTGCGATTTTCTAAAACTCTTTCCACAGTAGGAACAGTGGTACGGCTTCTCACCTGTGTGTATTCTCTCATGCATTTTCAAGGTTTTTGACTCTGAAAAGGCAATTCCACATTTGGAGCAGCGATAAGGCTTCTCTCCAGAGTGTATTCGCTTATGACTTTTCAGACTCCCTAACTGAGTAAAACTCTTTCCACACTGGGAACAGTGGTACGGCTTTTCCCCTGTGTGTATTCTCTCGTGTAATTTCAGTTCCCCTCGTCGGGAAAATGTCTTTACACACTGAGAGCATTGGAATGGTTTTTCCCCTGTGTGTATTCTCTCATGCATTTTCAAGATGTTTAACCTTGTAAAACTCTTTCCACACTGGGAACAGTGGTACGGCCTTTCCCCTGTGTGTATTCTCTCGTGTAATTTCAGGTCCCCTGGTCGGGAAAATGTCTTTACACACTGAGAGCATTGGAATGGTTTTCCCCATGTGTGTATTCTCTTATGAACTTTAAGTTCTGTTGACGCAACATATCTCTTACCACACTGAGAGCATTGGAATGGTTTTTCCCCTGTGTGTCGTCTCTCATGCATTTTCAAGACTTTTAAACTTGTAAAACTCTTTCCACACTGGGAACAGTGGTACGGCTTTTCCCCTGTGTGTATTCTCTCATGTGATTTCAGGTCCCCTGGCCGGGAAAATGTCTTTACACACTGGGAGCATTGGAATGGTTTTTCCCCTGTGTGTATTATCTTATGAACTTTCAGTTCTGTTGACTCAAAAAATCTCTTACCACACTGAGAGCATTGGTAAGGCTTATCTCCTGTGTGTCGTCTCTCATGCGATTTTAGCCTACATAAATGAGTAAAACTCTTTGCACAGTGAGAGCAGTTGTAAGACTTCTCTGCGTGTGTTCTCTTGTGGTTTTTAAGATTTCCTAAATGGTTAAAACTCTTTCCACACTGGGAACAGTGGTGTCGTCTCACTGGTTCAGACGTCTCTGGTTCCTCTGAGTCGGGTCTCTCTTCTGCCAAAGATAAAAAGAGTGGTTAAAACAGGGAGACCTGAATGAAATCTCCACATACATTTTAGTCATTTATCAGACCCTCTTATCCAGAGAGACTTACAGGCAAGTGCTCTTCCTCACTACGTGTCATCCTTCTACAGTAGAATGTCCATACAGGGGAATTCCTCACTACGTGTCATCCTTCTACAGTAGAATGTCCATACAGGGGGATTCCTCACTACGTGTCATCCTTCTACAGTAGAATGTCCATACAGGGGGATTCCTCAATTTGTGTCATCCTTCTACAGTAGAATGTCCATACAGGGGAAATCCTCACTACGTGTCATCCTTCTACAGTAGAATGTCCATAAAGGGGAATTCCTCACTACGTGTCATCCTTCTACAGTAGAATGTCCATACAGGGGGATTCCTCACTACGTGTCATCCTTCTACAGTAGAATGTCCATACAGGGGGATTCCTCACTACGTGTCATCCTTCTACAGTAGAATGTCCATACAGGGGGATTCCTCACTACGTGTCATCCTTCTACAGTAGAATGTCCATACAGGGGGATTCCTCACTACGTGTCATCCATCTACAGTACAGGGGGATTCTACAGTTTAGCTGGACCCCAGGAAGAGTAGGGGCCTGAGGGAACACACTTAATGTGTTGTAGATATGCCTTAGTTTAGCTGGACCCCAGGAAGAGTAGGGGCCTGAGGGAACACACTTAATGTGTTGTAGATATGCCTTAGTTTAGCTGGACCCCAGGAAGAGTAGGGGCCTGAGGACACACACTTAATGTGTTGTAGATATGCCTTATTTTCGCTGGACCCCAGGAAGAGTAGGGGCCTGAGGGAACACACTTAATGTGTTGTAGATATGCCTTAGTTTAGCTGGACCCCAGGAAGAGTAGGGGCCTGAGGACACACACTTAATGTGTTGTAGATATGCCTTAGTTTAGCTGGACCCCAGGAAGAGTAGGGGCCTGAGGACACACACTTAATGTGTTGTAGATATGCCTTAGTTTAGCTGGACCCCAGGAAGAGTAGGGGCCTGAGGGAACACACTTAATGTGTTGTAGATATGCCTTAGTTTAGCTGGACCCCAGGAAGAGTAGGGGCCTGAGGACACACACTTAATGTGTTGTAGATATGCCTTAGTTTAGCTGGACCCCAGGAAGAGTAGGGGCCTGAGGACACACACTTAATGTGTTGTAGATATGCCTTAGTTTAGCTGGACCCCAGGAAGAGTAGGGGCCTGAGGACACACACTTAATGTGTTGTAGATATGCCTTAGTTTAGCTGGACCCCAGGAAGAGTAGGGGCCTGAGGGAACACACTTAATGTACAGCCTGGAATCGAACCAGGGTCTGTAGTGACGCCTCTAGCACGGAGATGCAGTGCCTTCGACCGCTGTGCCACTCAGGAGCCCAAGCAATGGTGCAATATTTGAAAAATGTTGGAGTTCAGGCTTTATTTGACCTGATCAATTAGGAAATTACATTCATTTGACCATTACAGAGGAGGCCAAGTCTGGCTGATAGAAACGGGCTTAGAGAGCTTTCATTACAGAGGAGGCCAAGTCTGGCTGATAGAGCTTTCATTACAGAGGAGGCCAAGTCTGGCTGATAGAGCTTTCATTACAGAGGAGGCCAAGTCTGGCTGATAGAAACGGGCTTAGAGAGCTTCCATTACAGAGGAGGCCAAGTCTGGCTGATAGAAAAGGCTTAGAGAGCTTTCATTACAGCTTTCATTACAGAGGAGGCCAAGTCTGGCTGATAGAAACGGCTTAGAGAGCTTTCATTACAGAGGAGGCCAAGTCTGGCTGATAGAAACGGCTTAGAGAGCGTTCATTACAGAGGAGGCCAAAGAGTTTTGTCCATGTTTTTAACACTCACAGCTGTCCCCGATCGAAGTTCTGAAGATGAGATGTTAATGAAGCAATACAGACCAACTTGAAGGGTCTTGAGTTTAGCTTGTATGTTCTACAGTCTTGTAAAGACAGGGGGGGTTGACTGGGACAGACAATGTAACATCCATAATGTTTTGAGAAAAAGTTTTTGTAAAACATGAACCTTACATTGGATCATCTTGAAACTTTCTCTCTAAAACTAACTTTCATCAAGGATTTATATGGTCAATTGGTTCCTCTCTTTTCATTGGCAGAATCCTTTTTCAGTGTTATGATATTCATAACATCCATATCCACCAGTCTATCTTCCTGTCAACAAACAGAACTCTGCTGGTTGTCCTGGTAACAGATACCAGTGTGGCAGATCTATTGTATTTGTTCAAACTAAACTACAGCACTTACTTTGATGAGTCAAATCTGATCCTTTCATCTCTTCTCCTCTCACAGTTCCACTCAGCCCCGTTGTTTTCCTGCAGTCCACCAGCAGCACAGACAACCTCTTTATACCCAGCAGTAAGGTGCTACCGGGAGAGGAACGACACGGGGACTGCGGCAGGGAGGAAGGGCTAGCGTTGTCCTGGTAATCATAAAGAGGGGACACAAACACATACCATTATGGATGCTGATGTCACTGTTGACATAAAGTGCTTTACAGAAACCCAGCCCAGAGCCCGATAGAGCAAGCTGTATGCTAGACCAGACCAAGCTGTACCATCTGGTGTTCTGATCTGGAGAGACTCTTCTCTGCCTCGTCAGCATCAGGATGTTGTTGAGGCTCCACAGAGGATCCACCATAGTCATGTCTCTCTCCTGTGTAAATGAGAACATCAAACAGATGGTAAACATATGATCTACTATTGCAATCAGAGTCTTACAAGAGGCATGAATATGTCTAAACAGAGCCAGAATGTCCACTTTCATCTTGATGCACTTTAATTTACGATGCAAATGTAAAAGGGTCGTTCCACTAAATGGGTGCATTTTTCGTCCACTTCGATATTTTAAGTATGAATTACGCACCAATATTGAATTTTAAAAGCCTGTTATATTAGATGAGGTGCACTTTAATGTAGGCCACATGGAGAATTCAATACATCTCATTGAAAAGTCCCCAAAATATATGAACCAATGGTAGATCGAAACTAACAATTCCTACAGTACTGAACAACATATTCAAGCGTAGAACTTCAGTAGAATGCCACTTAAAAACCCCACATGAGCAGAACGACCGAGTTTCACCTTGTCCGCGCAGGGATTTGAGTTGCAACGCTCTAACCACTAGACTACCTGCCACCCCGATATATGTGCCACTGCCAGATTGCCCCTTCAACAATTCCTACAGTACTGAACAACATATTCAAGTGTAGAACTTCAGTATAATGCCCCTTTAAAACCACACATTTGTTCAACAACTGCAGTTTGTGTCCCTATTTTTAAGACAATACTCACTGGTGTTAACAGGATCTTCAGTCTCCTCCTCATCCTCCTCTTTAATTGAGATAGCCTCCTCTTCGTCTTTTACTCCAAAAGGTTCTTTCTCTTCTTTCACTGTAATATCCACCTCTTCTTCTTCTAATGTGACAGTCTCCTCTTCTTCCTTTTTTATTCTTAAAGCTTCTTCCTCTTCTTCTTTTACGATGATGATCAGCGCTAGAGCTTCTTTCTCCGAATAGCTTAGTGAGCACATGGTCGCGATGTTAGCTAGCTAGATAGTTAGCATTAGCGTTTAGCCTAGTGCAGTAACGTTAACAATTGAACACATTAGCCAATTTCATTTAACAAGCAAATAACTTCTTTTTTTTCAACTAGTCAATACGTAAAACAGAATGATGTTTAAAAACACTGACATTAATATAAACAAGACTGGTTTAATGTGCGCTACCGAAGTGGTTGAATCAGTAGTCTTTTACTGCCGTTGAAGCTTTCCGTCCACTAGATTATACGTCACGCAAGAAACATCACCCGAAAGCCTTCCATCGCCATCTGCTGACTGGCGTGGGTAACGCAGATTGGTAAAAATCTCCCTTCCATCGTTTTATTCTGGCAAACAATGTCATAAGAAGTAATTTAAAAACAACCAGATGTTGTGTTCTCTTTTACTTCATACAGCTAATGCTTTCCTCCCGGGCTGACCTTCCCATTGGGCAACAAATTGTCGATGGCCACATTAAAAAAATATAAAAAAATGGGCCAAGACACATGGCTAACAACACATAATGGTGGTGGCTGGTAGCCTA
Source organism: Oncorhynchus clarkii lewisi (assembly GCF_045791955.1). Classification (NCBI taxonomy): domain Eukaryota; kingdom Metazoa; phylum Chordata; class Actinopteri; order Salmoniformes; family Salmonidae; genus Oncorhynchus; species Oncorhynchus clarkii. Next base: position 3,586,855 of record NC_092163.1, read on the forward strand.
GTGATTAGAGCATTGGCCTAGTAACCGAATCCCTGAGCTGACAAGGTAAAAATGTGTCATTCTGCCCCTGAACAGGCAGTTAACCCACTGTTCCTAGGCTGTCAATGAAAATAATAGTTTATTCTTAACTGACTTGCCTAGTTAAAGGTAAAGTAATTCTGCCCAAAAACAATGAAAACGTCTCTCAACCAGTGGCATATTTAGGTGAGTCTTGGTGCCCACTTTGTAAAAGGCAACATGGACAGATAGGACTCTACCTGTGTCGAGCACATGCCCCTTTACCCTTCCTGTCTCTAAAGTGCCTCTCTATTGGCCCAGCGTCATTCGTGGTTAGGGGAAGGTTTGGCCCAGTGTGGTTAGGGGAGGGTTTGGCCCAGCGTGGTTAGGGGAGGGTTTGGCCCAGCGTGGTTAGGGGAGGGTTTGGCCCAGCGTGGTTAGGGGAGGGTTTGGCCCAGCGTGGTTAGGGGAGGGTTTGGCCCAGCGTGGTTAACGGAGGGTTTGGCCCAGCGTGGTTAGGGGAGGGTTTGGCCCAGCGTGGTTAGGGAAGGGTTTGACCCAGCGTGGTTAGGGGAGGGTTTGACCCAGCGTGGTTAGGGGAGGGTTTGGCCCAGCGTGGTTAGGGGAGGGTTTGGCCCAGCGTGGTTAGGGGAGGGTTTGGCCCAGCGTGGTTAGGGGAGGGTTTGGCCCAGCGTGGTTAGGGGAGGGTTTGGCCCAGCATGGTTAGGCCCAACGTGGTTAGGGGAGGGTTTGGCCCAGCGTGGTTAGGGGAGGGTTTGGCCCAGCGTGGTTAGGGAAGGGTTTGGCCCAGCGTGGTTAGGGGAGGGTTTGGCCTCAGCGTGGTTAGAGGAGGGTTTGGCCCAGCGTGGTTAGGGGAGGGTTTGGCCCAGTGTGGTTAGGGGAGGGTTTGGCCCAGCGTGGTTAGGGGAGGGTTTGGCCCAGCGTGGTTAGGGGAGGGCTTGGCCCAGCGTGGTTAGGGGAGGGTTTGGCCCAGTGTGGTTAGGGGAGGGTTTGGCCCAGCGTGGTTAACGGAGGGTTTGGCCGGCACGTCCTTGTCCCATCGCGCTCTAGTAACTCCTTGTGGCGGGTCGGGCCAATGCACGCTGACTTCTGTCGCCAGCTGTACCAATGTGTCGGAGGAAACACATACAGCTGGCGACAGAAGTCAGCGTGCATTGGCCCGACCCGCTTCCGGGTTAAGCGAGCAGTTTGTCAAGAAGCAGTGTGGCTTGGCGGGGTCGTGTTTCGGAGGACGCAGGACTCTCGACCTTCGCCTCTTCTGAGTCCGTATGGGAGTGGCAGCGTTGGGACAAGACTGTAACTACCAATTGTAGAGAAAAAGGGGCCTTTGTAGCAAAAGATCAGTGTTGTTAAACTCTGGATGTCTTGATGTCATTGTATGTTTTTAAACTGTGGGCGTCAGTGGGCCTGAAATATTTATTTATACATTTTTTATTTAACCTTTGTTTAACTAGGGAAGTCAGTTAAGAACAAATTCTTATTTACAATGACAGCCTCCCGGGAAACAGTGGGTTAACTGCCTTGCTCAGGGGCAGAACAAGTCGCCTGGATTGACTTGAGATGTTGCCTGTTTTAGTGGTTCCATTCTCCATCAGTAGAACAGCAATCTACTAGGGTGAAGATCTCAGGTGTTTCCTTGATTTCCCAGCATCCTCTCTTTCCATCTTCTCTGGCCATATAGGAGAAGAAGATCATCTCAGATCTCCTCCAATGAGGAGTTGTACCTACAATGTTGTAGGTCTATACTGCTCCTACATGGTGTAACAATACATCATGTATATAATGAACAGACTAGGTCTATACTGCTCCTACATGGTGTAACAATACATCATGTATATAATGAACAGACCAGGTCTATACTGCTCCTACATGGTGTAACAATACATCATGTAGATGTATATAATGAACAGACTAGGTCTATACTGCTCCTACATGGTGTAACAATACATCATGTAGATGTATATAATGAACAGACTAGGTCTATACTGCTCCTACATGGTGTAACAATACATAGATGAAAAATGAACATCCACTAGTAGCTAACACAAAATATGATTTGAATCCAGAAAAATGTGTTGCATTCATCAAATCCTTTTTGAAATCATCAACAGTGTTTTCTCTGACATGGTGGAATAACGGAACTCTCAAGACAACTGGGAACTCTGGGAAAAAAAACAAGGTCAAATCACGATGTCAGTGATCTTCAGGTTGGAAAGTTGGGGGTCTATACACACATGTACACATGGATTTAGTGTTGTAGATATGTGGTAGTAGAGTAGAGGCCTGAGGACACACAATATGTTGTAGATATGTGGTAGTAGAGTAGAGGCCTGAGGGCACACAATATGTTGTAGATATGTGGTAGTAGAGTAGAGGCCTGAGGACACACAATATGTTGTAGATATGTGGTAGTAGAGTAGAGGCCTGAGGGCACACAATATGTTGTAGATATGTGGTAGTGGAGTAGAGGCCTGAGGACACAGAATATGTTGTAGATATGTGGTAGTAGAGTAGAGGCCTGAGGACACACAATATGTTGTAGATATGTGGTAGTGGAGTAGAGGCCTGAGGACACACAATATGTTGTAGATATGTGGTAGTAGAGTAGAGGCCTGAGGGAACACAATATGTTGTAGATATGTGGTAGTAGAGTAGAGGCCTGAGGACACACAATATGTTGTAGATATGTGGTAGTAGAGTAGAGGCCTGAGGGAAGACACTTAATATGTTGTAGATATGTGGTAGTAGAGTAGAGGCCTGAGGACACACACTATGTTGTAGATATGTGATAGTAGAGTAGAGGCCTGAGGGAAGACACTTAATATGTTGTAGATATGTGATAGTAGAGTAGAGGCCTGAGGGCACACAATATGTTGTAGATATGTGGTAGTAGAGTAGATGCCTGAGGACACACTCTATGTTGTAGATATGTGGTAGTAGAGTAGAGGCCTGAGGACACACAATATGTTGTAGATATGTGGTAGTAGAGGCGAGGCCTGAGGACACACAATATGTTGTAGATATGTGGTAGTAGAGTAGAGGCCTGAGGACACACAATATGTTGTAGATATGTGGTAGTAGAGTAGAGGCCTGAGGGAACACACTATGTTGTAGATATGTGGTAGTAGAGTAGAGGCCTGAGGGAAGACACTTAATATGTTGTAGATATGTGGTAGTAGAGTAGAGGCCTGAGGGCACACAATATGTTGTAGATATGTGGTAGTAGAGTAGAGGCCTGAGGACACACAATATGTTGTAGATATGTGGTAGTAGAGTAGAGGCCTGAGGACACACAATATGTTGTAGATATGTGGTAGTAGAGTAGAGGCCTGAGGACACACAATATGTTGTAGATATGTGGTAGTAGAGTAGAGGCCTGAGGGAACACACTATGTTGTAGATATGTGGTAGTAGAGTAGAGGCCTGAGGGAAGACACTTAATATGTTGTAGATATGTGGTAGTAGAGTAGAGGCCTGAGGGAAGACACTTAATATGTTGTAGATATGTGGTAGTAGAGTAGAGGCCTGAGGGCACACAATATGTTGTAGATATGTGGTAGTAGAGTAGAGGCCTGAGGACACACAATATGTTGTAGATATGTGGTAGTAGAGTAGAGGCCTGAGGACACACAATATGTTGTAGATATGTGGTAGTAGAGTAGAGGCCTGAGGACACACAATATGTTGTAGATATGTGGTAGTAGAGTAGAGGCCTGAGGACACACAATCTGTTGTAGATATGTGGTAGTAGAGTAGAGGCCTGAGGACACACAATATGTTGTAGATATGTGGTAGTAGAGTAGAGGCCTGAGGACACACAATATGTTGTAGATATGTGGTAGTAGAGTAGAGGCCTGAGGACACACACTTAATGTGTTGTGAAATCTGTTTTGAATGTTTTGTAATGTTTTTAAAATGTTTAACTGCCTTAGTTTAGCTGGACCCCAGGAAGAGTAGGGGCCTGAGGGAACACACTTAATGTGTTGTAGATATGCCTTAGTTTAGCTGGACCCCAGGAAGAGTAGGGGCCTGAGGGAACACACTTAATGTGTTGTAGATATGCCTTAGTTTAGCTGGACCCCAGGAAGAGTAGGGGCCTGAGGACACACACTTAATGTGTTGTAGATATGCCTTAGTTTAGCTGGACCCCAGGAAGAGTAGGGGCCTGAGGACACACACTTAATGTGTTGTAGATATGCCTTAGTTTAGCCTGACCCCAGGAAGAGTAGGGGCCTGAGGACACACACTTAATGTGTTGTAGATATGCCTTAGTTTAGCTGGACCCCAGGAAGAGTAGGGGCCTGAGGGAACACACTTAATGTGTTGTAGATATGCCTTAGTTTAGCTGGACCCCAGGAAGAGTAGGGGCCTGAGGGAACACACTTAATGTGTTGTAGATATGCCTTAGTTTAGCTGGACCCCAGGAAGAGTAGGGGCCTGAGGACACACACTTAATGTGTTGTAGATATGCCTTAGTTTAGCTGGACCCCAGGAAGAGTAGGGGCCTGAGGGAACACACTTAATGTGTTGTAGATATGCCTTAGTTTAGCTGGACCCCAGGAAGAGTAGGGGCCTGAGGACACACACTTAATGTGTTGTAGATATGCCTTAGTTTAGCTGGACCCCAGGAAGAGTAGGGGCCTGAGGGAACACACTTAATGTGTTGTAGATATGCCTTAGTTTAGCTGGACCCCAGGAAGAGTAGGGGCCTGAGGACACACACTTAATGTGTTGCAGATATGCCTTAGTTTAGCTGGACCCCAGGAAGAGTAGGGGCCTGAGGACACACACTTAATGTGTTGTAGATATGCCTTAGTTTAGCTGGACCCCAGGAAGAGTAGGGGCCTGAGGACACACACTTAATGTGTTGTAGATATGCCTTAGTTTAGCTGGACCCCAGGAAGAGTAGGGGCCTGAAGACACACACTTAATGTGTTGTAGATATGCCTTAGTTTAGCTGGACCCCAGGAAGAGTAGGGGCCTGAGGACACACACTTAATGTGTTGTAGATATGCCTTAGTTTAGCTGGACCCCAGGAAGAGTAGGGGCCTGAGGGAACACACTTAATGTGTTGTAGATATGCCTTAGTTTAGCTGGACCCCAGGAAGAGTAGGGGCCTGAGGACACACACTTAATGTGTTGTAGATATGCCTTAGTTTAGCTGGACCCCAGGAAGAGTAGGGGCCTGAGGACACACACTTAATGTGTTGTAGATATGCCTTAGTTTAGCTGGACCCCAGGAAGAGTAGGGGCCTGAGGACACACACTTAATGTGTTGTAGATATGCCTTAGTTTAGCTGGACCCCAGGAAGAGTAGGGGCCTGAGGACACACACTTAATGTGTTGTAGATATGCCTTAGTTTAGCCTGACCCCAGGAAGAGTAGGGGCCTGAGGACACACACTTAATGTGTTGTAGATATGCCTTAGTTTAGCTGGACCCCAGGAAGAGTAGGGGCCTGAGGGAACACACTTAATGTGTTGTAGATATGCCTTAGTTTAGCTGGACCCCAGGAAGAGTAGGGGCCTGAGGACACACACTTAATGTGTTGCAGATATGCCTTAGTTTAGCTGGACCCCAGGAAGAGTAGGGGCCTGAGGACACACACTTAATGTGTTGTAGATATGCCTTAGTTTAGCTGGACCCCAGGAAGAGTAGGGGCCTGAGGACACACACTTAATGTGTTGTAGATATGCCTTAGTTTAGCTGGACCCCAGGAAGAGTAGGGGCCTGAAGACACACACTTAATGTGTTGTAGATATGCCTTAGTTTAGCTGGACCCCAGGAAGAGTAGGGGCCTGAGGACACACACTTAATGTGTTGTAGATATGCCTTAGTTTAGCTGGACCCCAGGAAGAGTAGGGGCCTGAGGGAACACACTTAATGTGTTGTAGATATGCCTTAGTTTAGCTGGACCCCAGGAAGAGTAGGGGCCTGAGGACACACACTTAATGTGTTGTAGATATGCCTTAGTTTAGCTGGACCCCAGGAAGAGTAGGGGCCTGAGGACACACACTTAATGTGTTGTAGATATGCCTTAGTTTAGCTGGACCCCAGGAAGAGTAGGGGCCTGAGGACACACACTTAATGTGTTGTAGATATGCCTTAGTTTAGCTGGACCCCAGGAAGAGTAGGGGCCTGAGGACACACACTTAATGTGTTGTAGATATGCCTTAGTTTAGCTGGACCCCAGGAAGAGTAGTGGCCTGAGGACACACACTTAATGTGTTGTAGATATGCCTTAGTTTAGGGAGGAATCCATCATAAATACAAACACAAAGACTTGTGCCACTTACTTACTTATATAATCGTTGACTCTTTGCAATAGTGTTACTGGATTTAAAGTCCTACATGTTTTATTACCCAATTAAATTAAACACGGTTAAACACTCCTAAGAATTTGTAAGACTCTTTTTTTTGTGCCTAAAATGGACAGAGACCAGTCTCGAAATCAATCAGCAGCGTTTATTCTCGAGAGTACTGAACATGAAACATTTTACAACGGGTTATAAACTGAAAATGACGTCATTAGTCTTCGTACCGCCTTCTTCTCCACACCGGTACAATGGCTGTATAGTTCTCAAGCCTTCCCACATTTATGACCGAGCCAAAGTCTGCCTGTGTAGATAAGCATTCTAGCCAGTCTGACGATAAGTTCATTCATTTCTACCAAGGAACAGAAAGTCATTGTTCTAATTCTTGATTATATTTACACACATTATATTCAGTACTAGGATTAAAAGAAAATTCATACATCTATACAGTAACATAATAGTATTCTGATTAGTCAGTCCTGATTGAAATGTATACACAATTAGTCATTATTGATGAAAAAAAAATCTCTTAACAAATAGAAAATCATATGATGAACAACAGAGGGTTTATACTTATCAAATCAATCAAAGCTCATCAAAACCAAACAGACCGTTTTAAATATTTAATCTGATATTAGACGTGATCATGTCTCTAAATGAAAAAACAACAAAAGTTAACCTTTTTTCTGGTTTCATACAATTTGATTTCACGTGGCATGAAACAAAAACACAAATGATCAGTCAGAAACACAAGTCAGAACACAGCCTCTCTATTCTCTCATGTGATTTCAGGTCCTCTGACTGGGAAAATGTCTTTCCACAATGAGAGCAGTGGTATGTCTTCTCCTCCTGTGTATGTATTCTTTCATGCTTATTCAGCTGCCTTAACCAGTTAAATCTCTTTCCACACTGGGAGCAGTGGTAGGTCTTATCCCCTCCTGTGTGTGTCCTGTCATGCATAATCAGGGCTTCTAACTGGGTAAACCACTTTCCACACACGGAACATTGGTAGAGCTTTTCCTTGTTGTATGTGTGTATATGCTCATGCGATTTCAGAGTGCTTAACCTCAGAAAACTCTTTCCACAATGAGAACATGTGTTTGACTTCTCTCCAGAGTGCATTTGCATATGACCTTTGAGGCCCGTTAACTGCCTAAAACTCATTCCACACTGGGAACAGTGGTAAGGCTTTTCTCCTGTGTGTATTCTCTCGTGTTGTTTCAGCTGTTGCGATTGTCTAAAACTCTTTCCACAGTGGGAACAGTGGTACGGCTTCTCACCTGTGTGTATTCTCTCATGCATTTTCAAGGTTTTTAACTCTGAAAAGGCAATTCCACATTTGGAGCAGTGATAAGGCTTCTCTCCAGAATGTATTCGCTTATGACTTTTCAGACTCCCTAACTGAGTAAAACTCTTTCCACACTGGGAACAGTGGTACGGCTTTTCCCCTGTGTGTATTCTCTCGTGTAATTTCAGGTCCCCTGGTCGGGAAAATGTCTTTACACACTGAGAGCATTGGAATGGTTTTTCCCCTGTGTGTATTGTCTCATGCATTTTCAAGACGTTTAACCTTGTAAAACTCTTTCCACACTGGGAACAGTGGTACGGCTTTTCCCCTGTGTGCATTCTCTCGTGTAATTTCAGGTCCCCTGGTCGGGAAAATGTCTTTACACACTGAGAGCATTGGAATGGTTTTCCCCCTGTGTGTATTCTCTTATGAACTTTCAGTTCTGTTGACGCAATAAATCTCTTACCACACTGAGAGCATTGGAATGGTTTTTCCCCTGTGTGTCGTCTCTCATGCATTTTCAAGACCTTTAACCATGTAAAACTCTTTCCACACTGGGAACAGTGGTACGGCTTTTCCCCTGTGTGTATTCTCTCGTGCATTTTCAGGTCCCCTGGTCGGGAAAATGTCTTTACACACTGGGAGCATTGGAATGGTTTTTCCCCTGTGTGTATTCTCTCATGCATTTTCAAGACATTTAATGTTGAAAAACTCTTTCCACACTGGGAACAGTGGTACGGCTTTTCCCCTGTGTGTATTCTCTTATGAACTTTCAGTTCTGTTAACTCAACAAATCTCTTACCACACTGAGAGCATTGGTAAGGCTTATCTCCTGTGTGTCGTCTCTCATGCGATTTTAGGTTACATAAATGAGTAAAACTCTTTGCACAGTGAGAGCAGTTGTACGGCTTTTCCCCTGTGTGTATTCTCTTATGAACTTTCAGTTCTGTTGACTCAACAAATCTCTTACCACACTGAGAGCATTGGTAAGGCTTATCTCCTGTGTGTCGTCTCTCATGCAATTTTAGGTTACATAAATGAGTAAAACTCTTTGCACAGTGAGAGCAGTTGTAAGACTTCTCTGCGTGTGTTCTCTTGTGGTTTTTAAGATTTCCTAAATGGTTAAAACTCTTTCCACACTGGGAACAGTGGTGTCGTCTCACTGGTTCAGACGTCTCTGGTTCCTCTGAGTCGGGTCTCTCTTCTGCCAAAGATAAAAAGAGTGGTTAAAACAGGGAGACCTGAATGAAATCTCCACATACATTTTAGTCATTTATCAGACCCTCTTATCCAGAGAGACTTACAGGCAAGTGCTCTTCCTCACTACGTGTCATCCTTCTACAGTAGAATGTCCATACAGGGGGATTCCTCACTACGTGTCATCCATCTACAGTACAGGGGGATTCCTCAGTATGTGTCATCCTTCTACAGTAGAATGTCCATACAGGGGGATTCCTCACTACGTGTCATCCATCTACAGTAGAATGTCCATACAGGGGGATTCCTCACTACGTGTCATCCTTCTACAGTAGAATGTCCATACAGGGGGATTCCTCACTACGTGTCATCCATCTACAGTACAGGGGGATTCCTCACTACGTGTCATCCATCTACAGTAGAATGTCCATACAGGGGGATCCCTCACTACGTGTCATCCATCTACAGTAGAATGTCCATACAGGGGGATTCCTCACTACGTGAGTAAGCAGCAGCAGTACAGCTATTTAACACCACCAGTTAGTCCAGCAGTAAGGGTACATTACATACAGCTATTTAACACCACCAGTTAGTCCAGCAGTAAGGGTACATTACATTACATACAGCTATTTAACACCACCAGTTAGTCCTGCAGTAAGGGTACATTACATTACATACAGCTATTTAACACCACCAGTTAGTCCAGCAGTAAGGGTACATTACATACAGCTATTTAACACCACCAGTTAGTCCAGCAGTAAGGGTACATTACATACAGCTATTTAACACCACCAGTTAGTCCTAGCAGTAAGGGTACATTACATACAGCTATTTAACACCACCAGTTAGTCCAGCAGTAAGGGTACATTACATACAGCTATTTAACACCACCAGTTAGTCCAGCAGTAAGGGTACATTACATTACATACAGCTATTTAACACCACCAGTTAGTCCAGCAGTAAGGGTACATTACATACAGCTATTTAACACCACCAGTTAGTCCTAGCAGTAAGGGTACATTACATACAGCTATTTAACACCACCAGTTAGTCCTAGCAGTAAGGGTACATTACATACAGCTATTTAACACCACCAGTTAGTCCAGCAGTAAGGGTACATTACATTACATACAGCTATTTAACACCACCAGTTAGTCCAGCAGTAAGGGTACATTACATACAGCTATTTAACACCACCAGTTAGTCCAGCAGTAAGGGTACATTACATTACATACAGCTATTTAACACCACCAGTTAGTCCTGCAGTAAGGGTACATTACATTACATACAGCTATTTAACACCACCAGTTAGTCCAGCAGTAAGGGTACATTACATACAGCTATTTAACACCACCAGTTAGTCCTAGCAGTAAGGGTACATTACATACAGCTATTTAACACCACCAGTTAGTCCTAGCAGTAAGGGTACATTACATACAGCTATTTAACACCACCAGTTAGTCCTAGCAGTAAGGGTACATTACATACAGCTATTTAACACCACCAGTTAGTCCAGCAGTAAGGGTACATTACATACAGCTATTTAACACCACCAGTTAGTCCTAGCAGTAAGGGTACATTACATACAGCTATTTAACACCACCAGTTAGTCCTAGCAGTAAGGGTACATTACATACAGCTATTTAACACCACCAGTTAGTCCTGCAGTAAGGGTACATTACATACAGCTATTTAACACCACCAGTTAGTCCAGCAGTAAGGGTACATTACATACAGCTATTTAACACCACCAGTTAGTCCAGCAGTAAGGGTACATTACATACAGCTATTTAACACCACCAGTTAGTCCAGCAGTAAGGGTACATTACATACAGCTATTTAACACCACCAGTTAGTCCTAGCAGTAAGGGTACATTACATTACATACAGCTATTTAACACCACCAGTTAGTCCTGCAGTAAGGGTACATTACATACAGCTATTTAACACCACCAGTTAGTCCAGCAGTAAGGGTACATTACATTACATACAGCTATTTAACACCACCAGTTAGTCCTGCAGTAAGGGTACATTACATACAGCTATTTAACACCACCAGTTAGTCCTGCAGTAAGGGTACATTACATACAGCTATTTAACACCACCAGTTAGTCCAGCAGTAAGGGTACATTACATACAGCTATTTAACACCACCAGTTAGTCCTGCAGTAAGGGTACATTACATTACATACAGCTATTTAACACCACCAGTTAGTCCAGCAGTAAGGGTACATTACATACAGCTATTTAACACCACCAGTTAGTCCAGCAGTAAGGGTACATTACATACAGCTATTTAACACCACCAGTTAGTCCTAGCAGTAAGGGTACATTACATACAGCTATTTAACACCACCAGTTAGTCCAGCAGTAAGGGTACATTACATACAGCTATTTAACACCACCAGTTAGTCCAGCAGTAAGGGTACATTACATACAGCTATTTAACACCACCAGTTAGTCCTGCAGTAAGGGTACATTACATACAGCTATTTAACACCACCAGTTAGTCCTAGCAGTAAGGGTACATTACATTACATACAGCTATTTAACACCACCAGTTAGTCCAGCAGTAAGGGTACATTACATACAGCTATTTAACACCACCAGTTAGTCCAGCAGTAAGGGTACATTACATACAGCTATTTAACACCACCAGTTAGTCCTGCAGTAAGGGTACATTACATACAGCTATTTAACACCACCAGTTAGTCCTGCAGTAAGGGTACATTACATACAGCTATTTAACACCACCAGTTAGTCCAGCAGTAAGGGTACATTACATACAGCTATTTAACACCACCAGTTAGTCCAGCAGTAAGGGTACATTACATACAGCTATATAACACCACCAGTTAGTCCTAGCAGTAAGGGTACATTACATTACATACAGCTATTTAACACCACCAGTTAGTCCTGCAGTAAGGGCACATTACATACAGCTATTTAACACCACCAGTTAGTCCTGCAGTAAGGGTACATTACATACAGCTATTTAACACCACCAGTTAGTCCAGCAGTAAGGGTACATTACATACAGCTATTTAACACCACCAGTTAGTCCTAGCAGTAAGGGTACATTACATACAGCTATTTAACACCACCAGTTAGTCCTGCAGTAAGGGTACATTACATACAGCTATTTAACACCACCAGTTAGTCCAGCAGTAAGGGTACATTACATTACATACAGCTATTTAACACCACCAGTTAGTCCAGCAGTAAGGGTACATTACATACAGCTATTTAACACCACCAGTTAGTCCAGCAGTAAGGGTACATTACATACAGCTATTTAACACCACCAGTTAGTCCAGCAGTAAGGGTACATTACATACAGCTATTTAACACCACCAGTTAGTCCAGCAGTAAGGGTACATTACATACAGCTATTTAACACCACCAGTTAGTCCTAGCAGTAAGGGTACATTACATACAGCTATTTAACACCACCAGTTAGTCCAGCAGTAAGGGTACATTACATACAGCTATTTAACACCACCAGTTAGTCCTAGCAGTAAGGGTACATTACATTACATACAGCTATTTAACACCACCAGTTAGTCCTGCAGTAAGGGTACATTACATACAGCTATTTAACACCACCAGTTAGTCCTGCAGTAAGGGTACATTACATACAGCTATTTAACACCACCAGTTAGTCCAGCAGTAAGGGTACATTACATACAGCTATTTAACACCACCAGTTAGTCCAGCAGTAAGGGTACATTACATACAGCTATTTAACACCACCAGTTAGTCCTAGCAGTAAGGGTACATTACATACAGCTATTTAACACCACCAGTTAGTCCTGCAGTAAGGGTACATTACATACAGCTATTTAACACCACCAGTTAGTCCAGCAGTAAGGGTACATTACATACAGCTATTTAACACCACCAGTTAGTCCAGCAGTAAGGGTACATTACATACAGCTATTTAACACCACCAGTTAGTCCTGCAGTAAGGGTACATTACATACAGCTATTTAACACCACCAGTTAGTCCTAGCAGTAAGGGTACATTACATACAGCTATTTAACACCACCAGTTAGTCCTGCAGTAAGGGTACATTACATTACATACAGCTATTTAACACCACCAGTTAGTCCAGCAGTAAGGGTACATTACATTACATACAGCTATTTAACACCACCAGTTAGTCCAGCAGTAAGGGTACATTACATACAGCTATTTAACACCACCAGTTAGTCCTAGCAGTAAGGGTACATTACATACAGCTATTTAACACCACCAGTTAGTCCTGCAGTAAGGGTACATTACATACAGCTATTTAACACTACCAGTTAGTCCTAGCAGTAAGGGTACATTACATACAGCTATTTAACACCACCAGTTAGTCCAGCAGTAAGGGTACATTACATACAGCTATTTAACACCACCAGTTAGTCCTAGCAGTAAGGGTACATTACATTACATACAGCTATTTAACACCACCAGTTAGTCCTGCAGTAAGGGTACATTACATACAGCTATTTAACACCACCAGTTAGTCCAGCAGTAAGGGTACATTACATACAGCTATTTAACACCACCAGTTAGTCCTAGCAGTAAGGGTACATTACATACAGCTATTTAACACCACCAGTTAGTCCTGCAGTAAGGGTACATTACATTACATACAGCTATTTAACACCACCAGTTAGTCCTGCAGTAAGGGTACATTACATACAGCTATTTAACACCACCAGTTAGTCCTGCAGTAAGGGTACATTACATACAGCTATTTAACACCACCAGTTAGTCCAGCAGTAAGGGTACATTACATACAGCTATTTAACACCACCAGTTAGTCCTAGCAGTAAGGGTACATTACATTACATACAGCTATTTAACAGCCCCAGTTAGTCCTGCAGTAAGGGTACATTACATACAGCTATTTAACACCACCAGTTAGTCCAGCAGTAAGGGTACATTACATACAGCTATTTAACACCACCAGTTAGTCCTGCAGTAAGGGTACATTACATACAGCTATTTAACACCACCAGTTAGTCCTGCAGTAAGGGTACATTACATACAGCTATTTAACACCACCAGTTAGTCCAGCAGTAAGGGTACATTACATACAGCTATTTAACACTACCAGTTAGTCCAGCAGTAAGGGTACATTACATACAGCTATTTAACACCACCAGTTAGTCCTAGCAGTAAGGGTACATTACATACAGCTATTTAACACCACCAGTTAGTCCAGCAGTAAGGGTACATTACATTACATACAGCTATTTAACACCACCAGTTAGTCCAGCAGTAAGGGTACATTACATTACATACAGCTATTTAACACCACCAGTTAGTCCAGCAGTAAGGGTACATTACATACAGCTATTTAACACCACCAGTTAGTCCTAGCAGTAAGGGTACATTACATACAGCTATTTAACACCACCAGTTAGTCCTGCAGTAAGGGTACATTACATACAGCTATTTAACACTACCAGTTAGTCCTAGCAGTAAGGGTACATTACACACAGCTATTTAACACCACCAGTTAGTCCAGCAGTAAGGGTACATTACATTACATACAGCTATTTAACACCACCAGTTAGTCCTGCAGTAAGGGTACATTACATACAGCTATTTAACACCACCAGTTAGTCCTGCAGTAAGGGTACATTACATACAGCTATTTAACACCACCAGTTAGTCCAGCAGTAAGGGTACATTACATACAGCTATTTAACACCACCAGTTAGTCCTGCAGTAAGGGTACATTACATTACATACAGCTATTTAACACCACCAGTTAGTCCTAGCAGTAAGGGTACATTACATTACATACAGCTATTTAACACCACCAGTTAGTCCAGCAGTAAGGGTACATTACATACAGCTATTTAACACCACCAGTTAGTCCAGCAGTAAGGGTACATTACATACAGCTATTTAACACCACCAGTTAGTCCTGCAGTAAGGGTACATTACATACAGCTATTTAACACCACCAGTTAGTCCTGCAGTAAGGGTACATTACATACAGCTATTTAACACCACCAGTTAGTCCTAGCAGTAAGGGTACATTACATACAGCTATTTAACACCACCAGTTAGTCCTGCAGTAAGGGTACATTACATACAGCTATTTAACACCACCAGTTAGTCCAGCAGTAAGGGTACATTACATACAGCTATTTAACACCACCAGTTAGTCCTAGCAGTAAGGGTACATTACATACAGCTATTTAACACCACCAGTTAGTCCAGCAGTAAGGGTACATTACATACAGCTATTTAACACCACCAGTTAGTCCAGCAGTAAGGGTACATTACATACAGCTATTTAACACCACCAGTTAGTCCAGCAGTAAGGGTACATTACATACAGCTATTTAACACCACCAGTTAGTCCAGCAGTAAGGGTACATTACATTACATACAGCTATTTAACACCACCAGTTAGTCCAGCAGTAAGGGTACATTACATACAGCTATTTAACACCACCAGTTAGTCCAGCAGTAAGGGTACATTACATACAGCTATTTAACACTACCAGTTAGTCCTGCAGTAAGGGTACATTACATTACATACAGCTATTTAACACCACCAGTTAGTCCAGCAGTAAGGGTACATTACATACAGCTATTTAACACCACCAGTTAGTCCTGCAGTAAGGGTACATTACATACAGCTATTTAACACCACCAGTTAGTCCAGCAGTAAGGGTACATTACATTACATTCAGCTATTTAACACTACCAGTTAGTCCTGCAGTAAGGGTACATTACATTACATACAGCTATTTAACACCACCAGTTAGTCCTAGCAGTAAGGGTAC
Source organism: Oncorhynchus clarkii lewisi (assembly GCF_045791955.1). NCBI lineage: Eukaryota > Metazoa > Chordata > Actinopteri > Salmoniformes > Salmonidae > Oncorhynchus > Oncorhynchus clarkii. Next base: position 3,602,472 of record NC_092163.1, read on the forward strand.
ATTACATACAGCTATTTAACACCACCAGTTAGTCCTGCAGTAAGGGTACATTACATTACATACAGCTATTTAACACCACCAGTTAGTCCTGCAGTAAGGGTACATTACATACAGCTATTTAACACCACCAGTTAGTCCTAGCAGTAAGGGTACATTACATACAGCTATTTAACACCACCAGTTAGTCCAGCAGTAAGGGTACATTACATTACATACAGCTATTTAACACCACCAGTTAGTCCTGCAGTAAGGATACATTACATACAGCTATTTAACACCACCAGTTAGTCCTAGCAGTAAGGGTACATTACATACAGCTATTTAACACCACCAGTTAGTCCAGCAGTAAGGGTACATTACATTACATACAGCTATTTAACACCACCAGTTAGTCCAGCAGTAAGGGTACATTACATACAGCTATTTAACACCACCAGTTAGTCCTGCAGTAAGGGTACATTACATACAGCTATTTAACACCACCAGTTAGTCCAGCAGTAAGGGTACATTACATTACATACAGCTATTTAACACCACCAGTTAGTCCAGCAGTAAGGATACATTACATACAGCTATTTAACACCACCAGTTAGTCCAGCAGTAAGGGTACATTACATTACATACAGCTATTTAACACCACCAGTTAGTCCAGCAGTAAGGGTACATTACATACAGCTATTTAACACCACCAGTTAGTCCAGCAGTAAGGGTACATTACATACAGCTATTTAACACCACCAGTTAGTCCAGCAGTAAGGGTACATTACATTACATACAGCTATTTAACACCACCAGTTAGTCCAGCAGTAAGGGTACATTACATACAGCTATTTAACACCACCAGTTAGTCCAGCAGTAAGGGTACATTACATTACATACAGCTATTTAACACCACCAGTTAGTCCAGCAGTAAGGGTACATTACATACAGCTATTTAACACCACCAGTTAGTCCAGCAGTAAGGGTACATTACATTACATACAGCTATTTAACACCACCAGTTAGTCCAGCAGTAAGGGTACATTACATACAGCTATTTAACACCACCAGTTAGTCCAGCAGTAAGGGTACATTACATACAGCTATTTAACACCACCAGTTAGTCCTGCAGTAAGGGTACATTACATACAGCTATTTAACACCACCAGTTAGTCCAGCAGTAAGGGTACATTACATACAGCTATTTAACACCACCAGTTAGTCCAGCAGTAAGGATACATTACATACAGCTATTTAACACTACCAGTTAGTCCTGCAGTAAGGGTACATTACATTACATACAGCTATTTAACACCACCAGTTAGTCCAGCAGTAAGGGTACATTACATACAGCTATTTAACACCACCAGTTAGTCCAGCAGTAAGGGTACATTACATTACATACAGCTATTTAACACCACCAGTTAGTCCTAGCAGTAAGGGTACATTACATTACATACAGCTATTTAACACCACCAGTTAGTCCTAGCAGTAAGGGTACACTACATACAGCTATTTAACACCACCAGTTAGTCCAGCAGTAAGGGTACATTACATACAGCTATTTAACACCACCAGTTAGTCCAGCAGTAAGGGTACATTACATACAGCTATTTAACACCACCAGTTAGTCCTGCAGTAAGGGTACATTACATACAGCTATTTAACACCACCAGTTAGTCCAGCAGTAAGGGTACATTACATTACATACAGCTATTTAACACCACCAGTTAGTCCTGCAGTAAGGGTACATTACATTACATACAGCTATTTAACACCACCAGTTAGTCCAGCAGTAAGGGTACATTACATACAGCTATTTAACACCACCAGTTAGTCCAGCAGTAAGGGTACATTACATTACATACAGCTATTTAACACCACCAGTTAGTCCAGCAGTAAGGGTACATTACATACAGCTATTTAACACCACCAGTTAGTCCAGCAGTAAGGGTACATTACATACAGCTATTTAACACCACCAGTTAGTCCAGCAGTAAGGGTACATTACATACAGCTATTTAACACCACCAGTTAGTCCAGCAGTAAGGGTACATTACATACAGCTATTTAACACCACCAGTTAGTCCAGCAGTAAGGGTACATTACATACAGCTATTTAACACCACCAGTTAGTCCTAGCAGTAAGGGTACATTACATACAGCTATTTAACACCACCAGTTAGTCCAGCAGTAAGGGTACATTACATACAGCTATTTAACACCACCAGTTAGTCCTGCAGTAAGGGTACATTACATTACATACAGCTATTTAACACCACCAGTTAGTCCTAGCAGTACGGGTACATTACATACAGCTATTTAACACCACCAGTTAGTCCTGCAGTAAGGGTACATTACATTACATACAGCTATTTAACACCACCAGTTAGTCCTGCAGTAAGGGTACATTACATACAGCTATTTAACACCACCAGTTAGTCCAGCAGTAAGGGTACATTACATACAGCTATTTAACACCACCAGTTAGTCCTGCAGTAAGGGTACATTACATACAGCTATTTAACACCACCAGTTAGTCCAGCAGTAAGGGTACATTACATACAGCTATTTAACACCACCAGTTAGTCCTGCAGTAAGGGTACATTACATTACATACAGCTATTTAACACCACCAGTTAGTCCAGCAGTAAGGGTACATTACATACAGCTATTTAACACCACCAGTTAGTCCTAGCAGTAAGGGTACATTACATTACATACAGCTATTTAACACCACCAGTTAGTCCTAGCAGTAAGGGTACATTACATACAGCTATTTAACACCACCAGTTAGTCCTGCAGTAAGGATACATTACATACAGCTATTTAACACCACCAGTTAGTCCTAGCAGTAAGGGTACATTACATACAGCTATTTAACACCACCAGTTAGTCCAGCAGTAAGGGTACATTACATACAGCTATTTAACACCACCAGTTAGTCCAGCAGTAAGGGTACATTACATACAGCTATTTAACACCACCAGTTAGTCCAGCAGTAAGGGTACATTACATACAGCTATTTAACACCACCAGTTAGTCCAGCAGTAAGGGTACATTACATACAGCTATTTAACACCACCAGTTAGTCCAGCAGTAAGGATACATTACATACAGCTATTTAACACCACCAGTTAGTCCTGCAGTAAGGGTACATTACATTACATACAGCTATTTAACACCACCAGTTAGTCCTAGCAGTAAGGGTACATTACATACAGCTATTTAACACCACCAGTTAGTCCAGCAGTAAGGGTACATTACATACAGCTATTTAACACCACCAGTTAGTCCAGCAGTAAGGGTACATTACATACAGCTATTTAACACCACCAGTTAGTCCTGCAGTAAGGGTACATTACATACAGCTATTTAACACCACCAGTTAGTCCAGCAGTAAGGGTACATTACATTACATACAGCTATTTAACACCACCAGTTAGTCCTGCAGTAAGGGTACATTACATTACATACAGCTATTTAACACCACCAGTTAGTCCAGCAGTAAGGGTACATTACATACAGCTATTTAACACCACCAGTTAGTCCAGCAGTAAGGGTACATTACATTACATACAGCTATTTAACACCACCAGTTAGTCCAGCAGTAAGGGTACATTACATACAGCTATTTAACACCACCAGTTAGTCCAGCAGTAAGGGTACATTACATACAGCTATTTAACACCACCAGTTAGTCCAGCAGTAAGGGTACATTACATACAGCTATTTAACACCACCAGTTAGTCCTAGCAGTAAGGGTACATTACATACAGCTATTTAACACCACCAGTTAGTCCAGCAGTAAGGGTACATTACATACAGCTATTTAACACCACCAGTTAGTCCAGCAGTAAGGGTACATTACATACAGCTATTTAACACCACCAGTTAGTCCTAGCAGTAAGGGTACATTACATACAGCTATTTAACACCACCAGTTAGTCCAGCAGTAAGGGTACATTACATACAGCTATTTAACACCACCAGTTAGTCCTGCAGTAAGGGTACATTACATTACATACAGCTATTTAACACCACCAGTTAGTCCTAGCAGTAAGGGTACATTACATACAGCTATTTAACACCACCAGTTAGTCCTGCAGTAAGGGTACATTACATTACATACAGCTATTTAACACCACCAGTTAGTCCAGCAGTAAGGGTACATTACATACAGCTATTTAACACCACCAGTTAGTCCAGCAGTAAGGGTACATTACATACAGCTATTTGACACCACCAGTTAGTCCAGCAGTAAGGGTACATTACATACAGCTATTTAACACCACCAGTTAGTCCAGCAGTAAGGGTACATTACATACAGCTATTTGACACCACCAGTTAGTCCAGCAGTAAGGGTACATTACATACAGCTATTTAACACCACCAGTTAGTCCTGCAGTAAGGGTACATTACATACAGCTATTTAACACCACCAGTTAGTCCAGCAGTAAGGGTACATTACATACAGCTATTTAACACCACCAGTTAGTCCAGCAGTAAGGGTACATTACATACAGCTATTTAACACCACCAGTTAGTCCTAGCAGTAAGGGTACATTACATACAGCTATTTAACACCACCAGTTAGTCCTAGCAGTAAGGGTACATTACATACAGCTATTTAACACCACCAGTTAGTCCAGCAGTAAGGGTACATTACATTACATACAGCTATTTAACACCACCAGTTAGTCCTAGCAGTAAGGGTACATTACATACAGCTATTTAACACCACCAGTTAGTCCAGCAGTAAGGGTACATTACATTACATACAGCTATTTAACACCACCAGTTAGTCCTGCAGTAAGGGTACATTACATACAGCTATTTAACACCACCAGTTAGTCCTACCAGTAAGGGTACATTACATACAGCTATTTAACACCACCAGTTAGTCCAGCAGTAAGGGTACATTACATTACATACAGCTATTTAACACCACCAGTTAGTCCTGCAGTAAGGGTACATTACATACAGCTATTTAACACCACCAGTTAGTCCAGCAGTAAGGGTACATTACATTACATACAGCTATTTAACACCACCAGTTAGTCCTAGCAGTAAGGGTACATTACATACAGCTATTTAACACCACCAGTTAGTCCTAGCAGTAAGGGTACATTACATACAGCTATTTAACACCACCAGTTAGTCCAGCAGTAAGGGTACATTACATACAGCTATTTAACACCACCAGTTAGTCCTAGCAGTAAGGGTACATTACATACAGCTATTTAACACCACCAGTTAGTCCTAGCAGTAAGGGTACATTACATACAGCTATTTAACACCACCAGTTAGTCCAGCAGTAAGGGTACATTACATACAGCTATATAACACCACCAGTTAGTCCTGCAGTAAGGGTACATTACATTACATACAGCTATTTAACACCACCAGTTAGTCCTGCAGTAAGGGTACATTACATACAGCTATTTAACACCACCAGTTAGTCCTAGCAGTAAGGGTACATTACATTACATACAGCTATTTAACACCACCAGTTAGTCCTAGCAGTAAGGGTACATTACATTACATACAGCTATTTAACACCACCAGTTAGTCCTAGCAGTAAGGGTACATTACATACAGCTATTTAACACCACCAGTTAGTCCTAGCAGTAAGGGTACATTACATACAGCTATTTAACACCACCAGTTAGTCCAGCAGTAAGGGTACATTACATACAGCTATTTAACACCACCAGTTAGTCCAGCAGTAAGGGTACATTACATACAGCTATTTAACACCACCAGTTAGTCCTAGCAGTAAGGGTACATTACATTACATACAGCTATTTAACACCACCAGTTAGTCCTAGCAGTAAGGGTACATTACATACAGCTATTTAACACCACCAGTTAGTCCTAGCAGTAAGGGTACATTACATACAGCTATTTAACTCCACCAGTTAGTCCTGCAGTAAGGGTACATTACATACAGCTATTTAACACCACCAGTTAGTCCTAGCAGTAAGGGTACATTACATACAGCTATTTAACACCACCAGTTAGTCCTAGCAGTAAGGGTACATTACATACAGCTATTTAACACCACCAGTTAGTCCAGCAGTAAGGGTACATTACATACAGCTATTTAACACCACCAGTTAGTCCAGCAGTAAGGGTACATTACATACAGCTATTTAACACCACCAGTTAGCCCTAGCAGTAAGGGTACATTACATACAGCTATTTAACACCACCAGTTAGTCCAGCAGTAAGGGTACATTACATACAGCTATTTAACACCACCAGTTAGTCCAGCAGTAAGGGTACATTACATACAGCTATTTAACACTACCAGTTAGTCCTAGCAGTAAGGGTACATTACATACAGCTATTTAACACCACCAGTTAGTCCAGCAGTAAGGGTACATTACATACAGCTATTTAACACCACCAGTTAGTCCAGCAGTAAGGGTACATTACATACAGCTATTTAACACCACCAGTTAGTCCAGCAGTAAGGGTACATTACATACAGCTATTTAACACCACCAGTTAGTCCAGCAGTAAGGGTACATTACATACAGCTATTTAACACCACCAGTTAGTCCTAGCAGTAAGGGTACATTACATACAGCTATTTAACACCACCAGTTAGTCCAGCAGTAAGGGTACATTACATACAGCTATTTAACACCACCAGTTAGTCCAGCAGTAAGGGTACATTACATACAGCTATTTAACACCACCAGTTAGTCCTAGCAGTAAGGGTACATTACATACAGCTATTTAACACCACCAGTTAGTCCTGCAGTAAGGGTACATTACATACAGCTATTTAACACCACCAGTTAGTCCAGCAGTAAGGGTACATTACATACAGCTATTTAACACCACCAGTTAGTCCAGCAGTAAGGGTACATTACATTACATACAGCTATTTAACACCACCAGTTAGTCCAGCAGTAAGGGTACATTACATTACATACAGCTATTTAACACCACCAGTTAGTCCTAGCAGTAAGGGTACATTACATACAGCTATTTAACACCACCAGTTAGTCCAGCAGTAAGGGTACATTACATTACATACAGCTATTTAACACCACCAGTTAGTCCTGCAGTAAGGGTACATTACATACAGCTATTTAACACCACCAGTTAGTCCTACCAGTAAGGGTACATTACATACAGCTATTTAACACCACCAGTTAGTCCAGCAGTAAGGGTACATTACATTACATACAGCTATTTAACACCACCAGTTAGTCCAGCAGTAAGGGTACATTACATTACATACAGCTATTTAACACCACCAGTTAGTCCAGCAGTAAGGGTACATTACATTACATACAGCTATTTAACACCACCAGTTTGTCCTGCAGTAAGGGTACATTACATACAGCTATTTAACACCACCAGTTAGTCCAGCAGTAAGGGTACATTACATTACATACAGCTATTTAACACCACCAGTTAGTCCTGCAGTAAGGGTACATTACATACAGCTATTTAACACCACCAGTTAGTCCTACCAGTAAGGGTACATTACATACAGCTATTTAACACCACCAGTTAGTCCAGCAGTAAGGGTACATTACATTACATACAGCTATTTAACACCACCAGTTAGTCCTGCAGTAAGGGTACATTACATACAGCTATTTAACACCACCAGTTAGTCCAGCAGTAAGGGTACATTACATTACATACAGCTATTTAACACCACCAGTTAGTCCTAGCAGTAAGGGTACATTACATTACATACAGCTATTTAACACCACCAGTTAGTCCTAGCAGTAAGGGTACATTACATACAGCTATTTAACACCACCAGTTAGTCCTAGCAGTAAGGGTACATTACATACAGCTATTTAACACCACCAGTTAGTCCAGCAGTAAGGGTACATTACATACAGCTATTTAACACCACCAGTTAGTCCTAGCAGTAAGGGTACATTACATACAGCTATTTAACACCACCAGTTAGTCCTAGCAGTAAGGGTACATTACATACAGCTATTTAACACCACCAGTTAGTCCTGCAGTAAGGGTACATTACATTACATACAGCTATTTAACACCACCAGTTAGTCCTGCAGTAAGGGTACATTACATTACATACAGCTATTTAACACCACCAGTTAGTCCTAGCAGTAAGGGTACATTACATACAGCTATTTAACACCACCAGTTAGTCCTAGCAGTAAGGGTACATTACATACAGCTATTTAACACCACCAGTTAGTCCAGCAGTAAGGGTACATTACATACAGCTATTTAACACCACCAGTTAGTCCTAGCAGTAAGGGTACATTACATACAGCTATTTAACACCACCAGTTAGTCCAGCAGTAAGGGTACATTACATACAGCTATTTAACACCACCAGTTAGTCCTAGCAGTAAGGGTACATTACATACAGCTATTTAACACCACCAGTTAGTCCTAGCAGTAAGGGTACATTACATACAGCTATTTAACACCACCAGTTAGTCCTAGCAGTAAGGGTACATTACATACAGCTATTTAACACCACCAGTTAGTCCTAGCAGTAAGGGTACATTACATACAGCTATTGAACACCACCAGTTAGTCCTAGCAGTAAGGCTACATTACATACAGCTATTTAACTCCACCAGTTAGTCCTGCAGTAAGGGTACATTACATACAGCTATTTAACACCACCAGTTAGTCCTAGCAGTAAGGGTACATTACATTACATACAGCTATTTAACACCACCAGTTAGTCCTAGCAGTAAGGGTACATTACATACAGCTATTTAACACCACCAGTTAGTCCAGCAGTAAGGGTACATTACATTACATACAGCTATTTAACACCACCAGTTAGTCCTAGCAGTAAGGGTACATTACATTACATACAGCTATTTAACACCACCAGTTAGTCCTGCAGTAAGGGTACATTACATACAGCTATTTAACACCACCAGTTAGTCCAGCAGTAAGGGTACATTACATACAGCTATTTAACACCACCAGTTAGTCCTAGCAGTAAGGGTACATTACATACAGCTATTTAACACCACCAGTTAGTCCAGCAGTAAGGGTACATTACATACAGCTATTTAACACCACCAGTTAGTCCAGCAGTAAGGGTACATTACATACAGCTATTTAACACCACCAGTTAGTCCAGCAGTAAGGGTACATTACATACAGCTATTTAACACCACCAGTTAGTCCAGCAGTAAGGGTACATTACATACAGCTATTTAACACCACCAGTTAGTCCTAGCAGTAAGGGTACATTACATACAGCTATTTAACACCACCAGTTAGTCCTAGCAGTAAGGGTACATTACATACAGCTATTTAACACCACCAGTTAGTCCAGCAGTAAGGGTACATTACATACAGCTATTTAACACCACCAGTTAGTCCAGCAGTAAGGGTACATTACATACAGCTATTTAACACCACCAGTTAGTCCTAGCAGTAAGGGTACATTACATACAGCTATTTAACACCACCAGTTAGTCCTGCAGTAAGGGTACATTACATACAGCTATTTAACACCACCAGTTAGTCCAGCAGTAAGGGTACATTACATACAGCTATTTAACACCACCAGTTAGTCCTGCAGTAAGGGTACATTACATACAGCTATTTAACACCACCAGTTAGTCCAGCAGTAAGGGTACATTACATACAGCTATTTAACACCACCAGTTAGTCCAGCAGTAAGGGTACATTACATTACATACAGCTATTTAACACCACCAGTTAGTCCAGCAGTAAGGGTACATTACATTACATACAGCTATTTAACACCACCAGTTAGTCCAGCAGTAAGGGTACATTACATACAGCTATTTAACACCACCAGTTAGTCCTGCAGTAAGGGTACATTACATACAGCTATATAACACCACCAGTTAGTCCTAGCAGTAAGGGTACATTACATACAGCTATTTAACACCACCAGTTAGTCCTGCAGTAAGGGTACATTACATACAGCTATTTAACACCACCAGTTAGTCCAGCAGTAAGGGTACATTACATACAGCTATTTAACACCACCAGTTAGTCCAGCAGTAAGGGTACATTACATACAGCTATTTAACACCACCAGTTAGTCCTAGCAGTAAGGGTACATTACATACAGCTATTTAACACCACCAGTTAGTCCTGCAGTAAGGGTACATTACATACAGCTATTTAACACCACCAGTTAGTCCTAGCAGTAAGGGTACATTACATACAGCTATTTAACACCACCAGTTAGTCCAGCAGTAAGGGTACATTACATTACATACAGCTATTTAACACCACCAGTTAGTCCTGCAGTAAGGGTACATTACATACAGCTATTTAACACCACCAGTTAGTCCAGCAGTAAGGGTACATTACATTACATACAGCTATTTAACACCACCAGTTAGTCCAGCAGTAAGGGTACATTACATACAGCTATTTAACACCACCAGTTAGTCCTAGCAGTAAGGGTCACCAGAGGTGAGTTCAATTCCAAAGTAAAGGAGAATCAGCTGCTTGAAATCTCATAATTTCTAACTGCTTCTAGAAGGTGCCAATAATATTGGAATTTCTTTGTGGAATAAATAACATTTAGTCAATTATTCAGATTGTTTTGTTCAACTGTAAACCGAAGACATATGTGGACACCAAAATATGTTTTAATACCAAAATATGTTTTAATACCAAAATATGTTTTAATACCAAAATAAAATATATTTTAATATGAAATGTTTTGGAAGATGTTATTTTACCTTTATGTAACTAAGCAAGTCAGCTAAGAACAAATTATTATTTACAATGACTGACCTACCCTGGCCAACGCTGGGCCAATTATGTTCCGCCCTATGGGACTCCCAAATACAGCCGGTTGTGATACAGCCTGGAATCGAACCAGGGTCTGTAGTGACGCCTCTAGCACGGAGATGCGGTGCCTTAGACCGCTGCGATACAGCCTGGAATCGAACCAGGGTCTGTAGTGACGCCTCTAGCACGGAGATGCGGTGCCTTAGACCGCTGCGATACAGCCTGGAATCGAACCAGGGTCTGTAGTGACGCCTCTAGCACGGAGATGCGGTGCCTTAGACCGCTGCGATACAGCCTGGAATCGAACCAGGGTCTGTAGTGACGCCTCTAGCACGGAGATGCGGTGCCTTAGACCGCTGCGATACAGCCCGGAATCGAACCAGGGTCTGTAGTGACGCCTCTAGCACGGAGATGCGGTGCCTTAGACCGCTGCGATACAGCCTGGAATCGAACCAGGGTCTGTAGTGACGCCTCTAGCACGGAGATGTGGTGCCTTAGACCGCTGCGATACAGCCTGGAATCGAACCAGGGTCTGTAGTGACGCCTCTAGCACGGAGATGTGGTGCCTTAGACCGCTGCGATACAGCCTGGAATCGAACCAGGGTCTGTAGTGACGCCTCTAGCACGGAGATGCAGTGCCTTCGACCGCTGTGCCACTCAGGAGCCCAAGCAATGGTGCAATATTTGAAAAATGTTGGAGTTCAGGCTTTATTTGACCTGATCAAGTAGGAAATGACATTCATTTGACCATTACAGAGGAGGCCAAGTCTGGCTGATAGAAACGGCTTAGAGAGCGTTCATTACAGAGGAGGCCAAAGAGTTTTGTCCATGTTTTTAACACTCACAGCTGTCCCCGATCGAAGTTCTGAAGATGAGATGTTAACGAAGCAATACAGACCAACTTGAAGGGTCTTGAGTTTAGTTTGCCTGTTCTACAGTCTAGTAAAGATAGGGGGGTTGACTGGGACAGGCAATGTAACATCCGTAATGTTTTGAGAAAAAGGTTTTGTAAAACATGAACCTTACAATGGATCATCTTGAAACTTTCTCTCTAAAGCTAACTTTCATCAAGGTTTTATATGGTCTATTGGTTTCTCTCTAAATCTAACTTTCATCAAGGTTTTATATGGTCTATTGGTTTCTCTCTTTTCATTGGCAGAATCCTTTTTCAGTGTTATGATATTCATAACATCCATATCCACCAGTCTATCTTCCTGTCAACTAACAGAACTCTGCTGGTTGTCCTGGTAACAGATACCAGTGGGCAGATCTGTTGTATTTGTTCAAACTAAACTAAATCACTTACTCTGATGAGTCAAAACTGATCCTTTCTTCTTCTTCTCCTCTCGCAGTAAGGTGCTACCGGGAGAGGAACGAAACGGGGACTGCGGCAGGGAGGAAGGGCTAGCGTTGTCCTGGTAACCATAAAGAGGGGACACAAACACATACCATTATGGATGCTGATGTCACTGTTGACATAAAGTGCTTTACAGAAACCCAGCCCAGAGCCCGATAGAGCAAGCTGTATGCTAGACCAGACCAAGCTGTACCATCTGGTGTTCTGATCTGGAGAGACTCTTCTCTGCCTCGTCAGCATCAGGATGTTGTTGAGGCTCCACAGAGGATCCACCATAGTCATGTCTCTCTCCTGTGTAAATGAGAACATCAAACAGATGGTAAACATATGATCTACTATTACAATCAGAGTCTTACAAGAGGCATGAATATGTCTAAACAGAGCCAGAATGTCCACTTTCATCTTGATGCACTTTAATTTACGATGCAAATGTAAAAGGGTCGTTCCACTAAATGGGTGCATTTTTCGTCCACTTCGATATTTTAAGTATAAATTACACACCAATATTGAATTTTAAAAGCCTGTTATATTAGATGAGGTCCACTTTAATGTAGACCACATGGAGAATTCAATACATCTAATTTAAAAGTCCCAAAAATATATGAACCAATGGTAGATCGAAACTAACAATTCCTACAGTACTGAACAACATATTCAAGCGTAGAACTTCAGTAGAATGCCCCTTAAAAACCCCACATGAGCAGAACGACCGAGTTTCACCTTGTCCGCGCAGGGATTTGAGTTGCAACGCTCTAACCACTAGACTACCTGCAACCCCGATATATGTGCCACTGCCAGATTGCCCTTTCAACAATTCCTACAGTACTGAACAACATATTCAAGTGTAGAACTTCAGTATAATGCCCCTTTAAAACCACACATTTGTTCAACAACTGCAGTTTGTGTCCCTATTTTTAAGACAATACTCACTGGTGTTAACAGGATCTTCAGTCTCCTCCTCATCTTCCTCTTTTACTCCAAGAGGTTCTTTCTCTTCTTTCACTACATTTTCTTCTTTTAATGTTATGGCATCTTCCTCCTTTTTGATTCTGAAACCTATCTCCTCTTCGTCGTTTACTCCAAAAGGTTCTTTCTCTTCTTTCACTGTAATATCCACCTCTTCTTCTTCTAATGTGACAGTCTCCTCTTCTTCCTTTTTTATTCTTAAAGCTTCTTCCTCTTCTTCTTTTACGATGATCAGCGCTAGAGCTTCTTTCTCCGAATAGCTTAGTGAGCACATGGTCGCGATGTTAGCTAGCTAGATAGTTAGCATTAGCGTTTAGCCTAGTGCAGTAACGTTAACAATTGAACAAATTAGCCAATTTCATTTAACAAGCAAATAACTTCTTTTTTTTCAACTAGTCAATACGTAAAACAGAATGATGTTTAAAAACACGGACATTAATATAAACAAGACAGGTTTAATGTGCGCTACCGAAATGGTTGAATCAGTAGTCTTTTAATGCCGTTGAAGCTTTCCGTCCACTAGATTATACGTCACGCAAGAAACATCACCTGAAAGCCTTCCATCGCCATCTGCTGACTGGCGTGGGTAACGCAGATTGGTAAATTTCCATTCCATAATTTATTCTGGCGAACAATGTCATAAGACGTTATTTAAAAACAACCAGATGTTGTGTTCTTTTTTACTTCATACAGCTAATACTTTCCTCCCGGGCTGACCTTCCCATTAGGCAACAAATTGTCGATGGCCGTATTAAAAAATTAAAAATGGGCCACATGGCTCAAGACACAAGACACATGGCTAACAACACATAATTGGGGTGGCTGGTAGCCTAGTGGTTAGGGGAGGGTTTGGTCCAGCGTGGTTAGGGGAGGGTTTCGCCCAGCGTGGTTAGGGGAGGGTTTGGCCCAGCGTGGTTAGGGGAGGGTTTGGCCCAGTGTGGTTAGGGGAGGGTTTGGCCCAGCGTGGTTAGGGGAGGGTTTGGTCCAGCGTGGTTAGGGGAGGGTTTGGCCCAGCGTGGTTAGGGGAGGGTTTGGTCCAGCGTGGTTAGGGGAGGGTTTGGCCCAGTGTGGTTAGGGAGGGTTTGGCCCAGCGTGGTTAGGGGAGGGTTTGGCCCAGTGTGGTTAGGGGAGGGTTTGGTCCAGCGTGGTTAGGGGAGGGTTTGGCCCAGCGTGGTTAGGGGAGGGTTTGGTCCAGCGTGGTTAGGGGAGGGTTTGGCCCAGCGTGGTTAGAGCATTGGCCTAGTGGTTAGGGGAGGGTTTGGCCCAGCGTGGTTAGGGGAGGGTTTGGCCCAGCGTGGTTAGGGGAGGGTTTGGTCCAGCGTGGTTAGGGGAGGGTTTGGCCCAGTGTGGTTAGGGGAGGGTTTGGTCCAGCAGGGGAGGGTTTGGCCCAGCGTGGTTAGGGGAGAGTTTGGCCCAGCGTGGTTAGGGGAGGGTTTGGCCCAGTGTGGTTAGGGGAGGGTTTGGCCCAGCGTGGTTAGGGGAGGGTTTGGCCCAGTGAGGTTAGGGGAGGGTTTGGTCCAGTGTGGTTAGGGGAGGGTTTGGCCCAGTGTGGTTAGGGGAGGGTTTGGTCCAGCGTGGTTAGGGGAGGGTTTGGCCCAGTGTGGTTAGGGGAGGGTTTGGTCCAGCGTGGTTAGGGGAGGGTTTGGCCCAGCGTGGTTAGAGCATTGGCCTAGTGGTTAGGGGAGGGTTTGGCCCAGCGTGGTTAGGGGAGGGTTTGGTCCAGCGTGGTTAGGGGAGGGTTTGGCCCAGCGTGGTTAGGGGAGGGTTTGGCCCAGCGTGGTTAGGGGAGGGTTTGGCCCAGTGTGGTTAGGGGAGGGTTTGGCCCAGCGTGGTTTGGGGAGGGTTTGGCCCAGTGTGGTTAGGGGAGGGTTTGGCCCAGCGTGGTTAGGGGAGGGTTTGGCCCAGTGTGGTTAGGGGAGGGTTTGGCCCAGCGTGGTTTGGGGAGGGTTTGGCCCAGTGTGGTTAGGGGAGGGTTTGGTCCAGCGTGGTTAGGGGAGGGTTTGGCCCAGCGTGGTTAGAGCATTGGCCTAGTGGTTAGGGGAGGGTTTGGCCCAGCGTGGTTAGGGGAGGGTTTGGCCCAGCGTGGTTAGGGGAGGGTTTGGTCCAGCGTGGTTAGGGGAGGGTTTGGCCCAGTGTGGTTATGGGAGGGTTTGGTCCAGCAGGGGAGGGTTTGGCCCAGCGTGGTTAGGGGAGGGTTTGGCCCAGCGTGGTTAGGGGAGGGTTTGGCCCAGTGTGGTTAGGGGAGGGTTTGGCCCAGCGTGGTTAGGGGAGGGTTTGGCCCAGTGAGGTTAGGGGAGGGTTTGGTCCAGCGTGGTTAGGGGAGGGTTTGGCCCAGCGTGGTTAGGGGAGGGTTTGGTCCAGCGTGGTTAGGGGAGGGTTTGGCCCAGCGTGGTTAGAGCATTGGCCTAGTGGTTAGGGGAGGGTTTGGCCCAGCGTGGTTAGGGGAGGGTTTGGTCCAGCGTGGTTAGGGGAGGGTTTGGCCCAGTGTGGTTAGGGGAGGGTTTGGTCCAGCAGGGGAGGGTTTGGCCCAGCGTGGTTAGGGGAGGGTTTGGCCCAGCGTGGTTAGGGGAGGGTTTGGCCCAGTGTGGTTAGGGGAGGGTTTGGCCCAGCGTGGTTAGGGGAGGTTTTGGCCCAGTGAGGTTAGGGGAGGGTTTGGTCCAGTGTGGTTAGGGGAGGGTTTGGCCCAGTGTGGTTAGGGGAGGGTTTGGTCCAGCGTGGTTAGGGGAGGGTTTGGCCCAGTGTGGTTAGGGGAGGGTTTGGTCCAGCGTGGTTAGGGGAGGGTTTGGCCCAGCGTGGTTAGAGCATTGGCCTAGTGGTTAGGGGAGGGTTTGGCCCAGCGTGGTTAGGGGAGGGTTTGGTCCAGCGTGGTTAGGGGAGGGTTTGGCCCAGCGTGGTTAGGGGAGGGTTTGGCCCAGCGTGGTTAGGGGAGGGTTTGGCCCAGTGTGGTTAGGGGAGGGTTTGGCCCAGCGTGGTTTGGGGAGGGTTTGGCCCAGTGTGGTTAGGGGAGGGTTTGGCCCAGCGTGGTTAGGGGAGGGTTTGGCCCAGTGTGGTTAGGGGAGGGTTTGGCCCAGCGTGGTTTGGGGAGGGTTTGGCCCAGTGTGGTTAGGGGAGGGTTTGGCCCAGCGTGGTTAGGGGAGGGTTTGGCCCAGCGTGGTTAGGGGAGGGTTTGGCCCAGCGTGGTTTGGGGAGGGTTTGGCCCAGCGTGGTTTGGGGAGGGTTTGGCCCAGTGTGGTTAGGGGAGGGTTTGGCCCAGCGTGGTTAGGGGAGGGTTTGGCCCAGTGTGGTTAGGGGAGGGTTTGGCCCAGTGTGGTTAGGGGAGGGTTTGGCCCAGCGTGGTTTGGGGAGGGTTTGGCCCAGTGTGGTTAGGGGAGGGTTTGGCCCAGTGTGGTTAGGGGAGGGTTTGGCCCAGCGTGGTTAGGGGAGGGTTTGGCCGGCACGTCCTTGTCCCATCGCGCTCTAGTAACTCCTTGTGGCGGGTCGGGCCAATGCACGCTGACTTCTGTCGCCAGCTGTACGCGTTTCCTCCGACACATTGGTACAGCTGGCTTCCGGGTTAAGCGAGCAGTGTGGCTTGGCGAGGGTCGTGTTTCGGAGGACGCAAGACTCTCGACCTTCGCCTCTTCTGAGTCCGTATGGGAGTGGCAGCGTTGGGACAAGACTGTAACTACCAATTGTAGAGAAAAAGGGGCCTTTGTAGCAAAATATCAGTGTTGTTAAACTCTGGATGTCTTGATGTCATTGTATGTTTTTAAACTGTGGGCGTCAGTGGGCCTGAAATATTGATTTATACATTTTTTATTTAACCTTTGTTTAACTAGGGAAGTCCAGTTAAGAACAAATTCTTATTTACAATGACAGCCTCCCGGGAAACAGTGGGTTAACTGCCTTGTTCAGGGGCAAATAAGTCGCCTGGATTGACTTGAGAGTGTGCCTGTTTTAGTGGTTCCATTCTCCATCAGTAGAACAGCAATCTACTAGGGTGAAGATCTCAGGTCTTTCCTTGATTTCCCAGCATCCTCTCTTTCCATCTTCTCTGGTCATATAGGAGGAGAAGATCATATCAGATCTCCTCCACTGAGTTTTGGAGGAGGGGAGGACACAAGGAAAGACTTTAGGGTGGTAGGTAGTCTAGTGTTGGGCCAGTAACCGAAAGGTCGACGGTTTGAATCCCCCAGCCGACTAGCTGATAAATCTATCGATGTGCTCCTTGAGCAAGGAACTTAAACCCTAATTTCTCCTGTAAGTCGCCCTGGATAAGAGTGTCTGCTTAATGACTCAAATGTAAACATTTCACCAGAACAAGTCATCAGTTTCATAGTCCTTTATCTTGATGAACACATTTACTCAATGAAAAACAAAAAAAACTAATGAAAGATGTTTCAAAGTTCAAAGAATCAAGGTTAGAATGAAAAAAAAATACAAATTATAATAAATATATATTAAATTATATATGTTAAGTTACATTTTGAAATATCCAAATTTTAAGATTTTCGAGCTAATAGTTTGTATCCAATCAAAGTTTATAATCAAAACAAAATAGAAAATACATTTGATCAAATCTGAACATGCCTCAAGATGAAAAATAGAAAAACTAATTTAGGCCTATTTGTGAGTATGATTTTATATATACAAATTAGATTTCATTAGATTTCAACACATTCTCAGTCAAAGTACAAAGGTCAGAACACAGCCTCTCTTTTCTCTCCTGTGATTTCAGGTCCTCTGAAAATTAGTGACATGAAGAGTGTATGTATTATTTTATGCTCTTTCAGGACCCTTAATTGGGTAAAACTCTTTCCACACTGGGAGCAGAGGTGAGGCTACCCTCCTTTGTGTGTCACCACATGACTTTTCAGGCTCCTTAATTGGGTAAAACTCTTTCAACACTGGGAGCAGAGGTGAGGCTACCCTCCTTTGTGTGTCACCACATGACTTTTCAGGCTCCTTAATTGGGTAAAACTCTTTCCACATTGGGAGCAGTGGAATGGCTTTTCTCCTGTATGCATTCTCTCATGCATTTTCAGGCTCCCTGACTGGGTAAAACCCTTTCCACATTGAGAGCATTGGAATGGCTTTTCTCCTGTGTGTATTCTCTCATGCTCTTTCAGTGTCCCTGACCAGCTGAAACTCTTTTCACAATGGGAACAATGGTATGGCTTTTCCCCTGTGTGTATTCTCTCATGTGATTTCAGGTTTACTAACAGGATAAAACTCTTTCCACACTGAGAGCACTGGAAAGGCTTCTCTCCTGTGTGAATCATCTCGTGCGTTTTCAGGTACCGTAACTGGCTAAAACCCTTTCCACACTGCGAGCATTGGAATGGCTTTTCTCCTGTGTGCATTCTCTCATGCTCTTTCAGTGTCCCTGACCAGCCGAAACTCTTTTCACAATGGGAACAGTGGTACGGCTTTTCCCCTGTGTGTATTCTCTCATGTGATTTCAGGTCCCCTGGTCGGGAAAATGTCTTTACACACTGAGAGCATTGGAATGGTTTTTCCCCTGTGTGTATTCTCTTATGAACTTTCAGTTCTGTTGACTCAATAAATCTCTTACCACACTGAGAGCATTGGTAAGGCTTATCTCCTGTGTGTCGTCTCTCATGCGATTTTAGATTACATAAATGAGTAAAACTCTTTGCACACTGAGAGCAGTTGTAAGACTTCTTCTCTGCGTGTGTTCTCTTGTGGTTTTTAAGATTTCCTAAATGGTTAAAACTCTTTCCACACTGGGAACAGTTGTAAGACTTCTTCTCTGCATGTGTTCTCGTATGGTTTTTCAGGCTCCATAAACGGGTATAACTCTTTCCACACTGGGAACAGTGGTGTCGTCTCGCTGGTTCAGACGTCTCTGGTTCCTCTGAGTCGGGTCTCTCTTCTGCCAAAGATAAACAGAGTGGTTAAAACAGGGAGACCTGAATGAAATCTCCACGTACATTTTAGTCATTTAGTCAGACCCTCTTATCCAGAGAGACTTACAGTCAAGTGCTCTTAGCATGTGATGCATGTGCTCCATTGTTCACATGACCCATGTATTTTACACTGTGTGGCTTTAAGGGAATAGTATGGTCACTATTCAGAGCAACTTGTTAGTGCATCTATCTTAAGGTAGCTAGGTGAGACAACCACAACAGTGATAGTAATTACAGTTTCCCTCAGTTAGTGCATCCATCTTAAGGTAGCTTGGTGAGACAACCACAACAGTGATAGTAATTACAGTTTCCCTCAGTTAGTGCATCCATCTTAAGGTAGCTTGGTGAGACAACCACAACAGTGATAGTAATTACAGTTTCCCTCAGTTAGTGCATCCATCTTAAGGTAGCTTGGTGAGACAACCACAAGAGTGCCATTTTTGAGATCTGGGAAAAATGTGAGAAAAATGTGAGATTTTTTTTGTGTGTAGTTACCCTTTAATTGAAGTGCCACCAGACACCAGTCTGTCTGTAATGCGTGTGTTGCAATGGGAGTTTCTTCTAACAAAATAGTCACCGGATTGATGCAAATAATCACGATTCTGGCAGGTAGGCTCCTTATCTTTAAATTGTCTTTCAGTCTACCTGAAGACATTAGCTAACGGGCTACACGAAGTGGTAGACATATAGGACCAACGCGCACCGCACACACAGTGCTCACACACACACAGGGTTCAACATTCAGGTACATTTCCCAGGGGCAGACCGGGCATCAACTGGTAGACATATAGGACCAACGCGCACCACACACACAGTGCTCACACACACACACACACACACACACACACACACAGGGTTCAACATTCAGGTACATTTCCCAGGGGAAGACTGACATTTACTGAATAAAAGAAAGCAACAAAAACAACCTGATCTGACAGAAAAGTGATGTAATAATAATTTCAGGTGATTTTCATCTTTCATTTGCTGGCTGAGCAAGTAGCCTATACAGGGTTCTTACAGACATTGGCAAATTCAAGGTGTCACTACAGACCCGGGTTCTGACCATGTGGTAATAGTCAGTCTGTCCATGTGGTACTAGTCAGTCTGTCCATGTGGTAGTAGTCAGTCTGTCCATGTGGTAGTGGTCAGTCTGTCCATGTGGTAGTAGTGATAGTGGTCAGTCTGTCCATGTGGTAGTAGTGATAGTAGTCAGTCTGTCCATGTGATAGTAGTCAGTCTGTCCATGTGGTAGTAGTGATAGTAGTCAGTCTGTCCATGTGGTAGTAGTCAGTCTGTCCATGTGGTTGTAGCCAGTCTGTCCATGTGGTAGTGGTCAGTCTGTCCATGTGGTTGTAGCCAGTCTGTCCATGTGGTAGTAGTGATAGTAGTCAGTCTGTCCATGTGGTAGTAGTCAGTCTGTCCATGTGGTAGTGGTCAGTCTGTCCATGTGGTAGTAGTGAGAGTGGTCAGTCTGTCCATGTGGTAGTAGTGATAGTAGTCAGTCTGTCCATGTGGTAGTAGTCAGTCTGTCCATGTGGTTGTAGCCAGTCTGTCCATGTGGTAGTGGTCAGTCTGTCCATGTGGTAGTAGTCAGTCTGTCCATGTGGTAGTAGTCAGTCTGTGGTAGTAGTGATAGTAGTCAGTCTGTCCATGTGGTAGTAGTCAGTCTGTCCATGTGGTAGTAGTGATAGTAGTCAGTCTGTCCATGTGGTAGTAGTCAGTCTGTGGTAGTAGTGATAGTAGTCAGTCTGTCCATGTGGTAGTAGTCAGTCTGTCCATGTGGTAGTGGTCAGTCTGTGGTAGTAGTCAGTCTGTCCATGTGGTAGTGGTCAGTCTGTGGTAGTAGTCAGTCTGTCCATGTGGTAGTGGTCAGTCTGTGGTAGTAGTCAGTCTGTCCATGTGGTAGTGGTCAGTCTGTGGTAGTAGTCAGTCTGTCCATGTGGTAGTGGTCAGTCTGTGGTAGTAGTCAGTCTGTCCATGTGGTAGTGGTCAGTCTGTGGTAGTAGTCAGTCTGTCCATGTGGTAGTGGTCAGTCTGTGGTAGTAGTCAGTCTGTCCATGTGGTAGTGGTCAGTCTGTGGTAGTAGTCAGTCTGTCCATGTGGTAGTGGTCAGTCTGTGGTAGTAGTCAGTCTGTCCATGTGGTAGTGGTCAGTCTGTGGTAGTAGTCAGTCTGTCCATGTGGTAGTGGTCAGTCTGTGGTAGTAGTCAGTCTGTTAATGTGGTAGTGGTGATAGAAATGTTGAAGACTTATTTAGTGGGTCGAGGATACGAGGCTTCTAACAGTCACGGAATACAAAAAAACTAGTCACGTCGCGGACGCCAACGATGCCCAACGACGCCCTACCGGATGAGCTAAAATAGATTTTGTCCGGCTCTGAGCATAACGACTCAGAGATGTCGTGGAGCCCCTGAGGAGAACGAGCGGGGTGCCAGCTAAACAACCGGTCCCTCAACGTCAGCCAAACAAAGGAGCTGCCACCTGAGTGGCACAGCGGTCTAAAGCACTGCATCACAGTGCTTGAGGTGTCACTACAGACCCGGGTTCAATCCCAGAACTAACAGAACTCTGCTGGTTGTCCTGGTAACAGATACCAGTGAGCAGATCTATTGTATTTGTTCAAACTAAGCTACATCACTTACTTTGATGAGTCAAATCTGATCCTTTCTTCTCTTCTCCTCCTCTCACAGTTCCACTCAGCCCTGTTGTTTTCCTGCAGTCCACCAGCAGCACAGACAACCTCTTCATACCCAGCAGTAAGGTGCTACCAGGAGAGGCATGACACGGGGACTCCGGGAGGGAGGAAGGGCTAGCGTTGTCCTGGTAACCATAAAGAGGGGACACAGACACATATCATTATGGATGCTGATGCCACTGTTGTCATAAAGTGCTTTACAGGAACCCAGCCCAAACCGATAAAGCAAGCTGTATGCTAGACCAGACCAAGCTGTACCATCTGGTGTTCTGATCTGGAGAGACTCTTCTCTGCCTCGTCAGCATCAGGATGTTGTTCAGGCTCCCCAGAGGATCCACGATAGTCATGTCTCTCTCCTGTGTGAACGAGAACATCAAACAGGTGGTAAACATATGATCTTCTATTACAATCACAGAGTCTTACAAGAGGCATTGATATCTCTAAACAGGGCCTAAAATGCAAATGTTAACGCATTTGTTCGACCACATGGAGAATTCAATAAATCACATTTAAAAGTCCCAAAAATATATGAACCAATGGCAGATTGCCCCTTAAACATGTCCTACAGTACTGAACAACATATTCAAGTGTAGAACTTCAGTAGAATGCCCCTTTAAAAACCACACATTAGTTCAACAAATGCATAGTTTGTGCCCCTGTTTTTAAGACAGTACTCACTGGTGTTAATCTGATCTTCAGTCTCCTCCTCTTTCACTCCCAAAACGTCTTCCTCCTCTTTAATTGAGAAAGCCTCCTCTTCCTCTTTTACTCCAAGAGGTTCTTTCTCTTCTTTCACTACATTTTCTTCTTTTAATGTTATGGCATCTTCCTCCTTTTTGATTCTGAAACCTATCTCCTCTTCGTCGTTTACTCCAAAAGGTTCTTTCTCTTCTTTCACTGTAATATCCAACTCTTCTTCTTCTGTGACAGTCTCCTCTTCTTCCTTTTTTATTCTTAAAGCTTCTTCCTCTTCTTCTTTTACGATGATGTTCAGCCCTAGAGCTTCTTTCTCTTTCTCCATATTTCTTAGTGAGCTCAAGGTCGGGATGTTAGCTAGCTAGCTAGCATTAGCGATTAGCCTAGTGCAGTAACGTTCTCAATTTAACAAATTGGCGCATTTAATTTAACAAGCAAACACTGACATTAATACACACAAGAATAGTCTAAAGTGTTCGGTTTTATGTTCGCCAGGAAACCACCGCGTTGGTTGAATCAGAAGCGTTTTGTAGCTGTTGAAGAAGCCTCCAGTTCCGTCCACTAGATTTGACGTCACGCAGGAAGCATCACCTGAAAGACGCACGTCGCCATCTGCTGACTGGAGTGGGTAACGCAAATTGGAAAAATCTCCACGACATCGTTTATTCTGCTAAACCATGTCATAAGAAGTCATTTAAAAACAATCAGATGCTATGTTCTTTCTTACTTCTTTACAGCCAATTCTTCCCTCCAGGGCTGACCTGCCCATTAGACAGGATTAGGAGACAGATTGTCGATGGTAGCATATTCCCGAGCTAAATCGGCCAAGACGCATCTCCCATTGACTGGAGGAGCCAACTCACATCCTATTGATGACCTGGGTCCAGACGGTCTGATCTGGTGAGTACCACCATCCTATTGATGACCTGGGTCCAGACGGTCTGATCTGGTGAGTACCACCATCCTTTTGATGACCTGGGTCCAGACGGTCTGATCTGGTGAGTACCACCATCCTATTGATGACCTGGGTCCAGACGGTCTGATCTGGTGAGTACCACAATCCTATTGATGACCTGGGTCCAGACGGTCTGATCTGGTGAGTACCACCATCCTATTGATGACCTGGGTCCAGACGGTCTGATCTGGTGAGTACCACCATCCTATTGATGACCTGGGTCCAGACGGTCTGATCTGGTGAGTACCACCATCCTATTGATGACCTGGGTCCAGACGGTCTGATCTGGTGAGTACCACCATCCTATTGATGACCTGGGTCCAGACGGTCTGATCTGGTGAGTACCACCATCCTATTGATGACCTGGGTCCAGACGGTCTGATCTGGTGAGTACCACCATCCTATTGATGATCTGGGTCCAGACAGTCTGATCTGGTGAGTACCACCATCCTATTGATGACCTGGGTCCAGACAGTCTGATCTGGTGAGTACCACCATCCTATTGATGACCTGGGTCCAGACAGTCTGATCTGGTGAGTACCACCATCCTATTGATGACCTGGGTCCAGACAGTCTGATCTGGTGTTGTACCACCATCCTATTTATGACCTGGGTCCAGACAGTCTGATCTGGTGTTATCTGGTGTTGTACCACCATCCTATTGATGACCTGGGTCCAGACAGTCTGATCTGGTGTTGTACCACCATCCTATTGATGACCTGGGTCCAGACAGTCTGATCTGGTGAGTACCACCATCCTATTGATGACCTGGGTCCAGACAGTCTGATCTGGTGAGTACCACCATCCTATTGATGACCTGGGTCCAGACGGTCTGATCTGGTGAGTACCACCATCCTATTGATGACCTGGGTCCAGACGGTCTGATCTGGTGAGTACCACCATCCTATTGATGACCTGGGTCCAGACGGTCTGATCTGGTGAGTACCACCATCCTATTGATGACCTGGGTCCAGACAGTCTGATCTGGTGTTGTACCACCATCCTATTGATGACCTGGGTCCAGACAGTCTGATCTGGTGAGTACCACCATCCTATTGATGACCTGGGTCCAGACGGTCCAGAAGGTTGCAAGTTCAAATCCCCAAGCTGACAAAGTACAAATCTGTCGTTCTGCCCCTGAACAGGCCGTCATTGTAAATAAGAATTTGTTCTTAACTGACTTGCCTGGTTAAATAAAGGTAAAATAAAACACATTTTTAAAAAGTCCACTATGTTATCTCTACCCAGTCCACTATGTTATCTCTACCCAGTCTCTGGTGATGTGATGAATCTCCCATTGACTGGAGGAGCCAACTCACATCCTATTGATGACCTGGGTCCAGACGGTCTGATCTGGTGAGTACCACCATCCTATTGATGACCTGGGTCCAGACGGTCTGATCTGGTGAGTACCACAATCCTATTGATGACCTGGGTCCAGACGGTCTGATCTGGTGAGTACCACCATCCTATTGATGACCTGGGTCCAGACAGTCTGATCTGGTGAGTACCACAATCCTATTGATGACCTGGGTCCAGACGGTCTGATCTGGTGAGTACCACCATCCTATTGATGACCTGGGTCCAGACGGTCTGATCTGGTGAGTACCACCATCCTATTGATGACCTGGGTCCAGACGGTCTGATCTGGTGAGTACCACCATCCTATTGATGACCTGGGTCCAGACGGTCTGATCTGGTGAGTACCACCATCCTATTGACGACCTGGGTCCAGACGGTCTGATCTGGTGAGTACCACCATCCTATTGATGATCTGGGTCCAGACAGTCTGATCTGGTGAGTACCACCATCCTATTGATGACCTGGGTCCAGACAGTCTGATCTGGTGAGTACCACCATCCTATTGATGACCTGGGTCCAGACAGTCTGATCTGGTGAGTACCACCATCCTATTGATGACCTGGGTCCAGACGGTCTGATCTGGTGTTGTACCACCATCCTATTGATGACCTGGGTCCAGACAGTCTGATCTGGTGAGTACCACCATCCTATTGATGACCTGGGTCCAGACAGTCTGATCTGGTGAGTACCACCATCCTATTGATGACCTGGGTCCAGACGGTCTGATCTGGTGAGTACCACCATCCTATTGATGACCTGGGTCCAGACGGTCTGATCTGGTGAGTACCACCATCCTATTGATGACCTGGGTCCAGACGGTCTGATCTGGTGAGTACCACCATCCTATTGATGACCTGGGTCCAGACAGTCTGATCTGGTGTTGTACCACCATCCTATTGATGACCTGGGTCCAGACAGTCTGATCTGGTGAGTACCACCATCCTATTGATGACCTGGGTCCAGACGGTCTGATCTGGTGAGTACCACCATCCTATTGATGACCTGGGTCCAGACGGTCTGATCTGGTGAGTACCACCATCCTATTGATGACCTGGGTCCAGACGGTCTGATCTGGTGAGTACCACCATCCTATTGATGACCTGGGTCCAGACGGTCTGATCTGGTGAGTACCACCATCCTATTGATGACCTGGGTCCAGACAGTCTGATCTGGTGTTGTACCACCATCCTATTGATGACCTGGGTCCAGACAGTCTGATCTGGTGAGTACCACCATCCTATTGATGACCTGGGTCCAGACGGTCCAGAAGGTTGCAAGT
Organism: Oncorhynchus clarkii lewisi; assembly: GCF_045791955.1. NCBI lineage: Eukaryota > Metazoa > Chordata > Actinopteri > Salmoniformes > Salmonidae > Oncorhynchus > Oncorhynchus clarkii. Next base: position 3,628,430 of record NC_092163.1, read on the forward strand.
TCAAATCCCCAAGCTGACAAAGTACAAATCTGTCGTTCTGCCCCTGAACAGGCCGTCATTGTAAATAAGAATTTGTTCTTAACTGACTTGCCTGGTTAAATAAAGGTAAAATAAAACACATTTTTAAAAAGTCCACTATGTTATCTCTACCCAGTCCACTATGTTATCTCTACCCAGTCTCTGGTGATGTGATGAATCTCCCATTGACTGGAGGAGCCAACTCACATCCTATTGATGACCTGGGTCCAGACGGTCTGATCTGGTGAGTACCACCATCCTATTGATGACCTGGGTCCAGACGGTCTGATCTGGTGAGTACCACAATCCTATTGATGACCTGGGTCCAGACGGTCTGATCTGGTGAGTACCACCATCCTATTGATGACCTGGGTCCAGACAGTCTGATCTGGTGAGTACCACAATCCTATTGATGACCTGGGTCCAGACGGTCTGATCTGGTGAGTACCACCATCCTATTGATGACCTGGGTCCAGACGGTCTGATCTGGTGAGTACCACCATCCTATTGATGACCTGGGTCCAGACGGTCTGATCTGGTGAGTACCACCATCCTATTGATGACCTGGGTCCAGACGGTCTGATCTGGTGAGTACCACCATCCTATTGACGACCTGGGTCCAGACGGTCTGATCTGGTGAGTACCACCATCCTATTGATGATCTGGGTCCAGACAGTCTGATCTGGTGAGTACCACCATCCTATTGATGACCTGGGTCCAGACAGTCTGATCTGGTGAGTACCACCATCCTATTGATGACCTGGGTCCAGACAGTCTGATCTGGTGAGTACCACCATCCTATTGATGACCTGGGTCCAGACGGTCTGATCTGGTGTTGTACCACCATCCTATTGATGACCTGGGTCCAGACAGTCTGATCTGGTGAGTACCACCATCCTATTGATGACCTGGGTCCAGACAGTCTGATCTGGTGAGTACCACCATCCTATTGATGACCTGGGTCCAGACGGTCTGATCTGGTGAGTACCACCATCCTATTGATGACCTGGGTCCAGACGGTCTGATCTGGTGAGTACCACCATCCTATTGATGACCTGGGTCCAGACGGTCTGATCTGGTGAGTACCACCATCCTATTGATGACCTGGGTCCAGACAGTCTGATCTGGTGTTGTACCACCATCCTATTGATGACCTGGGTCCAGACAGTCTGATCTGGTGAGTACCACCATCCTATTGATGACCTGGGTCCAGACGGTCTGATCTGGTGAGTACCACCATCCTATTGATGACCTGGGTCCAGACGGTCTGATCTGGTGAGTACCACCATCCTATTGATGACCTGGGTCCAGACGGTCTGATCTGGTGAGTACCACCATCCTATTGATGACCTGGGTCCAGACGGTCTGATCTGGTGAGTACCACCATCCTATTGATGACCTGGGTCCAGACAGTCTGATCTGGTGAGTACCACCATCCTATTGATGACCTGGGTCCAGACAGTCTGATCTGGTGAGTACCACCATCCTATTGATGATCTGGGTCCAGACAGTCTGATCTGGTGAGTACCACCATCCTATTGACTATAGCGGCAACAACACTATAATTAAAATCTATGATACTCCCCCACTTAACATACTAGTTTACTAATTTGGCCCAAGCTTGCTTTTCAACATTCATACCCATTCAGGCTTCTGCCAACAGGCTCTCAAACTACTCAACCAGTAATCACCTTTAATGACCTGACATTGTTCCACATAATGGAAACATACTATAATGTTAGACTACATGAACTCTCCTGCTCAAATTAACTGGTGTTACTTAAACAATCAAACCAAGAATCAATAACCATCAGAATCCATTCTCACATGGTTTTACAATTCAAACATTCAGATCTCCCTTTCTTACAGCCAAATAAAGCCCAATCAACATCTCGCAATCAAAATTGTACTGCCAGAAATACAGAAAAGAGTGTACTTGAACAACGCTCAAAACAATTTCAGTAAGGTTATTGTATATTCAAACTAATAACGCAAATTTACGTTATTCTACAACAATCTACCTGCCTCTAGCAACTTACCCTGACAATTAGTAGCCAACAGAGCAACTAACTCTCTTCCTTACTTTCAGCTCAACTTATCCTATTCCTTTTTTCCCATTGGGCAAAAATATATAACCGCTCTCATTTCAACGTTTTTCCCTTACCTCTATCGTAAGATTTAAAACCCCAACTTTATAACTTCCTCTTCTCTTTGCTCTCCACACTTATGAAATGTATCCTATTTCTTTAAAAATAACACGCGCAGCGCCAAAATCACAACATGCGTCAGTCAATCTATAAGAACGAAAATCATTTCGGTAATCACTTTCCTATCGCCGTCATCTCTCCGCTATTATTCAGAATTTCTTTAACTTAGCTAACTATCTTCTCTATTGATACAGTAATTTAAATACGACTCAATTCTCAATTACATTATTCCAGCAGATCATTTAGTGAACAGACATCGTCTTGCATCAAAATTTGCTTTGTTATTATTTTAAGTTGAATGAATTAGTCTATCAATTTAACCTAAACAATCTATTAAAAATGTTCAATTTATCCCTTCTATCAATTTGAACCAAACAAGCTATTAAAACGTTCAGTTTATATCTTATACAAACACAGGCCTAATGGTGAGTATTATTTTATATATACATTTATATTTCATGACAAAAACACAAATTCTCAGTCAAAAACAAAAAGTCAGAACACAGCCTCTCTTTTCTCTCATGTGATTTCAGGTCCATGTCTTTCCACAACGAGAGCAGTGGTATGTCTTCTCAAGACAAGAGACAAGGTTGCAGTCTGAGGCCAACTTTATTCAAAATATACAAATTAATTGGGGAGCGAGACAAGGCTGCAGTCTGAAAGTTTAAACATCACAGCAATATTCTAGGGGTGGCTTTTGAGGGTCTGAAGGTCGGTTTGAACCCTGTTTGACCCCAACCATGACCAGAACCATCAGAGGGGTTGTGTTCTATATATGAGGGCCTCTCCTAGGTTTGAGTATGTCTGGAGAGAGAGAGAGCTAGATCTATCTAGACATACTCAAACCAAGGAGAGGCCCTTCAGACTTATACTGTATAAAGCTAGCTAGATCTACTCTGGCTTATACTGTATAAAGCTAGCTAGATCTACTCTGGCTTATACTGTATAAAGCTAGCTAGATCTACTCTATTAAACTGTATAAAGCTAGCCAACTAGTTAGCTTCACATTCTAGCTCAGGCTACATGCTATCTGTATTATGAAGATGGATATTGATCTTACTCAAGCACACTGTGTGTTTATGTCGCATGTGGCAGGTGAACACAGAACTTTTCACAGAGACAGACAATGCTGAAACATCAATCCATAAGGGGAGTCAGTGACACGAAAGAAAAGTTCTTACAAATTCAGCAGTTTATGGTGTGAAGTAGGCTTTTAGAAGAGCCATCTTTATTTTATTAATGTGGCATAATCACAAACCCGTTCTCAGTCAAAGATATCAGCCAACAGGGAGCACTTTTGTGTGTTTCCTGATAAACATTCAAACAATGTCCCAACATTCTAAAAATGACCAACGTTCTTTTAAAGAACGTCCAGGTTTGTCACACAGTTCCGTTTCGATGAGTGGTGAAGGAAATAATCGTTTCCTGTATGCATAGACAGGTTCGAATTCATATGGATGGTAAAAGGTACACAAATGTAAAAAAATGATTAAATTACACATTATATAATATTATATAATATTATTATTATATTATGTATAAATAATGGCTTCGGACGTTTCTCTCCGGAGTGAGAGATTCATTCATGCTCTTTCGGTTGATGAAACCATGAACATTTCATCCCACAGTGGGAACAGTAGAAGGCTTCTCCTTTGTGTGTCTTTGCTCGTGCACTTTCATGTTCCATAAATTCTTAAAACTCTTTTCACACCGAGAACAGTGGAAAGGCTTCTCTACAGAGTGTGTTAGCTCATGTTTTTTCAGGTATCTTGACTGGGTGAAATCCTTCCCACACTGGAAGCAGTGGAAAGGCTTCTCAACAGAGTGTGTTAGCTCATGTCTTTTCAGGTGTCCTGATAAAAAAAATGTCTTTCCACACTGAGAGCAGCGGTAAGGCTTCTCTCCTGTGTGTGTCCTCTCGTGATATTTCAGGTCCCTCGGTCGGGCAAATCTTTTTTCACACTGGGAGCAGTGGTAAGGTTTCACTCCAGAGTATATTCTTTTATGTTCTTTAAGGTATTTTGATGAGGAAAAAGTCTTTACACACTTAGAACAATGGTAAGGTTTCTCTGCTGTGTGTGTTCGCTCATGTTCCTTCAGGGACCCTAATGTAAAAAAATTCTTGCCACACTGGGAACAATGGAAAGGTTTCTCATCAGAGTGTGTTATCTCATGTTTTCTCAGAGAATCTAATGAGAAAAATGTATTTTCACACTGAGAGCAGTGGTAAGGCTTATATGCAGAGTGTATTAGCTCATGATTTTTTAGGTTGCCTAACTGGGTAAATCGCTTCCCACACTGGGAGCAGTGGTAAGGCTTCTCTCCGGTGTGCGTTCTCTTGTGCCCTTTTAGATGCCCTAACTGGGAAAATCTCTTTCCACACTGAGAGCAGTGGTAAGGCTTCTCCCCTGTATGTGTTTTCTCGTGTATTTTCAGGCTCCCTAACCAGCTAAAACTCTTTCCACACTGAGAGCAGTGGTGAGGCCTCTCTCCAGAGTGTATTCTCTCATGTTGTTTCAGGCCATCTAACCGGCTAAATTCCTTACCACAGTCTGAACAGTGGTATGGCTTTTCTCCAAAGTGTATTATTATTTTATGTACTTTCAGGTGTTCTAATGTAGTAAAACTCTTTCCACAGTGGGAGCAGGGGTGTCGTCTTGCTGGTTTGGGCATCCCTGGGTCTGGTTCCACCGAGGGACTCTTCCTGCTGTCAGAGTTAGAATCTGGTCTCTCTCCTGCTAAAGATAGTATTTGGTTAAACAGAGAGACCTGAACGAAACCTCCACATGGTAAAACTGTCTTCCTATGAGGTTTAATCTAGACTAGATCCCTCAATAAAAGAGCAGAGCTTGTCATCACAGAGTGGCTGTAGCGCTTTGAGGCCAATATAAACATGATTAAACATATTGTTGTTTTGCATTTATTAGACCTGATGGATAAATAGACTAGTCAGTATAGGATACATGTAATAGACTAGTCAGTATAGGATACATGTAATAGACTAGTCAGTATAGGATACATGTAATAGACTAGTCAGTATAGGATACATGTATTAGACTAGTCAGTATAGGATACATGTAATAGACTAGTCAGTATAGGATACATGTATTAGACTAGTCAGTATAGGATACATGTATTAGACTAGTCAGTATAGGATACATGTAATAGACCTAATGGGTAAATAGACTAGTCAGTATAGGATACATGCATTAGACCTAATAGATAAATAGACTAGTCAGTACAGGATACATGTATTAGACTAGTCAGTATAGGATACATGTATTAGACCTAATAGATAAATAGACTAGTCAGTATAGGATACATGTATTAGACCTAATGGATAAATAGACTAGTCAGTATAGGATACATGTAATAGACTAGTCAGTATAGGATACATGTATTAGACCTAATGGATAAATAGACTAGTCAGTATAGGATACATGTAATAGACTAGTCAGTATAGGATACATGTATTAGACCTAATAGATAAATAGACTAGTCAGTATAGGATACATGTATTAGACCTAATGGATAAATAGACTAGTCAGTATAGGATACATGTAATAGACTAGTCAGTATAGGATACATGTATTAGACCTAATGGATAAATAGACTAGTCAGTATAGGATACATGTATTAGACCTAATAGATAAATAGACTAGTCAGTATAGGATACATGTAATAGACTAGTCAGTATAGGATACATGTAATAGACTAGTCAGTATAGGATACATGTAATAGACTAGTCAGTATAGGATACATGTAATAGACTAGTCAGTATAGGATACATGTATTAGACCTGATGGATAAATAGACTAGTCAGTATAGGATACATGTAATAGACTAGTCAGTATAGGATACATGTATTAGACCTAATAGATAAATAGACTAGTCAGTATAGGATACATGTAATAGACTAGTCAGTATAGGATACATGTATTAGACTAGTCAGTATAGGATACATGTATTAGACTAGTCAGTATAGGATACATGTATTAGACCTAATGGATAAATAGACTAGTCAGTATAGGATACATGTATTAGACTAGTCAGTATAGGATACATGTATTAGACTAGTCAGTATAGGATACATGTAATAGACTAGTCAGTATAGGATACATGTATTAGACTAGTCAGTATAGGATACATGTAATATACCTAATGGATAAATAGACTAGTCAGTACAGGATACATGTATTAGACTAGTCAGTATAGGATACATGTATTAGACCTAATGGATAAATAGACTAGTCAGTATAGGATACATGTAATAGACTAGTCAGTATAGGATACATGTATTAGACTAGTCAGTATAGGATACATGTAATAGACTAGTCAGTATAGGACACATGTAATAGACTAGTCAGTATAGGATACATGTATTAGACCTGATAGATAAATAGACTAGTCAGTATAGGATACATGTATTAGACCTGATAGATAAATAGACTAGTCAGTATAGGATACATGTATTAGACCTAATGGATAAATAGACTAGTCAGTACAGGATACATGTATTAGACTAGTCAGTATAGGATACATGTATTAGACCTGATAGATAAATAGACTAGTCAGTATAGGATACATGTATTAGACTAGTCAGTATAGGATACATGTAATAGACTAGTCAGTATAGGACACATGTAATAGACTAGTCAGTTTAGGACACATGTAATAGACTAGTCAGTATAGGATACATGTATTAGACCTGATAGATAAATAGACTAGTCAGTATAGGATACATGTATTAGACCTAATGGATAAATAGATAAATAGATACTAGTCAGTATAGGATACATGTATTAGACCTAATAGATAAATAGACTAGTCAGTATAGGATACATGTATTAGACTATGGATAAATAGACTAGTCATACAGGATACATGTATTAGACCTGATAGATAAATAGACTAGTCAGTATAGGATACATGTATTAGACCTAATGGATAAATAGACTAGTCAGTACAGGATACATGTAATAGACTAGTCAGTATAGGATACATGTAATAGACTAGTCAGTATAGGATACATGTATTAGACTAGTCAGTATAGGATACATGTAATAGACTAGTCAGTATAGGATACATGTATTAGACTAGTCAGTATAGGATACATGTATTAGACCTGATGGATAAATAGACTAGTCAGTATAGGATACATGTAATAGACTAGTCAGTATAGGATACATGTATTAGACCTGATAGATAAATAGACTAGTCAGTATAGGATACATGTAATAGACTAGTCAGTATAGGATACATGTAATAGACTAGTCAGTATAGGATACATGTATTAGACTAGTCAGTATAGGATACATGTAATAGACTAGTCAGTATAGGATACATGTATTAGACTAGTCAGTATAGGATACATGTAATAGACCTAATGGATAAATAGACTAGTCAGTATAGGATACATGTATTAGACTAGTCAGTATAGGATACATGTATTAGACTAGTCAGTATAGGATACATGTAATAGACCTAATGGATAAATAGACTAGTCAGTATAGGATACATGTATTAGACTAGTCAGTATAGGATACATGTATTAGACCTGATGGATAAATAGACTAGTCAGTACAGGATACATGTATTAGACTAGTCAGTATAGGATACATGTATTAGACCTGATGGATAAATAGACTAGTCAGTACAGGATACATGTATTAGACTAGTCAGTATAGGATACATGTATTAGACCTGATGGATAAATAGACTAGTCAGTACAGGATACATGTATTAGACTAGTCAGTATAGGATACATGTATTAGACCTGATGGATAAATAGACTAGTCAGTACAGGATACATGTATTAGACTAGTCAGTATAGGATACATGTAATATACCTAATGGATAAATAGACTAGTCAGTATAGGATACATGTATTAGACCTAATGGATAAATAGACTAGTCAGTATAGGATACATGTATTAGACTAGTCAGTATAGGATACATGTATTAGACTAGTCAGTATAGGATACATGTAATAGACCTAATGGATAAATAGACTAGTCAGTATAGGATACATGTATTAGACTAGTCAGTATAGGATACATGTATTAGACCTGATGGATAAATAGACTAGTCAGTACAGGATACATGTATTAGACTAGTCAGTATAGGATACATGTATTAGACCTGATGGATAAATAGACTAGTCAGTACAGGATACATGTATTAGACTAGTCAGTATAGGATACATGTAATATACCTAATGGATAAATAGACTAGTCAGTATAGGATACATGTATTAGACTAGTCAGTATAGGATACATGTATTAGACCTAATGGATAAATAGACTAGTCAGTACAGGATACATGTATTAGACTAGTCAGTATAGGATACATGTAATATACCTAATGGATAAATAGACTAGTCAGTATAGGATACATGTATTAGACTAGTCAGTATAGGATACATGTATTAGACCTGATGGATAAATAGACTAGTCAGTATAGGATACATGTAATAGACTAGTCAGTATAGGATACATGTATTAGACCTGATAGATAAATAGACTAGTCAGTATAGGATACATGTAATAGACTAGTCAGTATAGGATACATGTAATAGACTAGTCAGTATAGGATACATGTATTAGACTAGTCAGTATAGGATACATGTAATAGACTAGTCAGTATAGGATACATGTATTAGACTAGTCAGTATAGGATACATGTAGGATACATGTAATAGACCTAATAGGATACATGTATAGACTAGTCAGTATAGGATACATGTATTAGACTAGTCAGTATAGGATACATGTATTAGACTAGTATAGGATCAGTAGATATGGATAAATAGACTAGTCTAATGGATAAATAGACTACAGGATACATGTATTAGACTAGTCAGTATAGGATACATGTATTAGACCTGATGGATAAATAGACTAGTCAGTACAGGATACATGTATGTAATAGACTATGGATAAATAGACTAGTATAGGACTAGTCAGTATAGGATACATGTATTAGACTAGTCAGTATAGGATACATGTATTACATGACCTGATGGATAAATAGACTAGTCAGTACAGGATACATGTATTAGACTAGTCAGTATAGGATACATGTATTAGACCTGATGGATAAATAGACTAGTCAGTACAGGATACATGTATTAGACTAGTCAGTATAGGATACATGTATTAGACCTGATGGATAAATAGACTAGTCAGTACAGGATACATGTATTAGACTAGTCAGTATAGGATACATGTATTAGACCTGATGGATAAATAGACTAGTCAGTACAGGATACATGTATTAGACTAGTCAGTATAGGATACATGTAATATACCTAATGGATAAATAGACTAGTCAGTATAGGATACATGTATTAGACCTAATGGATAAATAGACTAGTCAGTATAGGATACATGTATTAGACTAGTCAGTATAGGATACATGTATTAGACTAGTCAGTATAGGATACATGTAATAGACCTAATGGATAAATAGACTAGTCAGTATAGGATACATGTATTAGACTAGTCAGTATAGGATACATGTATTAGACCTGATGGATAAATAGACTAGTCAGTACAGGATACATGTATTAGACTAGTCAGTATAGGATACATGTATTAGACCTGATGGATAAATAGACTAGTCAGTACAGGATACATGTATTAGACTAGTCAGTATAGGATACATGTAATATACCTAATGGATAAATAGACTAGTCAGTATAGGATACATGTATTAGACTAGTCAGTATAGGATACATGTATTAGACCTAATGGATAAATAGACTAGTCAGTACAGGATACATGTATTAGACTAGTCAGTATAGGATACATGTAATATACCTAATGGATAAATAGACTAGTCAGTATAGGATACATGTATTAGACTAGTCAGTATAGGATACATGTATTAGACCTAATGGATAAATAGACTAGTCAGTACAGGATACATGTATTAGACTAGTCAGTATAGGATACATGTATTAGACCTGATGGATAATTAGACTAGTCAGTATAGGATACATGTATTAGACCTGATAGATAAATAGACTAGTCAGTATAGGATACATGTATTAGACCTAATGGATAAATAGACTAGTCAGTACAGAATACATGTATTAGACTAGTCAGTATAGGATACATGTATTAGACCTGATGGATAATTAGACTAGTCAGTATAGGATACATGTAATAGACTAGTCAGTATAGGACACATGTAATAGACCTAATAGATAAATAGACTAGTCAGTATAGGATACATGTATTAGACCTAATGGATAAATAGACTAGTCAGTATAGGATACATGTAATAGACTAGTCAGTATAGGATACATGTATTAGACCTGATAGATAAATAGACTAGTCAGTATAGGATACATGTAATAGACCTAATAGATAAATAGACTAGTCAGTATAGGATACATGTAATAGACTAGTCAGTATAGGATACATGTATTAGACCTAATAGATAAATAGACTAGCCAGTACAGGATACATGTATTAGACCTAATGGATAAATAGACTAGTCAGTATAGGATACATGTAA